>NC_138748.1:58470717-58847653 GCF_965113315.1 Podarcis vaucheri
CTATGCCATTGCTTGAATCATGGCACATAGCCTCTCTCCCTTCCCCTGAGCATCCTGTCCCAATCTGCCCTGGGGTTCCCCCAGCTTGCTAGAACAGATTTTTTGGGGGGAGGGAGCAAATGATGAGAGGGAGGGTAAGTTCTATTGCACAAATGGCAGCCTTTCCACGTTAACTGCTTTCTCTTTTTCAAACTTCTTGCTTTGTTTCCTCGTCTCCTTCTTTGAACTAGGACTTAAAACCTGGAGACGTATCTGGCAAACGTAACCTCTGGGAGAAGCAGTCGATTGAAAAAGTCACTTCCCCCACAAAGGTAAGAGATCGCAAAGAGGCACCTCTGTAAGCTCAGTATTTTTCAGCTCTTTATACCTTTCTTCTGAACAGTATTGAGCAATCTATTGGAAATAAATGCTATGCAATTATTGTATGTGCACAGAAATAACCTGACCTTTCAACTTTGTGCTCTTCTGTAATTCAGGTGACAGCGGCCGGCAAAAAGTCAGAGACCAATGGTAAGTGAAACAACAATATTTTTTTGGTGTTCATGGTGTGAGCATGCTTCCAGGGTGGCTCTAGCTTGAGAAGTTGATTCCAGGAATGGTGGCATAAGCAGAGCACTTTTGGTGGGGCAGGGTTTGCTATTTAAGATTAGTTTGGGTGAGAAACAACATTCTGTATTAGATAAATAGCCTCAATAGCCTTTCTCTGACAGTGGAGGGAGATGTTTCGTTACAAGAGTCTAGATTAACAGAGTAGTACAGTGGTACCTCAGGATGCGAACGGGATCCGTTCCGGAGCCCTGTTCACATCCTGAAGCGAACACAACACGTGTCTGCACGTGTTGCTTCCGCGCATGCACATGACGTCATTTTGACCATCTGTGCATGCGAGCGTGGCGAAACCCGGAAGTAACACGCTCCGTTAATTCCGGGTCGCCGCAGAGCACAACCCGAAAATACTTAATTTGAAGCACATTTATCCCGAGGTATGACTGTATTATGTTTGCTATCTAGTTTCAGGTGCTTTGGAGTTGAGGTCCTCAGCCAATTTTTTTTTTAAAAAAAAAAAATTGAGGTGGTGGTGTTCTCTTTCCTTTTTTAAGGAGGGCTTGGTTGAGTGGGGAAGTTGCTACTATGGGGGTGGGGTGGGGTGGTAGGTACCTATGGTTTTGGTGTGATGGATCCTCTTCTTTCTCCTTCAAGTCTTTTTTCGCATTACAGTCATACCTCATGTTACAGACGCTTCAGGTTACGTCTCTCCAGGTTGCGTCCCGTGGTGACCTGGAAGTACTGGAAATGGTTGCTTCCGGGTTTCACCACTCGCGCATGTGCACAAGCACCAAATCACGCTTCGTGCATAAGCGCCAAATCGTGCCGCGCAGCTGCGCAGATATGGCGCTTCAGGTTGCGAACGGGCCTCTGGAATGGATCCCGTCTGCAACCAGAGGTACCACTGTATTGGCTTAAAACAAGAGGTGGGGAACCTGCAGTGCTCCAGATTTTGCTAAGACTCCCAACTCGCACTGTCAGCAGGGCCGAGTGGTCAGGGATGATGGGCACTTAAAATTTAAACGTTCCTCATTCCTTAAGTGTTCATGCTTTACCCTTTTGATAATCAGTTAGCAAGTAAACTATACAGTGGATATTATTTGAGTTACGTAGCGGGAGATGGAGTGCGGAAGTGATTGCAAACCACTTCTAGACCTTAAGAGTGAGCAGAAGGGTATTGCTTATAACTGTCTTGAATACCTGAGCTCTTTGCACATTCAGCATCAGAACGCTGAATCAGCACTAGGGGTGGGGGAGAAATGTGATTCAACCTAATCCAAACTTTTTCACACAAAAAACCATGTCAACCAAAACACAGCCACACTTCAGAATTTGTTCTCCTCTGAATTATTTTGCAGTGCAGTTTGCCAGCCAAGCATCAGGAAAAATATAAATATTAGAGAAAATATGCTTTGCAAAAGAAAGTGTGTATTAAGAGTCATTTGCACTAAAGTGCTGCTGAATTTTCATGGGGAGTTTTTTTTTTTTAAAAAAGCCCCAATGTGGAGAACTGAACTTAAAAACTGAGAAACTGCAAGAAACCAAAGCTTGACAGATTCACCCATGCCGTAATCAGCAGTCTTTGTCACAATTTAGGATTTCATGGTTATGCAAATAGGTCAGAGGAATGGCATTTTATTGTGAATCTGTGCTACCCCCTAACTTCTCTTTCTTTCAGCAGGTTTGAGACAATTTGAAAAGGAGCCCTAAGAAACTCACCAATGATGCTGGACCAACTCGGTTTTTAATAACGGAAGTGCTAAATTTGTCCCTTTCCTTTTATATATATTTATGTTTGTTTACCAAAAGGCCTTCGGGAGGGGTGGGTGGGAGGGGACTGGGGGGGGGTCCGCTGTGTTTTTTGGTGCGTTATCCCATTTTTTAAAAAACAAAAGACACCATGTATATTAGCACTGTATTTAATAATCAGCCTTAAAGCATTCATCCTAATAGTAGTGCCTTCGAACAAGAGCTTTATTCTTAAAAAGAAATCCACGCTGTGAAACAAGAGACACTTCTACTGCGTAGCTCTAACCAATTGTGTGTCTGAACAAGGCTGTATTTGTGCCGTAAGAGAGGGGCGCCCTCTAGTGTGTACACCTCCAGAATGCAGTCCTAGTTCAACGGAATGATGCTTAGGAATAAGATTGGATCAGTCTGGACCACTGAGGGGGCGAAGAAATTAAAAGCATTCGATGGCTTTTAAAGGCAGAGGTGTAGACGACCTATTTGCCGCTGGCTCCTTACTGAACACAGATGGGTTTGGCATTAATTCCCTGTTGCATTCTCCCTCGGAAGCCCACGATTTGTGCATCTTCCCTGGGGTGTAATCGCATATGGCATGGGTACATCACACCGATGATCTGTTGCAACAGTGCCTGGTCCATTAACAGTATTTTTAAAAATATTGTTTTGCAGCAGGGCCAGGAAAAATGTGGCATGAGGTCAACCACACGGCAGGAGGTGAGAGGAGGCAAGTGTTTCCCCCACTCTGCGAAAATGAGTGCCACTGGGGAGACCACAGGGAACGGGCCACTGTGGACCACCCACAAATTCTACCCAGTTCCACAGCTGGATTGAGCCCTGTTATTTTTTCTTTCTTTCTGCACTTTAGATTGAGGCATGGAAGAAATACCTTTTGCTGACAATATATATATATATATATATCCTGTACTTTGCCCATGTCAAATCGGCACCCAGTTGAAACCTGCTCTGTACTTTAAGGTATCGTTCCTTTCCCCGTCTAGTTTTAAGTTAATAACCTAAATTTGGATGATTGCGGTTGACAGCGGTACTGATAGCTTTTCTCTCTCTCCTTTTTTGTTGTTGTTGTTGTCATTTTGGTTACTTGCAACTTTAGAATATATGCATAAAGCTTTACAAAAATTAGCTGTAAGGCACTACTAATGGTAGAAGGCTTTTAATACCCGCTAGAGTACTATATTTAGTTATAAACGTACATAACTAGCCAATATCACAACCTTTTTGTTTTTACAAAAAAAAAAATACACACTTTTTATATTAAGATTTCATAATTGCCATTAAGCACGTGGCAAGAGAAATATTAGATTGTTTTTTAAAGAAAGTATCAGATGCCTTTTAATGGGTAATTAAAAGTATAGTTTTAAAGAGGGAGGGAGGGGTTGGAAAGGGTATTAAGCGTCAAGCATAATGTCACTTGTATAAAACAATGTAGCTAATTTATATAAAACTACCGTAATTAACACACACGAGACACGCGTACACATTGTTGGCCACACACTATTTCTAACTTACCGCACGCTAGATTTGCCCTTTATCAGGTCTCTATGCATCTCGGTCTCTTTTAAAGTAGGCATAGCCCAGCCACTTGTAGATGCAGCTATATGCGTCCAACATATGGCCCTTGGCCAGAGGTGTAGTGCCACAAAAGGGCCCTAAGCACACCTCAGGCTGAACACGCCAGTTATTTGTACTGCAGGGTCAAAGGCCAGCTGGGTTGTGGGGATGATGGGGGCTCCACTGAACCCTGTGCGGACGTTCTCTCCTAAAGAACTGCAGCTGCACCAGGTGCATTTGGGGAGCTGGGGTGTGGATGAAGGGGATGCTCGCGTCCCCAACGCGTCCTCCCAAAATTCCTTACTTACAGCCATATTATTTGACTTGTATATATAGCAGCCTCAAGGATGACAAAGTTAGGTTTCAATTTACATATCGCACGAGGTGCTGCTTTTACACCATAAATTAGGCGGGTGGAGTAAAAAATAGGCAACTCAGTTTATGGTTGTTCGGGTTTTCTGGCCCACTTCTCAGATGAAAGTTATAGCCTGGGAACGGTTTTTGCCTTGTTACTGTTTTTGTTTTTGTTGCCTCCATCTGCCCCATTTTTATTTTGAAAGTTAAGATTCTGTGGCACTATCCAAAGGACAGCTCCAGTGATTTCCTCTAAAACCTTCTTGTTTACATATTGAATTTCACTTGGGCTTTCAGAATGAAATCATGCAGTGAATGGCTTTTGGATCCGTCTGTTACTGTTTGGTGGTGGTTTGTTGTTTTTAATACACTTTTTGGACTCTTTACATTCAAGTATCTGCAATAAAACCAGTATGTTGAACCTGCAATTCACAATAAATGCAGTATGTCTACCAGGTGGTTGGGTGTTCTCTTTCCCCGCCAAATAATTTAAGGTATTGATGGGATCAGGCTGTGTGTGTGTGTGTGTGTGTGTGTGTCTGCTGAGCAGGGTCACAGGCAAGAGGCTGCTCCCAATTCACTGGATGAGGATAGACAGGATGCAATGGGAAGAAGATCTTAAACAGGTGGCATGAATCAGATTACCCAAGTGTTGGTGTGGGAATTATTTTTATTATTTCCAAAAGGTACACACCACTCAGTAACAAAACAGGTAAGGTGTTTGGATTTCATTGGCCCGGAATGCACAACTGGGTGGTGCATAATACTTACCCTTAAATGTAAGGCAAGCATTAGGACCCAAAAATTCTTCTCTGGCTCAGATTTTAATCTGAACTGGAGAAGAAAACTCCTTCTCCCCTGAGGTTCACAAACTGGTTCAAATAAATCAGGTGGGGGAGCCTATGGCTCTCTGGATGCTGTTTGGGCTACAACTCCCATAGCCCCTGAGTGCTGGCCGTGCTATGTGGGGCTCATGGGAGTCCCAACAACATCTGGAAGGCCACAGGTTCCCCATCCCCAGAATAAACCAAGCTTTTCTCTCAAGCCCACTCGCATTGGGTTCACCCAATGCGAGTGATGTTGCAAAAGCATCACAGCCAACAAGAACTCTCTAGCAGGGTCCTTGATCAACACTCAGTACTTGGCCAACTTCAGTAGATGGGGAGAGAGAGATGAGGAAGGTAGCCTTTTACAACATCATCCACTTGTGTTGCGTCTGTGGAGTCCTCTGGTTGTTCATTCCACTTGTCCTGAGTATTTCTCCTCTTCTTTTGGATGAAAGACCCAAAGTGGTTGGCTAAGAATAGGTACCTGCACTAGAGCTTCACGACGCAGGAGTCCCAAAGGCAATAATTCTACATCCGGAGCAGCTTCGGTTCTTAGTAATCGGCTTTGAAGGGGTAGTCTTTGTGATTGACAGAACTGCAAAAACAGGACATGGAAAAAGCTTCATGAGTCTGAATTCATGAAAGGTAAAACCATGGGGTGGGAGAGGATTATTATCATCAGTTTGCTACTCGCCCTTCACCCTAAGGTTCCTGGGCGGGTTGCAGCAATTCAAATACAACGCTAAGAGTGGTTTAACACAACTTTGTATGCCACCTAGTCCAAACCCATCTCAAAGCAGAAAATGCAGAGTTACGGCATCCCACAATTTGTCCACAAGAATGTCTCCATTAAAGGAAACCCCACTGTCCCTCTGATAGTCAGTACCATTGTCCAACAGCCCTTGCCCTTAATTTTACAGTTCAACCAAAATCTACCCCACTGTGATGTCAACCCATTAACTCTACCCCCCCCTTCTGTGTGTGACAGCTCTCAATGCCTATAGTCAAACAGTTTTCAGGCAAAATGCCACAGCATACGCTTAGCAGGATGTCAAGGCAGCAGGGAAAGGGTTACTTTTTAATTATATTTGAGGTGCTTTGCGTTTTTAAGAAAAGTTGGAAAGAATTTGGAACAGAAACAGTGGCTGTGGGCGCACTACAGAAATAAAAATGATTTATAGCCTCTCCTAAACCTCCCACTAAAAAAAAGATAGAGCATGGAAGTTTCAAGCTTACTGGGCCATCACACAATCTCTCCAGTTTTTGTTCAAGCCGAGGAGAGTCGCCATCTCTTCTTTAGTCAATTCAAAGTCAAAGACCTATAATTTAAAAAAAGAATGAAAAAAGTGAGGTACATTCCCCTAGCCCATGGGTTAATAACGAAATGTCAAGGTAACCCGGTGTGTTTGTGTGTGAGAGAGAAAGGGTGCCCAGTTTTGAAACTGAGAACATTAGCATTCCTACTGAGGAAGATGTTAAGTGTGCATGGTATGTGAGTAAAAGTAGTTGCTCCTGTGTGCATGGAAACTTCCAGAATGCCACAGTTACTGTCATTTTACCACAGCCTTCTGCCAAGGAACCTAGGGTGGCATCCTCTGTAAGGATGTTCGGCAGATGTTGAGTTTCATGGCTGAGTCGGGAGTTGAGTCCAGGTCTCCCTGGTCAGAAGTTCAACTCTAACCACTGTACCACTCTGGCACACACCATTGCCTCAGATGCACTAAATTGTTAATTAAGTACAGTGGTACCTTGGGTTAAGTACTTAATTCGTTCCGGAGCTCCGTTCTTAACCTGAAACTGCTCTTAACCTGAAGCACCACTTTAGCTAATGGGGCCTCCTGCTGCTGCTGCGTCACCGGAGCACGATTTCTGTTCTCATCCTGAAGCAAAGTTAACCCGAGGTCTATTTCTGGGTTAGCAGAGTCTGTAACCTGAAGTGTTTGTAACCTGAGGTACCACTGTAATTAATTAGACTTCTTGCCTTACCATAAGGGCCCAGGGTAGATTACAGCAATTTAGGAATACAATATTAAGATGCACCTACGTGTGAAAAGCATTCTATAACTAAGGGACAGCCACAAATAATCATTTCTCTCAAGCTGGCCCCCCAAATCTCTGTGGGCAGTAGAACTACCCAAATAGGTTCCCTCTGCCAATCTTAACATCCAAGTGAGTCGGTGGGGAAGGAGGTGGTCTTTCAGATTTTGGTGGCCTGAATTGTTTCAAGCTCTAAATCCCAAGGTGAGCACATTGGATTAGTGCAGCTGTTTGAAAAGTGGGTCTAAATGGAACCCCAAGCAGCAATCTGGCCACTGCATTTTGGACCAGCCGAAGGTTCCAAGTCATCTCCAAAGGCAGTCCCACATAGAGTGCATTGCAAACGCAAGCTAGAAAGTAATGACTGGGATGTTCAGAGGGGTCCATGCACTCCATGCTCTTTGATTATGGGAACACAGAATATACTCTCAGATTATGGGTTTGGTGTCGGGAGCTAGCAGCCAGCAAGGTGGCTGGACAAACCTATTAGCCATTCAGCTCCTCAGAATCCTTTTCATACTACATCAGACCATTGTACCATCCACTGCGACTAGCAACAGAACTCCAGGATACCAAGACTTGACCCTGGGTCCTTCTAAATAAATGCACAGCATATACTCTCCACACCACTGGACAACAACACTTCCCAAACTGCTATATGATTCAGGTGAGTGGTAAATCCACATGGCTGCGTTAAGAATGGGGCAGGGAGATTCTCCTTTACCTTAAAATTCTCTTCCAGGCGGTGTGGTTTTTCTGACTTGGGAATGACAGCCACGTTCCTCTGGATGTGAAACCTAATCAGAACCTGCAGGGGCAAATCAATACCTGTTTCCAACAAGGGTGGACCAATGTTTTGAGCATTTCAGATTCCCAATGAACTCAGCAACAGCTGTGGCAATAATAATAATAATAATAATAATAATAATAATAATCTGTCTCCCTATCTCCCCCACCTCTTTAATCATCTTGCCATGGGGATTGGCTGAAAGGCTTAATTCATGGCAGAGTCAAAACTACGCATCTCATTCTCATGTTTGTTTGCATAAACAGCAAACAGCCTCCTCAGAAGGAGAAAATAAGCAGTCCTTCCAAACCTAGATGGGAATCAACAGCTGTGAAAAGCAGCATTCTGCAATGATCCTAATGCAATACTCCTCTTGGTTCAATTATGCCACCACCAGCACAGGCCCCAATCAGCCCCTTCTGGTGGGCTGATTTGCAAATGCAAATACAGGAATGGCTACATGCCTGGGATGAAGAAGAAGAGTTTGCACTTGATATCCCACCTTTCACTCTCCTTAAGGAGTCTCAAAGCGGCTCACAATCTTCTTTCCCTTCCTCCCCCACAACAAACACTCTGTGAGGTGAGTGAGGCTGAGAGACTTCAGAGAAGTGTGACTGGCCCAAGGTCACCCAGCAGCTGCATGTGGAGGAGCGGAGACACGAACCCGGTTCACCAGATTACGAGTCCACCGCTCTTAACCACTGCAACACGCTGACTCTCTGAGCTGAATCTGCACCCCTCACCCCACAATTACTACACAGATGCACCATACTCAGTTTTTGAGCGTCTTGTGAGGGTTTTGAATACTGAATACCCAGAAGTGCATGCTTCGGTTTTCAAACGTTTCAGAAGTCGAACGGTCTTCTGGAACTGATTATGTTCGAAAACCTAGGTTCCTACTGGGCTCCATCAGGGCCCAGTAGGGGCCACATGATCTCCTGCAATGACTTTGCAAAGTTTTTTGCAGATAAAATCGCTCAGATTCGAGAAGAGGTAGACTCAACCGTGGGAGCAGGGCCGGGGCAGGAGAGTGCTAGAGTCCTGTCTAGTCAAATTGTGTGGGATCAATTCCAATCTGTTACCTCCGAGGATGTGGACAAGCTGCTTGGACGAGTGAAACCAACCACTTGTCTCCTTGATCCTTGCCCATCCTGGCTTATAAAAGCTAGCCGGGAAGGACTGGGCGATGGGCTTCGTGGGGTGGTGAATGCTTCCCTCCGTGAGGGAGCCTTCCCAGACCAGCTGAAAGAGGCGGTTATTAAACCGCTTCTTAAAAAACCATCTTTAGATGTGGCCACGATAGCCAACTATCGCCCAGTCTCAAATCTTCCATTCTTGGGCAAGGTGATTGAGCGAGCGGTTGCTGAACAACTCCAGGCACGCCTGGAAGAAGCGGACCATTTGGATCCCTTCCAATCGGGATTCAGGCCTCATCACGGGACTGAAACTGCCTTGGTCGCACTGGTTGATGATCTCCGGCGGGCTAGGGACAAAGGTGAGAGCTGTTTCCTAGTTCTGCTGGATCTCTCAGTGGCGTTTGATACCATCGACCATAACATCATTCTGGACCGTCTTGAGGGGCTGGGAGCTGGGGGCACTGTTATACAGTGGTTCCGCTCCTTCCTCCTGGGCCATGTTCAGAAAGTGGTGGGGGGGGATGAGTGTTCAGACCCCTGGGCCCTCACTTGTGGGGTGCCTCAGGGTTCTGTCCTCTCCCCCATGCTTTTCAACATCTACATGAAGCTGCTGGGAGAGATCATCAGGGGGTTTGGGCTGGGTGTTCATCAGTATGCGGATGATACCCAGCTCTACCTCTCTTTCAAATCAGAACCAGTGAAGGCAGTGAAGGTCCTGTGTGAGTGCCTGGAGGCAGTTGGAGGTTGGATGGTGGCTAACAGATTGAGGTTGAATCCTGACAAAACAGAAGTACTGTTTTTGGGGGACAGGAGGCGGGCAGGTGTGGAGGATTCCCTGGTCCTGAATGGGGTAACTGTGCCCCTGAAGGACCAGGTGCGCAGCCTGGGAGTCATTTTGGACTCACAGCTGTCCATGGAGGCACAGGTCAAATCCGTGTCCAGGGCAGCTGTTTACCAGCTTCATCTGGTACGCAGGCTGAGACCCTATCTGCCTGCGGACTTCCTCGCCAGAGTGGTGCATGCTCTGGTTATCTCCCTCTTGGATTACTGCAATGCGCTCTACGTGGGGCTACCTTTGAAGGTGACCCGGAAACTACAACTAATCCAGAACGCGGCAGCTAGACTGGTGACTGGGAGCGGCCGCAGAGACCACATAACACCGGTCTTGAAAGACCTACATTGGCTCTCAGTACGTTTCCGAGCACAATTCAAAGTATTGGTGCTGACCTTTAAAGCCCTAAACGGCCTTGGTCCAGTATATCTGAAGGAGCGTCTCCACCCCCATCGTTCTACCCGGACACTGAGATCCAGCACTGAGGGCCTTCTGGCGGTTCCCTCACTGCGAGAAGCCAAGTTACAGGGAACCAGGCAGAGGGCCTTCTCGGTAGTGGCGCCTTCCCTGTGGAACACCCTCCCACCAGATGTCAAAGAGAACAACAACTACCAGGCTTTTAGAAGACATCTGAAGGCAGCCCTGTTTCGGGAAGCTTTTAATGTTTGATATATTATAGTATTTTAATATTCTTTTGGAAGCCGCCCAGAGTGGCTGGGGAGGCCCAGCCAGATGGGCGGGGTGTAAATAATAAATTATTATTATTATTATTATTATTATTATTATTATTATTATTATTCCACTATATTTTCAGCAGAGAAGCTCCCACGTTGACTGAGGCTTCCCTCAGCTTTTCCACATGCAAAAATGAGGCACCATCCATCTTACTGCCTCGTTATTCACTCTTTGCCTTCAGCATATTTACCTGTGCAACACTCTTCTTGTGCCTTGTAGCAATCTCTTTAACCGTTGGGTCCTCCAACAGGATAGGGTCCCCAGGCTTGAGACTACAAAATAAAGCCAATACACCCATTAACTTTAAAGAGTTATCCTCTTATTTCTTTGGCACATGTGACACTGAGCAGAAAACCTAGATTTCCTACATAGAACCGCAGCGGTAGCTGTCTTGCAGGAGGCAAAACTACTTCCAAGTAACACAATTCTCCTTTTTATTCTCATAGAATTTTGGGTGTTGGAAGGGAGCTTGGAAGTAGTCTCATCCAACCCCTTGCTCGGTTCAAGGTCTGCTGTGCAGTTTGCAACTACAACACCCCTGACAGGTAGCTTATGTTAGCCTCTGCTTAAAACACCCCCCAACAAAGGGGAGCCCATCACCTCCACTGAACAGCTGATCGTTAGGAAGTTTAGTCAGATGCTTACAAACGAGTCGCTGTCTTCTAATTATTTAGAGGGTTGTCACCTAAGAAGATGGAGCAGACTGGTTTTCTGTTGCTCCAGGCCAAGGACAAGAATCAATGACCCTTCCTCAATGTTAGAAAAAACTTCCAAGTCAGAAGAGCTGTGGAACATCCTTTAAGGACATAAGAAGATCCCTTCTGCATCAGGTCAAAAGGTCTATCCAGTCCAGGATCCTGTTCTCACACCATCTGATCAGATGCCTATGAGAAGCCTGCAAGCAGGACACAAGCACAACAGTGCTTTGCATTCAGTAGTTTGTATTTAGAGGCATACTGCTTCTGACAACACAGGTAGAGCAAAGCCATCGTAACTAGTAGCTGTCAGGAGCTCGTCCTACACTTGAGTAGGACCCTGGCAGAGAAACATGCCCGACTGGCACGTTCCCTCCCTCCTGGTCGATCATTTGGGAGCTTCAAAAGCTTTCTTCAGCCCAAACATCACAGCGACCGATGCCACCAGACATCGGCACACTTAGGGATCCGCAGAGTCTTCACAGCTTGCGTGACAGACCTCAGCAACTCGGCATTTTGGCTAATCTACTTTATTTACATATAAACACACACGGAGCACTGCAACATGGCTCCCTCTCAAGCATCAGACAGCAAAGAGAAAAAGAACAAAGGACAATAGTCCCACTTCACGGAACACAGTAACACAAACATTCTGTCTCCGTCGCTTCCCACTCTGTGGAGTCAAAACATATACAGTCATGTGAAAGACAACAATCCCATGACTGCAATCACGGAGCAGGAATTCTAACAGTAGCTGCCGACCTTGGAAGGTGAGAGATTTTCCTTTGCAGGAGGCATTTAAGCAGAGTCTAGGCTTAGTGATTATGTATTTGCAAGAATACTGTGTCATGTAATATGAAAACCAGGTAATACATAAATAAATACAACAGTAGATAAGCTCCACAGACCCATCAATGACTCCATGGCCATATACACTTGATCACACAACATAAACACAGTAAGCAAACAATCTGGACAACGAATGTTATCATCCCGCCAAAAGTTTCATTCAAAGCAGTCTTACGTGTGGGCGCCGAAAGGTCGGTAAGCAGTCACAGAGATCCCTTTGGATTGGCAGTAGTGAATCAGCTTCTCCTGGGTAAGGTATGGGTGGCACTCAATCTGCAAGCCCAAGAAAACTCTGGATTACTCAACTAGCAGGCACTGACACACTCCTTTGAACAAATGTCCTATTTTAGGGGAGACCAAACATTTGTGAACTCACCTCCCACTCTACAGACACAAATGCACACACACATGTGTTATCTAGGTAAAGGTAAAGGTACCCCTGCCCGAACGGGCCAGTCTTGACAGACTCTGGGGTTTGTGCGCCCATCTCACTAAGAGGCCGGGGGCCAGCGCTGTCCGGAGACACTTCCGGGTCACGTGGCCAGCGTGACAAAGCTGCATCTGGCGAGCCAGCGCAGCACACGGAACGCCGTTTACCTTCCCGCTGGTAAGCGGTCCCTATTTATCTACTTGCACCCGGGGGTGCTTTCGAACTGCTAGGTTGGCAGGCGCTGGGACCGAGCAGCGGGAGCGCACCCCGCCGCGGGGATTCGAACTGCCGACCTTTCGATCGGCAAGCCCTAGGCGCTGAGGCTTTAACCCACAGCGCCACCCGCGTCCCGTGTTATCTAAGATGTGTTATCTAAGAAGGTGATAAACAGTCAATCCCTCTTCACAGGGAACTTTGAGAGGGGAATAGAGGTTTCCTAACAACATGCAGTGCCCTCAACGAAGCACATCTCTCAGAATGCTTTGGGGGAAGCCGTGACTGCAGAAAGTGGTAGAGTGCTTTAAAATGCATGGTGTGGCTGCGGCCTAGTTGAGGAAGGCAGCACAGCTAAGGATTTTCAAACACAAGCCAGTGACCAGCTTCAATATGTCCACATCCATGAAAGCAGGGAAGCTCAGCTGTGTTGGGGGAACTTGCAAGGTAAGGTTGTGGAGGAGCAGTTCCTGATGAGACCGTGCCCAGTACTGAGGAGCTTCAACGCAGCAACATTTCCAGAAGCTGGCAGAGATGCTAGCCCTACTCACCTGGTGGTTGACAGGTTTGTGCTTCAGGCCAGGTTTCTGCAAGAGCTTCTCGATCTGATAGTGGTTGAAATTGGAGATCCCAATGGCTTTCACCAGCCCACAATCCACCAGTTCCTCCATTGCCTAAGGGGAGAGCGGGAAGGCGGATGAAATTCAGGGCATCACCTTGGTCCTATGTGTTGGAACAAACTTTCACACCTGAGCTATAACCACAGGTGGCAAGAGCACATCATCCCTGGCCAAGTGAACCATTTAGACGGGTGGAATATCATCAGCATCTCAAAAGCCATTATTAAGCTATGATGACATGCAGCTGGAGATGCGATAAGGAAAATGCTTCTTTGAAACTCATGTTTGTGCAATGTCAGACACTTAGAAATTTCTGGAAATACTACAATGGGTAAAATTTAAAATTGTTAGATAATTGCATCATTTCTTTCTTTCTTTTTATTTTAATTTTTATTAGAATTTTATTTACAACATAACATAAACCCCCACCCCCCCAAAACAGAAATCCACCCTCATTAAACATGAAAATAACATACAATGAGCAGAACATACAACAATACAGCCAACCAAATAAAAGACTTCCTTTATCCTGTATCTGGCCTCCTTGTTTATTTATGAATCGGTATCTGTGTTTTGGCAGAAGGGCACAGAGAGACCACGTACGTTGACCCCGTATAGTTGGTACAGTGGTACCCCGCAAGACGAACGCCTCGCAAGACGGAAAACCCGCTAGACGAAAGGGTTTTCTGTTTTGGAGGCGCTTCGCAAAACGAATTTCCCTATGGGCTTCCTTCGCAAGACGAAAGCCCATAGGGAAATCTCCGGGACAGCGGGGAAGCGCAGTGCGTCTTCCCCACTGTCCTCGGACCTCCTCCGAAGGCTGGCGGTGGGAGGAGGGCTCTCCTCCCGCCGCCAGTCTTCGGGGCAGCCTTCCGAAGGCTGGCGGTGGGACAGAGAGCCCTCCTCCCGCCGCCAGCCTTCGGGGCAGCCTTCCAAAGGTTGGCAGCGGGGCAGAGAGCCCTCCTCCTGCCGCCAGCCTTCGGGGCAGCCTTTCGAAGGCTGGCGGTGGGGCGGGAAGCCCTCCTCCCGCCGCCAGCCTTCGGGGCAGCCTTCCGAAGGCTGGCGGTGGGGCGGGAAGCCCTCCTCCCGCCGCCAGCCTTCGGGGCAGCCTTCCGAAGGCTGGCGGTGGGGCGGGGAGCCCTCCTCCCGCCGCAAGCCTTCGGGGCAGCCTTCCGAAGGCTGGCGGTGGGGCGGAGAGCTCTCTGCCCCACCACCAGCCTTCGGAAGGCTGCTCCGAAGGCTGGCAGTGGGGCGGAGAGAGCTTCTCCCCGCGCCAGCCTTCGGATGGCTGTCCTGAAGACTTGCGGTGGGAGGAGGGTTTTCCTTCCCACCGCCAACATTCAGAATGCTGTTCTGAATGTTGGCGGTGAGGAGGAAAAACCCTCCTCCCACCGCAAGCCCCGGGAACAGAGGAGAAACGCTGCGCCCCTTCCCCTCTGTTCCCGTACCTGCCCTGAAGGCTTGTGGTGGGGAGAAAAGCCCTTCTCCGCACCGCCAGCCTGGCAAGCGGTTTCCATAGGAACGCATTAATTGATTTTCAATGCATTCCTATGGGAAACCGTGCTTCGCAAGACGAAAAACTCGCAAGAAGAAAAAACTTGCGGAACGAATTAATTTCGTCTTGTGCGGCACCACTGTATATAGTTTGAAATGATGCAATAAATAATTATACAAATAATAATAATTGCATCATTTCAAACTATATACCAATTATATGGGGGTCAATGTACGTAGTCTCTGCGCCCTTCTGCCAAAACACAGATACTGATTCATTGGAAAGAAAATACCATGGCCCCCTCTGATCAATGGCTAGAAGACATGACAACTCTTGCAACATACAGACAGATTGCTTTTAGATGCAGACTGTGTCTGAATAAATATAACAATATTTGGGGTCCATTTATAAAAAGCACGATGTGTTAATGATAATTTTACATTTGTTGAAATAACTGTACTACTTATACACCCATATATTATATTGTATCACAATTTCAATGTTTTGTTGTGTTGTGTTTTTGCTTTTTTCACTTTATTTTCTCAGTGAAAATTTTCAAAAATATATACATGCAGCTATGTTTAACCCAAAGGGGTTAAGGTTGCAGAGGATAGGGCTGAAACCAAGCCCAGTTAACCTTCTAACCTCCCAGGTAAGGCACTTCTCAATGATGCTCAACTCTGGCTGAAAATCCCTACACCTGACTGGAACTGGGAATGCCTGTGCTTGACTGAAATATGAGTCAATGAATGCACTGGTATTTCTCACCATTAGAGCACTCGGGAGGTGAGGAGACCTGTGGTTCGGTTGGGGACAGACTGTTGCTCTTTGGCAGAGTACAGTGGTGCCTCGCAAGATGAAAATAATCCGTTCTGTGATTCTCTTCGTCTAGCGTTTTTTTTTTCTCTTACGAAGCAAGCCCATTGACGGATTAGCGGATTAGTGCTATTAGCGGCTATTAGCTGATCGGATCAGCTGATAAGCGGCTTAGCGGCCTAGAAAAAGGGGGGGAAGGAAAAAAACCCAGCAGGAACTCGCAAGACATTGTCGTCTTGCGAAGCAAGCCCATAGGAAATTCGTTTTGCGAAGCACCTCCAAAACGGAAAACTCTTTCGTCTAGTGAGTTTTCCGTCTTGCGAGGCATTCATCTTGCGGGGCACCACTGTACTTGCTTTGCCTTCAAAAGATCCCAGGTTCAATCCCTGCCATGTGCAGGTAGATCCCTGGATAGTCCCTGCCAGTCAGTGTAGAGCAGGGATAGCCAACCTGGGGCACTCCAAATGCTAGGACTCCAACCCCCATCAAGTCAGCATGGCCAAAGGGCATGGATGATAGGAATTGTCATCCAGCAACATCTAGAAGGCATTGTGATTGCTGCCTTAGTGCTGATGGGACAAGTAAGGCATCTTCCTCTGTCTGCGCTTATAAAAAAATTATGGCCTCCATGTTCATCACCTCTGATCGAAAAAAGGATTTCAGGGAATAGAGCTGCAAATGAGAAGACCTTCGTCCAAGATCTTAGTGGGCTGCTTCAAGTTCCTTAGCATCCCTGATTTTCCTGCTCAACCACAAGATGGAATTCATTAAAGCACCTTCAAAATAAGCTCAAGTCAAGCTTACCTCCCAAGTGCCCAGATAATCCGTGTTGCTGGGGATGAGCATACCCTTCTCGTCACGGGGAACTAAATCCTCTCCGGCCTGGAGGAGAGAAAAGGGCAATTGTTATGTTCCTGTCTGTTGACCACCTCCCAAGGTCTTGGGGGGGGGGATCAGAATCTTCCTGTAACATCCAAGGTCCACTGAGCAGAAAGGGATGATGAGGGGCTTCGCTGTTACCTTGAATCCCATGGGGAAGTGCATGAGATAGAGGTCCAAGTAGTCCACCTTCAGTGCAGAGACAGAATCCTGGCATGATGCCTTCACCAAGTGCTTCTCATGGAAAGTGCACCACAGCTGTGCAGGGGAAGAAGAAATCCATCAGCACATTGACCCGTCTCCTCTGCCGAGTTGGCAGAAAACATCACTTTCAACCCTGATTATGAGTCCTTTACCCAAGGAACCGTTGCAGACCCTAGGCCAGGGAAAGCCAACGTGGGGCCCTCTAGATGTTGTTGGAGTACAACAACTCCCATAAGCGTCAGCCAGAATGTCTAGTGGGATGATGGGAATTGTAGTCCAATTCTCTTCGCTTAAGAAGTATAGCAAGCTCTCTCTGTTGCATTTTTGACATTAGTCGAACTTTTCCTCTCTCCCAACACTTCCCAAATTGGTCTATTTCTGCACTTTTCAATTCTCATTGGGGTTTGTTTGCATGCAAATGCTGTTTTATGCTCCGTATTATTATTTCTGCACACTGCTTGGGTATTCTCTGAATGCATAGTGGTTTGGACATTATGAAATAAATATATAAAATCTTGGGAGAAAGCTAGTATAGGGCTTGTATATCTGACATGATAGTTTTCCTTGCGTCTGTTTCTTCACGATGGCCTTCCCCTTACTCTCACCATGAAGAAGCATTCAGACATGCACCTCACAGCTCTCTCTCTCTCTCTCTCTCAAACCAGCCATGTTTATTTTGAGGGGGGGGGGAGAAGCCAGGGCCCAATCCAGAATGTGCTCCCAAGATGGTTTCTCACTGAAAATCAACCACCTCAGGCTGGGGCTCAGAGGAATCTTCTTGAGGCAATAACAACCTTACCTTGCTAACAATGAAAAGTTCTTCCCGTTTCACGGCCCCTTCCTTGATTTTCTGCTGGAGGGCACTCCCAATCTCATCCTCATTCTTGTAGTAGTGGGCGCAGTCGAAGTGGCGGTATCCGAGGTCAATGGCACATTTAACGGCTTCGCCTACTTTTCCAACTGGTGCCTGAAATACAAAATTTGTATTATTTTTTTCAAGCACCAAAACAAGCACTGCCAGCCTTAGAAATGTACCAAATTGCCTTTCCCCCCCTAAAACAAACAAACATCCCCAATTCGAATAAATGTCAGATATATTGCTAACTGGATTTATTAAACGTTTTCAAACATTACCACAAAAAGAAAAACCAAATATTACCACATACTACCATGCCCCCCCACTCCGAAAACATATATTCCCACAATAAATAAGCAATGTGATTTACAATTTGGAAAACAAATTTCAGGGAAGAATGAAAAGGATGGCCAAGTTGCTAGCGTCAAGCTTGCACAAAACTAGTTCCAAATAGGCAAAATAATTTGACACCGAAATGCTGGAATTGTTTGCTGGGGCCCTTTAGATTTCAGTTATTCCACCCTGGGTATAGAGTTGATATGACAAAATGTTGATCTGAGTCAAATATTCCAAACTTCCACCCATATACCTGGTGCTTTGCAGAGCAGCACAGGCAAAAGGGCAGATTCCCTGTTCCAAAGACTTGCAATCTAAATCAGCATTTCCCAGCTTGATGCCCTCCAAATGTTTTGGACTACAATTCCCATCACTCATTCTGAGGGCTCTTGGTCAGGGAAGGCTGATCCACCACAGTTCTGCTGCTAACTCTGAGTCAGCAAAACCATGTTGGCTAAACTTCCCCTAAACCAGTGCTTCTCATACAGCAGTGATGAGACCCATCGGATTTAGAACTTAGGGAATTAAATCGGGCAGAAAGATTTCATCTGCAGAACCGGCTCCTCATTTCAGAAGTTATGCCTAAGAACAGCAATGGTGGGAGAAGTCGCCTGACCACCCCACAACCCCATTTCCCCCCATGCCTGCCTCCACCAGGGCCAGGGCCTTCTCAGTGATGGCTCCAACCTGGTGGAATGCTCTGTCCCATGAGACCAGGGCCCTGCAGGATTTAACTTCCTTCCCCAGGGCCTATAAGAAAGAGCTATTCGCCTGGCTTTCAATCTGAACTTAGCCTGATCTTTTATTCCCCTTCCTTCCCTCCCCCTCCCCTTTTTATGAAGATTGCCTGCTCTGGGATCCCACAGCTAGTTCTCCCCTGGTCTCCTCGCTGGCCCAAATAGGACTAATTTAGCCAGCGAGCCCTTGTGATCATCTAATGTTTATTGGATGGATATTCCCCCTAAATTGATTTCTGAATTCTGAATTTATTGTTATTCATGCTTTATACTGTATTTTATACTGTTTTCTGTTGCATCAATTAAGTGTTTTAAATTTGTTGTTAGCCACCATGAGCCCGGTTTTCTGAATATTATTTATTTATTATTGGTGCAAGTGATGCCTGAATAGGGTTTGTGGCTTTGCGGGGCAAGCAGATCTTTCTGCCTCATTTCACAATCTGCAAAAAAAGAAAAAAAAGAAAAAAGTAGAAAAAAAAGAATTAAGATGCCAATTCCCTTAATAAAAGATGAAAAATGGGGAGAGGATGTTGCATCGGGGGTCTTGGCTGGCCGAGGAAGTTCAGGCCACCTTATGACAGCAGGAGGCAGAAACGTGTCTTTATATTTCTAAAATTGTTTCCATTACTTTTATGAGGCTGAACAAACAGAATGAGAAAGGCAACATTTTCCTCTTGGCTGTGCTTCTACAACAAGGCCCTTGGGAAAGAAACTTGTGATGCTTACCGTGAAACAACTCTCAGGCTTCCAAAAACCGGATGATTCTAACTACAAATTCTCTACGAACTATAAATTGAGAGGTGCTGTTTGCAGGCGATGCGGCCTTGACAGGGCACTCCAAGGAAGCTCTACAGAGACTTATCAAGTGTTTTGTCTGAGTTTCACCATAATCAGTTCCCTTGACGCTGAGCTGGACAAGCATATTGGCAATGCAGCTACTCCAAAAGGGTATGGGAAAACGTGATGCTAACTCCCAGTACCACGATCATGGGTAGGCAAACTAAGGCCCGGGGGCCGGATCCAGCCCAATTCCCTTCTAAATCCGGCCCACGGACGATCCGGAAATCAGAGTGTTTTTACATGAGTAGAATGTGTCCTTTTATTTAAAATGCATCTCTGGGTTATTTGTGGGGCATAGGAAGTCATTCATACTTTTTTCAAAATATAGTCCGGCCCCCCACAAGGTCTGAGGGACAGTGGACCGGCCCCCTGCTGAAGAGGTTTGCTGACCCCTGACCAAGATGGTCTTGCGTGTTGTGCACACTGCATTATGGAAGTGTGCCGTGGTCAACTGACAACTAATAATAATAATAATAATTTATTATTTATACCCCGCCCATCTGGCTGGGTTTCCCCAGCCACTCTGGGCAGCTTCCAACAGAATATTAAAATACAATAACCTATTAAACATTAAAAGCTTCCCTAAACAGGGCTGCCTTCAGATGTCTTCTAAAAGTCTGGTAGTTGTTGTTCTCTTTGACATCTGGTGGGAGGGCGTTCCACAGGGTGGGTGCCACTGCCGAGAAGGCCCTCTGCCTGGTTCCCTGTAACTTGGCTTCTTGCAGTGGGGGAACCGCCAGAAGGCCCTCAGCGCTGGACCTCAGCGTCTGGGCAGAACAATGGGGGTGGAGATGCTCCTTCAGGTATACTGGTCCAAGGCCGACAGGAGCGACTGACAGGAGAGACATCTCAACACCTTCCACATGCGCTGTGTGAGGAAGGTTTGGGGCTTCACATGGCAGCACAGAGTCTTAAACCAAGATATGCTCTCCCAAGCCCACATTCCCAGTGTGTTTGCACTCCTGTCTCAACAAAGTCTACTCTGGCTTGGTCATGTCCACAGAATGGATAAGGGCAGGATCCCCAAGGACGTGCTGTACGGGGAGCTGGCCTCAGGCACCAGGCCCGTTGGCAGACCAACTCTGTGTAACAAATATGTCTGGAGTTGTGACATGAAGGCTGGCAGCATCAACCCCGCTGACGACCTCAGACTGCCTGGAGACAGACGGTCAAGGTTGTGTATCCACAGCAGTGACCAGAGGAGGAATGACTGCCGGGAGGAGCACAGAGAGAAGGAACACCCTGGGGTATCTGCAGCAGCACAACCGGATGCAGGCGCTGCAACAGTTTGACGTCACCCCCAAACTCCTCCACTGTCTCCTGAGACAGACGGATGCCAAGAACAACAACCGCATAAGGCAGTTTCCTTATACCGAGCCAGACCCATCGGTCCACCTAGCTCAATATTGTCCACACTGGCTGGCAGCAGCTCCCCAGGGTTTCAGGCAGGGAATCTCTCCCAGTCCGACCTGGAGCTGCCAGGGTTTGAACCTGCGACCTTCTGCATGCAAGACAGAAGCTCTACCGCTGACCTATGCTAGGTCATTGTAGTTTTGATAGGGATCTGGGGGCTGTTATCCAATTCCCTGTTCAACATACGATGCAATTACAACATCTCTGACAGATGGTCGGACAGCCTCTGTTCAAAGGTATTTCCCACCATTTCCCAAAGCAGTCTAGTCTACTGCTGAATGCCTCTTATTACCCTTAGGAACAGGGCTCCTCATGTTTTACCAAAATCTGCTTCTTTGCCATTTCTACCCATGAATTCCTCTGCAGCAACAAAGAGCAAAGTCAGCTGCGTGTGTGTGTTCATGAATGAGAGATGGATAATTTGCCAGCGCTTTACTTTTTCGTAAAGTCATTAGTACAATGGATGGGTGCCAACTGCAAACCCAGTGTTAGCCAAGCTTGGCAGCTTCAAAGCATTTAGCTTTTTTTAAAAAAAAAACCCCACACATTATAAACAATTATATCCTGCTTTTCACTGTCTAGGTTGCAAAGCGGCTTACAATGCCAGAAATTATACAATGTAAAGAAATTCAAAACATAAATTGAACCTCAATATTCAAAACCCTCAGAAATTTTAAATGTATTAAAATTTCAATCAAACCCTCAGAATTTTTAAACATTTTAAAATTTCAATCAAATGCTTTTTACCACAAATACTAAGCATATTTAGGATTTGTCTACTAATATAAGCGGGCTACACTGGATCACGATCTAGAACACTGGGGAAAAAATTCTCATGGCAAGTGCAACGTCTGCAGAGGAAAATTGTTTTGAATTGGAAAATGGGTACAGGAACATTTTCCAGTTAAGAATTTACCAGGAATTCCACATTGCTGATGAATGTTCGAGAAGAGTAAAGCCAGGAGTGAACTGCCTTGGCTTACAAATTCTGCCACTAAACTGGAAACTGAGAGGCCGTCCTAATGGGCTTACTGTTCATTTGGGGTCACTGCAACTACAAGAGACGCTTTTGTACCTCACTTGATGACTATGAACTTGGAAGACTGGAAACTGCATGGGAACTGACTCCTCTGAAAAGCTTTTGGGCGAGCTGACGAGAGGAGAAAGGAAACCACTCTCTCTGATATGAATTCTGCACTGGCCATTCACACACACAAGTCACCAGGTCCAGCAAAACACTTCAGAGGTCATGTCTGCCAGCAAAACGTCTGAACTGACAACTGAGAACCACTTGGAACTGAGGGGCTACGAGGCAACAAGAGGAAACGAGTTCTATGTGTGAGGACGCTGGCAACGGCCCCATCCACAAATGCAAATTATCGCTGAGAGCAGCAGGCAGGCATATGTGAACGTGCATGCACAAAGTACGATTCTCTCTCTCCCCCTCTCCTGTCCATCCAATGAAACTGGCTGCCAGCTGATTCAAGATAATAATAATAAAAACTAAAAAAAAACTTTCAATATCACGGCGCAGAATAAAACTCCCTGGACGCGCAAGTCATAAGATAATGGCGACAACCACTGCCTTGGATTGCTTAAAAATGGAACCAAGGCAACTTTGGGGAGAACACGCCTCTCAATTGCTAATAAGCAAAATCGGACCTGCAGCTGTTTTGATAACTCTCAAGCGCAGCGGAGTTCTCACGTGCAGGCACTCCGAGAAAACGATCTGCACGTGAGAACGAGGCTTGTGCGTTTTTTTCGGGCCGAAGCAGCACAATTTAAAGGAAACGTTCGTCCTGGAAACGCACCCGGTTTTGGATGAACCTTATATTACCCGAATCGAGCTGAATATAGGCAATAAAAAGCAGAGAAGGGAAAGAGTTGCATGGAAATCGCTCCAAAGCGCAGCAAGGCCGATCTCCTTTCCCGGCTGCGCTGAGCAAACGTGCGGAAAGGCACGGCGGCTAAGCGCTCCGCCGAGCAAGCGGGTCTCCCTCTCCCTCCAGCTGCGCAAGGAAAAGAAATAAATGGGGGGAAGGCTTAAAAGCAGCCAGGCGCGCAACTCCCGCCTGCAGCCCGGGCAGCTTTGAAGGCGCCGCGCTGCGAAGGGCAAACTGCAAAAGCAGCAGTTGCAGCCGTTGGTCCCTGCGCCCTCTTTGCACCCCAGTACCTGCCAAGTGCCCAGCCCGAAGATGGGCATCCTCGCCTTGGTGCTCAGCTCCACGAACGCAGCCATGGCTCTCGTCCTCGGAACCTCTTCCTTCCCCCGGGAACAAGCCGCAGCTGTGTGGATCTCTCTTCCCCGTGACCAGCCTGGCTCCGCCCCGGCTCTGCAGGAGAGCGCGGAAGCGCGGCGCGTATAGAGGGCGGAGGGCGGGCCGGACCGGAGACGCACTGCTTAAGCGCGTGTCGCTGGCGCGGTCCGGACAGGATCCATGCAAACGCCTGATTTGTTCTGTGTACTATGAGCCCCCCTCCCCCGAAAAAAGTTTCCATTGCAATGGAAGGAGCGGGTTCAGGAGAATGGGAAGCTGTCTGGAGGAAAGTGCGAGCCTGCAGACTTTTAAAATAGACTTGGCCTTTCTCTGGTTGCTATAAGGAAGCGCCGGGATATCTTAATCTGCCTTTGAGGAGCCCAGGGCAGTAAACGTGCCTTTCTTTATTATTGCATTTTTTCCCCTTTACCCTCCCACCAAGGTCACCAGGAAAGGCAGTCCACACATATCCCGACAGAATGTGGTGGCAAATCTGCGGCTTTGACTGGTTGTGGATTGTGCATTTATTGCTAGGTGAGGATTTGAACCCACGCCCATCCGGTTAAGCCCTAGAATCACAGGCTTGTAGAGTTGCAAGGGGTCGTCTTGGCCAACCTCCTCCTGCAATGGAGGAATTTCAACACGCGGTCGCCCATCCAGTTTGAAACCCTGCTGAACCCTGCTTAGCTTTGCAAAAAAATGTGCTAGCAGTTTTATTGCTGCATCATAATACTTTATCCACACCCCACAGGCTTTCTGCCTGCAGGGAGTTTGTACATAAGGCGGTGGTGGGTAACCTCAGATGTGGGGCCAAATGTGGCCCTCCTGGCTTCTGTCTGGCCCTTAAGACTCTTCCTAGGCCACACCTGCCACCAGTCCAACTTTGCACCCTTTCCTGAGTGGTTTTGGCCTGGCTGGAAAGTGTCCTTGAACAGAGAAAGGTATGCAAGTCTGTATACGGTAGGTAATGCCTGTTGACATTTCCATTTCACCTTAAGGAGCAGACGTGTGGAACAGTTGCATGTCATGTCTGTTTACATTTCAGCACAGCTTGCAGGGAACTTCCGTTGTGTATAGCTTTTGCTTTTCCTGTTCTCTCTGAGACGACATGAGAGAGAGAGAGAGAGAGACGACGTTTCTTTGTCCTGATTTATGATTAATAGATGTAGTATGCTTCCACAAGCCTCATGCCTATTCTATGTGTGCAGTGTGATCTGCTGATAGTGTGCCCGGGTTGCTGATTTACGTCAGAGCAGAGGTGATGGTCTTCCCAGTGGGACGGCTGGAAGGAGGCGGCCCAGCTGGGGCTAGCCAGCTGGCCTCCCAGCCCTCTGCAGGCCACTAGAAAGCAAAATTTACATGTGTTGCCTCAACCATTTGTGCCTCTGGCCCTCGGAAGCCTGACCCTAAAGGGAATGTTGCCCTCCACCCCTGACATCGGGAAGCAGACAAGGATATGCCCACCAAGTTCAACTCGACTCTGTTTTGCTACTTCGTGAATAGATCTTCCTATCAACAGCTAATATGAACAAGGGGAACAGCCTCTTCTCCTTGCCAGTAGTGCAGCAGGAAATCCAGAAGTACAGGGTCCCGCCATGGGAGCCACAGCCACACTTCTTATAAGAGTGTGCAATGTTGTATAATAAACCTCTGCAATCATAATAATAATTAGGAGCGCATTGCAATGATCAATGAAAATCTCCATGTGTTGCCTTTCAGCTAGATCTGGGCACATACATGGGCAGATAATTTGGAGTTTTCCAATACTTTCTTTTAGAGTGGCTTGAGTTCTGAAGTATTAAGGGAAGTAACAGAACTTACACATAGGTCTATTGAAATGGAAGCGCCTTGTGTTTTCAGTGTTCCTAAATGCTTAGCCTTGGTGCATGCAGTGGCAAAAAAGCTCTCCCTTTTGTGCTGACGGGGTGTGTCTCTAGGGCCCTGGAGACAGGGATGCTGTTGCAATAAGTTTTGGACCCCCTGGACTGCTCCACCTCTGCTCCCCTCCCACCGGATGATACTTTTAGGGCAGGGCTAGGGAAGCTGTGGCTCATTGGACTCCAACTCCCAGCAGCCCCAGCCAGCATGGCCAGTGGTTAGGCATGATGGGAGTAATAATAATAATAATAATTTATAATTTATACCCCACCCATCTGGCTGGGCTTCCCCAGCCACTCTGGGCGGCTGCCAACAAAATATTAAAATACCGTAAGGAATCATACATTAAAAGCTTCCCTAAACAGGGCTGCCTTCAGATGTCTTCTAAAAGTCTGGTAGTTGTTGTTCTCTTCTTGCAGTGAGGGAACCGCCAGAAGGCCCTCGGTGCTGGACCTCAGTGTCCGGGTAGAACGATGGGGGTGGAGATGCTCCTTCAGATATACTGGACCGAGGCCGTTTAGGGCTTTAAAGGTCAGCACCAACACTTTGAATTGTGCTCGGAAACGTACTGGGAGCCAATGTAGGTCTTTCAAGACTGGTGTTATGTGGTCTCGGCAGCCGCTCCAACAACCCCGAGAAGGTCACAGCTTCCCCGTCCCACTTTTGAGGGTACTCATGCTACCCTTCCAAGGAACTGGGACTACAGGGTTATAGGAAAAAGTGACGGCACGGAGTCCTCGCCATGTGGCCTCCAATCTTCAGGTGTTGCCAAAATAGTATAAGACGAGGCTGGGGAACTTGTGGTCCTCCTGATGTTTTTGGACTCCCGACAGCCTCAGCCAACAGTCCAGAGTGATGGGAGCTGCAGCGTAACCTCTGGAAGTTCCCCATCTTTGACAGAAAAGGATGTTCTGAAGCAGCTCCCCACCCTTAAAGGAATGTTGCACGGCTGCCTGATATAGACATCTTTCCTACAGGATATTGTGCAGCCCGTATAATCCTGAGCATGAGCCCTCTCACTGAGCTATCCCATGACTTGGGAAGGAGGTGGACTGGCACATGCATACTGCATATTTTTAGCTCGACAACGTAACTGGGTCTTTTCCGATCCTAGAACAAGGACTTCTGCTTCGATTCCCTTCATCTTCCCTCAGCCTGGAGAAAGAGAGAGTTTCCTTGGCTTTCCGAGACACGAGAAAAACACACATGCACACTAAGGTCTAATTCACTCATTTACTGCCAGGCTGCTGTTGTGCCTAGGATTTAATCTAAGAACCAAGCCCTTTAAAAATGCCCTCAAGTCCACATTGCACACTTTCCTCCTCTGCCTTCTACAGGTGAACAAGACCCAGAGGGCTCAGGTGGTTGGGGTTGCTGCTGCCAGGAAGCTGGTCCTGGATTCCTGCTGCCCAGAAAGGGTGCCTTGAGACGCCTGCCCGCTCCGCGTGATCTTGAGGGCCCTTATGGCGCTGCCAGGGCAGGTCTTGCATCTGCAGCTGTTTGTGAAGAAGCAAAAGGGCAGGGACTGCGACACGTAGTTCAAAAGCGCGTTCAGGTTCTCCTCCTCGGACATTCTCTCCCACACTCGGGTGAAGATTCTTCGGCAGAGATCCTGCAGGCATTCTAGGGTGGAGAGTGCCATCTTGAGTTCTTCGAGGGCGTAAGAGGCCTGGGGGACATTCTCGTGAAATTGGGAGGATAATTCTTCCACACTGAAGAGGACGATCAGGTAGATGGTCCTCAGCGGGAGTGTGACCGTATAGTACAAGGCAGCCAGCCAAGCCTTCCATTCCTGAAATGCAGACATCCATTGGAGAATATACATATATTTTAAAAAAACAACTATAGATGACTTATTCCAAGTCACGACCTTTGGTCCACCTAGTGTGGTGGAGTGCTTAGAGCAGCCTCTCTCAACCTTGGGTTGTTGGACTACAACTCCCATCATCCCTAGCTGGCAGGCCCAGTGCTGCATCAGGGATGATGGGAATTGTTGCGCAACATCTGGGGACCCAAGGTGGAGAAAGGCTGGATTAGACTACAGCTGGAAGGAGTACTGTGTCCAATTCCAGGCACCACAATGTAAAGAGGATATTGACAAGCTGGAACATGTGCAGAGGAGGGCAACCAAGATGATCAAAGGTCTGGGTTGGACTAGATGACCCTTGGGATCCCTTCCAGCTCTAAGATTCCACAATTCTAGAGTGTTGAACAAAGACGTGGGAGATGGGGCTTCTATTAGTCCCCACTTAGTCACAGAGCTCACTGGGTGACCTTGGGCCAGTCAACATACCTGACAGGGTTCTTGTGAGGATAAAATGGGAAAAGGAAGACCCATGGGCACCACCTTGAAAAAAGGCGTTACATAAATGATTTTTTTTTTTTAAAAAAAAAAAGGTAATAGCTGTGCACTGGCTGGCACTGGCTCTCCAGAGCTTCAGGCAGGAGTCTTTGCTAGCCTTATCTCAAGATGCCAGGACTCCAACCTGCAACCTTCTGCATGCAAAGAATTTCTCCTGCTACTGAGCTATGGCCTCGCCACACTTAAAGAGAGATTTTGACATGGCGGATGTGACATAATGCAAGGATAAAGTTGCCAACTTTTCCACTAGCCCCTGCTCCTAAAGCTTTTTTTACTGTGGATCAGCTTACAGGGAGGTGGTCACACTTAACTTTCTGCTGTGGACTTTGTGCTGTGAACTTGCTGAGCTCTGTGGATCATGCTGACGGCACACCCAGGAGCTGGCCAGCATGTGCATTTTGGGTGCCAAACGCAAGCCAGACTGGGTCAGATCCACCTGGAAATCCACTGAATCTGAACAGTGCAAGGTGCACACTGGCAGTGGGGAAATCAGGAGTGCACGGTTAGTGTCCTGGTCACCCTTCCCCCAGCACAGCTTGCATTTAGTGTTGTTTAAATTTGGAGCATAAATTCCCTTTCCCATACAGTGGTGCCTCGCAAGACGAAATTAATCCGTTCCACGAGCCTCTTCGTCTAGCGGTTTTTTCGTCTTGCAAAGCAACCCTATTAGCGGCTTAGCGGATAAGCGGTTTAGCGGCTATTAAAGGCTTAGCGGATTAGCGGCTAAAAGGCTATTAGCGGCTTAGCGGCTTAGAAAAAGGGGGGGAAGCGAAAAAAAATTGGAACACTTGCAAGACGTTTTTGTCTTGCAAAGCAAGCCCATAGGGAAAATCGTCTTGCGAAGCAGCTCAAAAACGGAAAACCCTTTCGTCTAGCGGGTTTTCCGTCTTGCAAGGCATTCGTCTTGCGGGGCACCACTGTACATTTATTTTAGTTTGTGGAGTCAATTGTCTTCTGCTCTCCTCTCTCTCTCTTTACATGGCAGTGTACTCATTCTGCAGCGTGTATGCATAAACCAGAGCTTTCCAAACATTACTGTGTCAGTTGCAGTGTGTAGGTGTGTTGTGTGAACGCTCCCCATGCTCTTCCCAGGGCTAGAAAGGGGTTAGTTTAACCTCTGGACATGGGTGGTGCTGTGGTCTAAACCACTGAGCCTCTTGGGCTTGCCGTTCGGAAGGTTGGCAGTTCGAGTCCACCCAACAGGGTGAACTCCCGTTGCTCTGTCCCAGCTCCTGCCAACCCAGCAGTTTGAAATCACACCAGTGCAAGTAGATAAATAGGTACTGCTGCGACGGGAAAGTAAACAGCATTTTCGGGCGCTCTGTTTTCCGTCACAGTGTTCTGTTGCGCCAGAAGCGGTTAAGTCCTGCTGGCCACATGACCTGGAAAGCTGTCGTGGACAAACACCGGCTCCCTCGGCCCGAAAGCAAGATCAACGCCACAACACCATAGTCGCCTTTGACTGGACTTAACAGTAAAGGGGCCCTCTATATTTTACCTTCCTTTAGTTTAACCTCTGGTTTGCTAGTAAACTGAATTACTGTGTCACTAAATGAATGCATCTCTAAAAGGTGTGTCACGAATACAAAAAGTTTGGAAAGTTCGGGTGTAGAATTTGACCCTGATGACACAGTTGCCCCCCATTCTCCCGCCCTCTCTCTCACATACACCATCCTTGGGGCTAATCTAAGAAATATTTCAGCCTTGAAAACTTTTTGTTTTCAAAGGAGATGTGATTGTTTCCTCCCAGCCCAGAGCGACATAGGAGGGGGAAAGAGGAGGCAGGGGAAATGTGCTCTTACCGCATAGCAGTTTTCCGTGACCTTTTGGAGGTTCTGGCACGTGTGGCTGATGCGGCGCTGAGACTGCATCGAAGCATAGTGTTGGAATTTGTTCAGCAAGGAAAGCAAGCAGACCATGTACCCTTCGCACCTGATCTGCGCCTGCACTTCCTCCCCGGAATCCCCCAATCCACATTTAGAACATGTCCGAGTATCATCTGAAATGAAAGAAACATCACTGTGTGATCGTAAAGGGAGACAGAAGGTTGCAGCTGGAGATTGCAGCAGCCCTGTGTTCGAGGTGGCCCCAGTTATTTTTGCAAGGTGTTGGGATCCACGGCCAGGAGACATCTCCATGAGCCAGTTACCATGTACACAGTGTTTCCCTACGCTGGGGATTAACCATGTTGGCATTCTTGGGCACCATTTTATAAGTTAAATTGTAATCACATTTTATGCCCGAATGGTGGAGCCATTGTTTAAAGCTTTTCATGTAGCAACGGTGGGTCCATTGATTTCTGTGGGTCTACTCTGAGTAAAACTTAGCAGAATAATACCCAGTCGTATGTGTTTTTCCCACTGCAGCTGAAAATGTATGTGTGGGGGTGTGTGAAAGAGGATGAAATGCCTTACTTTTCCCAGTCGCCACCCCCCAGAAAATTTCTGGGACCTGCCAGTTAGTCTGGCTGCCATTCCCTCCCCACACCTGCAGAGATGTCCTGGGAATTATGCTATTTCATCACTTATCTTTCAAGATGACTTTGGGAAGGCTGCCCCCCTCCAATATGCCCCTCATTTCACCACATTGCCTACCCCCTTTGCAAAATTTCTGAAATCTCTCTTCCCATTTTGCTACCTACAGATAGGACAGTGAGCTGTGGAGGGATAATTTCGTCTAGGGCCTAATATTTTCACAGATGCTGACCCCCCTCGTGAGTGGTCAGGCTCCATAATAAATTTAGGACATCTAAGTGGTAGAGGCTTCACAGTTAATGGAGCATGTATACACATTTGTGTTTGTTTTTTTTAAAAAACAACAACCCAACACTAGAAGAGCATAAAGTTGTGGAAAGATGCTCATGGGGCTGACTCAGCCTTAGACATTTATGATTTGTCTAAATCAGGAGCATGGAATCTCAGGCTTGGGGAATAAATATGGCCCTCTCATCCTCTCTATGTGGCCCTCCAGGCTCACCTCATGCCACACATCCTCCCCCAAGCCACACCCCTCACTGGCTTTGTTTGCCTGTGCAGAATGCGTCCTTGAGGTCTGGTATTGCTTCTTGCTTGCTGGATAGAGAGGGGTATGTGCAGTGCTTTTTATCAAGAAAAATTTCATGCCAGAACTCGCCATGAAATTGCAAGTTGCCGGGCAACCTGGGGCAGCCCTGAAGAGCTGTTGGTTTGACAACAGAAGCATTCACCGTTAAAAAAAACTACAGAGTCATAGATCTTGAAAAAGTGTAGACTCGCACACACTGGCCAGCTTCTGTTTTGACTTGAAATGTTTGTTTGGGGCTTTTCGGAAATACATAAAGGCAAGAATGGTGCCCACCTGAGAGATGCCGGAACTGTGCTCTGGCTGAAAAAAAGCACTGGGTATGTCTAGGAGCTAGTCTACTGTCCAAAGGGGTACTTTGCCTCTGTACCTGCCCCCCCCCCCGGGCGTGTGACCACCAGAATTTGCCCAGAAAGGAATGTGGCACTTGAGCTGAAAGATTTCTCCCACCCCAGGTCTAAATCTTGGTTGTACTTTGTCTGCACGTATCATTAAGATAAAAAAACCACTCTGTGCTGTACAGGTAGGGGGAAAGCACTCAAGGGAGCCCTTACTCATATCTTCATCGGCAACCAGGAGATAGTGATTTATAAATGCATGGGACCTGCCCAGCATGCTGTCCACGCTGGTCCTGGCCATCTGGCCAACTCTCGTCCCCATCAACAGGCTCATACTCCCAGTCACCATGGATGTTGTGGTCCTCATGCTACCCTGGACAGCATCTCTGGTCATGTCAACCATCCCCGATAGCCTGCGGGTCATGGCGCTCTTTGCATATGTGACTTTAGAAGACATCATCTCCTTCGTACCAGAGACAACCTGCAAGAGTAAGAAGACAGACCCTGGTGGAAATATTGGAAACTAGAATCATAGAATCATAGAGTTGGAAGAGACCACAAGGGCCATCGAGTCCAACCCCCTGCCAAGCAGGAAACACCATCAGAGCACTCCTGACAAATGGTTGTCAAGCCTCTGCTTAAAGACCTCCAAAGAAGGAGAAAAAACTAGCTTTTGTCTTGGGTACTGTGAATTGTAGCTCTGTGAGGGGCAAACTGCAGTGCCCTGGCTTCTTTGCAAGGGAGACATGTGCTCTAAATTTATGGTGCATGGGATGCGACCTGAGTTTACCTCTGTGGTTTTTCATTATTTAATTTAAAAAATTATTTATGATTTTCAATTTTATGATAATTTTATACATTTTATGATCATTTTAACATTTCAAAACTTGGCTTCCTTCCCCCCTCTTTCTGCAATTCCTTAAATTTATTTTTAATATTCTCTGCATATCCAAATTAACTTAATTTGCTCATTTATTCATCTACGTTAGATATATATACGTTTAATAAAACTGCAGGTTATTACAATAATCCTGCCAATGTTCTTATCTGTTTACAGTTTATTTGTAAATATTCAGTAAACCATTTCCATTCTTTTAAACAAAGTTTGTTATCTTGATTTCTTATTTTTCTGCTAGGTTTTGCCATTTCTGCACATTCCATAAGCTTTGAATCCATTCTTCTTTTGCTGGGACTTCTTTCCATTTTTGGGCGAGTAACATTCTTGCCTCTGTAGTAGCATACATGAATAAATTTCTAGACAGTTTGGGTAGTTCTGTCCCTATAATTCCCAAAAGGCAAACTTCTGGGTTTGCTTTTTTCCAAACGTTATTTTAAACACCATTTCCCTTTAAGCTTTAACCTTACTACAAGACCACCACATATGATAAAAAGAACCTTCTTTCTCTTTACATTTCCAACACTTATTTGATTTGGATTTATACATTTTTGCCAATTTACTCGGTGTTAGGTACCATCGATATATCATTTTCATATAATTTTCTGTTACACCAATAACATGCTGTAAATTTTATGCTTGTATTCCACGGTCGTTCCCATGCTTCCATATCTATATTATGACCAATATCTTTTGTCCAATGTATCTGCCCTCTGTGTTTCAAGAGGACCATCTTTTCTCTTGGTTTTGGGCTGCTTTGAACTGTGGGTCATTTGTGGCATTCTTCACCTCTATTTGTGATGTTTTAAAGATGTTGCAAAGTGCCCAGAGACTTATTTGAAATGACCTAAATAAATGTTTACAATCTTCTGGGAGGCAGACAACTGCTCACCTGATCAGCCGTCTGTTGAAAGATGGGCATCTTCTCTTCCACTGTATCTAAGCCTCGACAGGCATACCTGTTTGCTGTTGCAACTAAGAGAGACAGAGAGAGGAAGACACTTTGGTTTTTGTTATGGTTGCTGTCATGAGTCCCTTTCAGTCTCACTAAAACAACTGAGCTTTGAATTACTTTGGATTTGGATTTGATATCCCACTTTATCACTACCATAAGGAGTCTCAAAGTGGCTAACAATCTCCTCTCCCTTTCTCCCCCACAACAAACACTCTGTGAGGTGAGTGGGGCTGAGAGACTTCAGAGAAGTGTGACTGGCCCAAGGTCACCCAGCAGCTGCATGTGGAGGAGCGGGGAATCGAACCCAGTTCGCCAGATTATGAGTCCACCGCTCTTAACCACTACACCACACTGGTTTTCACTTACTTACTTATAACAAAAATATTACAAGAAGCAATCACACAAGGAACTTTGGCAATGGTTACAAAATACTGGTAGGGTGAAAATCTATCAATTGTTCTTTCTCTCAGTCCCTCATTTTTCCAATGTCCATTTTATTTTTCTATGGACTTATCCACACTTACCTTTCGTTCGTGCTTTCCAGGCATGGTCCACACTTTAAAGCTCTGTGTCTGAGCATCCTTTTTCTTCTTTTTTTGCTCCAGAGCTTTCCCCATGAAAACCCGCTCTTTAAAAGCACAGTCTCCGCTGCCCCTCATCCCAAAGGAAACATGAACCTTGGCTCAGTGCCTGGAACCCCTGGAATCTCACATCCCTCCAAGATTGCAACAATAACAACAGCAATAAATCAATTAATCTAACAGCACACAGTTAAATAGCCAAGATACTGAGGGCAGGCCTATGTTTCTGATTCAGGAAAACATCAACAGCATTTCTAACCTGGAAGAAATTACCCAACACAACTTATGTACAGGATTTTGAATTTGATTCCCCTGTAATTTCTTACTGCTGTCTGAACAAACTTTTACTTTTTCCACCACTGGTGTGATTATTTGGCTGGTCAGTTTTGGATTTCTGTCTGTAACAACCAAATTCAGCAGCAGATCCTCCTGTTTTTTCTTGGTGGACTACTGAGCAAAGTAGAACAGGGACTTACTCGAATCAGTGGCGTAGGAAGGGGGGTGCGGGCTGCCCCGGGTGTCATCAATGAGGGGGTGCACCCGCCTCCCGGCACTACCATCATGAACTGGGGGGGGGGGCTGGCACCGGTTTGGGGAGCCATGGGGGGGGGGCGAATCCTGACTCCATCCCACTGGAGATGTGGGGGCAGGGGCGACCTTGAAAGCGGAACCTTCTGCAGGAAAACACAACACGCACAAACAGGCCCCCTGCAGCGGCGAGTGTCTTTCAAAGCACAAGCAAAGCAACCGGTGACTTTAGTTTACCCCGTGTCCCCACACTGAGCAGCCTTGCAAGGCTCAGATCTGGGGAGGAGGTGGGTGCCAGAAGGGCACAACAGCCTCCGCTCAGGGCTGGGGTTGCTCCAGCAGCGGTGGGGGTTGGTTGCACGATGCCTTTGTTCTCTGCTGCTTGCCCTGCCCCCTCCCACCCCAGGCATCTTGGAGCCACGCTTTGCCACTGACTAGAATCCGTTTACAGGGTTCCAGAAAGTTCCTGCACTCTGCTAGACCTCCTTTCCAATGTAGGAAGGATTCCTAAACCCAGAGAAGCTTGAATAGATTGTTGTGTGTGTTGATAGCAGTGGCAATTTGAGGGTGATTGTTACGTACAGTGGTACCTCTGGTTGCAAACTGGATCTGTTCTGGAGGACCATTTGCAACATGAAAAGAGCGCAACCCGCAGCGGTGTGTTTGCACATGCGTGGGTTGCAATTCGCCGCTTCTGCAGATGCACATGACGTCATTTTGCGCTTCTGCGCATGCACGAGCAGCGAAACCCAGAAGTAACCCTTTCCGGTACTTCCGGGTCGCCGCAGGACGTAACCTGAAAGAACATAACATGAAGCGGACGTAACATGAGGTATGACTGTACTAAGCTTGGATTCTGGAACAATAGGCAAGTAGGATCCTAGAATGCAACAACTGATTGGCCTGCAGGAAAAGACCAATCAGGCTCCAGGAGGGAAGCAGAATCAGCCAATCAGATGGGACTAATTGTGTAAATAATGTATATAAAAGCCTGAGGTTTGGGGGGGGGGCAATAAAATCACTGTTTTACAAGCTGCAATAAAAAGCATGAAATCACTACAGGACTCCGAGTATATTTCAGCGATTGTGGGCTAGCTTGTCCATAAATGCTCATTGCCATCTCTTCAGCTAATTCTAGCTTGTTGCATTTAGCCCTCTGCCTCAGTTTTACTCACTCTGAGGTTCAAATGTGGTCAGAAGTGGCTGTGCCTTGTTGATGGCAGCTCCAGTGATGGTCTTCATGCCTTTCTCTGCCCCACCACACACTGTCTGAAGGTAGGAGCTTTTTCTCTTAATGGAGGTGTAGTTTGAAGAAACTAAGTCGCAGACAGAGCACACCAAGGGGAGGCTGCCAACTCTCTTCAAGACATTCTGACATGGAAACCAAAGCCAGATTTTTGTTATTTAAGCCATCAGTTGTACAATAAATAAATAAATAAATAAACCATTCAGAGCACAGTTCAAACAAAACAACACGTCCACACTACGGCAGTACCAATAAACAATAGCATATCACAAAAGAAGCAGAGGCCACGATTTGTAATACAAGTCAATACTATAACCCAAAGTTAGCAACCCTCCGTGTTTGGGTGGACTTTATAATTTTATTTTAAACATTTGTTATATTAATTAGTCACTTGCTTTTCAAAAATGAAACTCAAAGTGACTTCCAAAAAACAATAGAAATTAAAACAAAGACAAAGCAACTTAAAATACACTAGTTTAGATCAAGTTTATGCTCTGAGATCTGCTGAGATTCTCCCAGTGCCCTGCCTTTCATACTGTGGTTCTTTGATTCCTTTGCAAGTGAGGCATGGACGGACCAGTCACTTTTCCTGATGCTCCATCATAGAGCCATTCCATCATGTCTTTACAGTCTTTCCAGAATAATGCCCCCGAAAACCCACATGTAAACTATCACACATTTTGTACATACTTTGCTTGTAGAACACACATTTTTTTTCGGTGCATTCTCCCCTTTAAACATGCATTTTGTATGAGGTTCTTTCAAAAACAAAATAACACCTTTATTTTTGCACCTTTGGGGGATTGAGATGGCATTGCAAAACCTGGAGAGATGGGTAATCTGAGGAGAGAATAAGATAGCAAAAAGGAGTGTAGCCCAGCAAAAAAAAACTGGAAGAAGAAAAGAACAAAGTGGGGAGTATTCATCTAAACACTTGTTCTAATACAACTTTAAGCTGTGCCATCTAATTTCCTGCTTTGGAGAGTTGGGGGAAAGGTTGGGAAAGTTACATCACATAGCTAAAAACTGTTTTTATTAGATACCACCTATGGTATGCAAACGAGCTTGAATACACAACTACCTCATCCTCAAGACTTTCGTCAGAGGTCTCTGAAGACGTAGCAGACGGTTCTGGCTTCACAGAAGACATGATGCGTTCCGTGGTCACTGGAAGTGCAGAGAACAGAAAGCAATTGTGTCGGGGGCAATCATGGCCCAATTAACGGCCACAAATAGCTCCGTTGCCAGGTTGCTGCCAGTGGAAGCAGAAGATGGGAAACCCGGGTTCAAGTCTCCATTCAACCATGAAACTCAGCGGGTGGCCCTGGACCTGTAACTATCATTCAGGCTGACCTACCTCACGGGGTGTTATGACGATGTAATGTTTATGTGTGTGTAGGGGGGGGGGAAGAGCCCAGCAGGCCACTTTCAGAAGGAAGCTGGAATATAAGTGCAGCAAGTAAATCAATTTTTTAAAAAACAGGCTATGCCTTTCCATACTGGGAAACTTTCCCATTGATAATGAGGCTTGAAAGCACTCACACTGTCTCTAAATTTTTAAAACAACAATAATACTTTTATTATTTACACCCTGCCCATTTGACTAGGTTGCCCCAGCCACTCTGGGCAGCTTCCGACATATATAGACACATAATAAAACATTAAATGTTTAAAAACTACAGAGCTGCCTCAGATGTCTTCTAAAGGTTGTATGGTTGCTTATCTCCTTGGCTCGGGGGTCACATAACGCCATACCCTCCAACATTTTTCTGATGGAAATAGAAACCTCTTAAGGAAAAGCGTGACATTCTGGAATCAAATCAGAAACCGGGACAGCTTCTGTAAATCTGGACTGTCCCTGGAAAATAGGGACCTTGGAGGGTCTGCTTTCTGGCACCCACTGATGTTGTCATGTCTGCTATCAGTTCCTTCCCTCCAAATGTTAAAGAGGAGCAGTCTGTGTTGTGATGGAGCAGCTATAAGCCTGCTCAAAGGAAGCTCATTGGGTGACCTTGAGTCTGCACTGTTTCTGGGGTTATTTCACCAGGTTGTCATGATTTAAAAAGAGGGGGAAAGCCCTGCATTTTGTTTTATTTTTACAATCAAGAGGTATATAATTTTTATGCAGTAAGTTGTGAAATAAGAAAAATGTATGTTGTGCTGAGCTCTTCGGAGGAAGGGCAGAATATAAGCTTAACAAAACTGATAACTGACATACCATCCAAGTCGATCCAGTGGCAAACAGATGTGGGCATTAGAATTTCTGGGATACAAACACCCATTGTGAGGTGGGAGTGGGCATGATCCAAAGCTCTATATAACCCTCCCCCCCATCCTCAAAGCAGCCTTTGGGAAAACTAGTGGCTAACCCTGTTCTTCAATCAAGCATTGTTGTCCCTATGGAATGAGCTGCGTCTCCCCCCAGTGTTTACCCAGACTCACCAGAAGGCGACCCTATTACTGTTTTTTTTTCCAGAGCAGCAACTACTTTGGACTTGGAGGAGGAAGACTGGATCATTCCATTGGGCTTATTCTTCACGCTGACGTCTTGCTATGTTAACATTTTGGGCATTTCCCATTAGAGGAGGACTACATTGGCTCTCAGGAAGAGGCTTCCGCTGCCATGGTTTCAAAACTTTATCCCCAGGGTGAATGAGGATGGGTTCAGGAAAGATGGCGGCGTTTTGCCACTGTCTAAGACGGGTCATGGGGGGAAAACCACCAGGGTGGCAAGTGATGGGAGTTCCCATTGTTTCTTCAGCCCAGCAAGCACTGAAGGAGAGAGGAGTGCCAACCAGTCAGGCTGTACATGCAAATTAGTTTCATTATGATTGCTTGTCCAATTGGATCCAGCAGCTATGAAGGCTGCAACCCTATGCACAGCTTGCCTGGGACTTCAGCCCCATGGAATCCATTGGGGCTTATTGCAAAGAACATTTGAACCCTACTGGATCAGACCAAGGACCTGCCTAGTCTGCTATCTTGTTTCTCATATGAGGAGCATGACATGAGTGCAATAGCTCTTTCTTGGGGCACTTCCTCATGCCTGTTTAGTGTGGACTTGGCGCTGCTCCTGCACATAAGTCACTTTAACTGCATAAACCCTAATATTTCGCTAGGCATTTGAATCCCTCCTGCAAAACTCTCAAGGCAATCTTTGGCCAATTTTGAGAATTTTCAGATTTCTTGTATTCATTGTGTATTATGTTGTGAGCTTCCTCGGATGGACCATGCCGCCAAATAATGTCACAAATAAATATGTGCATTGTGGAAGTAGTTTTCAGTCCGTACGGTTGACCCTTTGCTCACCAGCATACTTAAATTTTATTACAGCATGTTGTAGCTTATAAAATGCCACCAGAGGGCCATAGAACCACATTTGCTTTAAAAATTCTCCTCATGCCAGGAGAGCCTAAGTAGGTGAATCTTTCCATCCATCAGACTTGGCTACTTTTTCTCTTCTCTTTGTGGAGATCCAACAGCTGTTAAGCCTGTCATTCCTTCCAGAAAACTCCTAAGAAGTGTAAATGATCACTTGAGGTGCATCAGATACGGAGATGATTGCATTCACTTTCCTGATTATAATGCTAGAACTTCTGTCCTGGCATCTGATGTTCTGTTTACACTGCAATCAGTACCTGTCGTGCTAGGGATCTGAAACTTTTGATTGATATACCACCATATCATGCATCCACTGAATCTTCTTTTAAGTCTTTTGTTCAGTTTAGAATGCAACACATGCATTTATTTTTATTTATTTTTGGCTTGAAACCACATGGGTGTCTGATGTCAGCAACACCTCAGTTTCAAAGGGTTCCCCATCCTAAAGGCAAACCTATTCTATTACCTTGTGGAACTCATAACCACAAGTTATAGTGGTGATGTCCAAAAGCTTTCATGACAGGGAGGCGGGGATTAGGCAAAATAATGGAGGACGTCTGTATTCAGAAATCCTGCCCTTCTACCAAACACAGAGACAGCAGGATAAGACTGTTTTCTTTAAACCATAACTTGCTTCTGATTTTTCATAAGGCATTTGTTGTCTGCCGATGGAAGCAAAATACTGGGACAAACTGACTTTTGTCTGATCCAGCATACTATATTCTCCACATGGCCTAGCAAGTGACTTTAGGATTGCAGCAATAGTTATCTGGCAATAGTGTGGTTAAAGATACACCATAGTGACCCTGTTTGCATCTGCTAAATCACCAGGAAAGAGGACAAAACTCTGAACTTCACATAATCACATTGTTGGACGGAGCCTTGTAGGCTATTTCCATCTAATTCTCAGCTCTGAGTAGAAACTCTAGAGCTACAAGCATCCTCAATAGATGAATTTGCAGCCCACCACCACTCTAAGTCATTAACTTCAATACTGAACTGTTCTTACTGGCTAGAGGTTCCTCCTAATGTCCAACCAAAATCTACCCTCTTTGTAATTGAAGCCCATTGGAACTACTTAAAAAAAATTTTTTTTACACTGCCTCTTAGCTTTAGAAAAGCTTCTTTGTCACCTTGCAAATTCAAAGACATAATAATGAAAAGCACGCAGTAAAAAATAAAACAGTGCAAATGCAGGAGAGCAGTTAAAATAAATAAACAGTAAAATCAGTAGACAGCTTTCATCAAAATGAGAAAAGGCTTGGGAAATAAAACAAAAAAAAGTTTTCAAAGCTGCACCAAAAAGCCACTCAGGCTGTGTACACCCACGAAGTATTTAAAGCACCCCTTTCAAGAATCATGGGAACTGTAGTTTCTTAAAGGTGCTGGGAATTGTAGCTCTGTGGGTGAATTCTTTGGAGGCAACTATGATTTGAACATACATTATGTACATTATCTCTGTTGTGTGATGATAAAGTATTCTGCAAACAGGATACCACAACTTAAAAGTCTTTTCCTACAGGTATGTTTGACAGTGGGGCCTCCAACGCTAATCTTAATAAGTGATCTTTATGTTGCTTACCTGATGGGGAGCTAATGGAGTGAGTAAAATTCTCAGGATAAATCATCATAGCAAGAGCCCGGCGCAGTTTATGTAGCTTCTTTCCTAGATTAAAAGATTGCAGCAGGGGCAAATTGGTTATCTATATTCTGAAAAGTTTGCGCTGACAAATTTGCAGAACATTTGAACATATCCACAGATGTCCCACACAAAATAAAAACCAAACAAAACTGAAGATGAGGATTTTTTCCTTCGCATCAAATTCTTACGAAGGAGAAAGCTTGTTTCTTGTTTCTGTTTATGAGGATAGGGCGAAAAGAGTCGGGTGCAGAATTACCACAGAATTACCAACGTTTGGTTTCAAAAATTCTGGTCCATGAGGCAGGGGCACAAACAGAACAGGATCCAGCAAACAGGATCAACACAATATGGTGGGTCAACTGCTAGACTTTGGCCAAACCAGGGGTTTATTTTACCTGCTTTGCAGACCATAATACTGCTTAACTTAACAGGAGGACATGTTTTTACTTGTTACAAAGAGATGGAGTTGGCAACCTCCGGTGTACATTTTGCAAATATTAATCGAAAAAGAAGTGCTATCTTAATGATTCCACACACACCCCACCCAGGGGACTGATCAATATGGCAAGAATAGTAAGGCTTACAAGATATGTAAGGTGAGCACACAGCAACAGAAATACAAATTCCGTCTCACTTTTTTTCCAGAACTTCTGCAGCTTCTCGGAGATGTCACACTCCTTTCCCTTCCCTCGAAACGGCATTTCCCTTATACAGATAGAGGGTAAGGGCTGTCATTCACAGAGTTCTAAAAACTTCCATTCCTCTGTCACCCCCACAGAGGAACGCATCAACAATCGCCCGGATTGCTGCCTTAGAATACGGAATCCCTTCGTGGGAGGACATTCTGTTCACCACATTCAGAACTCTCCACCGGGTGGTCTCCCTCTTTTATGTCACTGATGGATCTTGAAGTGTCCCCTGAAATGCTTTCGAGCAATTAAAATTTCACAGAAGACTGGGAAACTCATGGTGGTATCAGTGATGAGGGCATAAACCTATTAGGACAAGTGCCTTAAATTTCCAGGCTAGCAGACCATGTAATTCATGATGTAGGTTGCACAGTCCAGATTATGGGCCACCCCGGCTGAAGGGCTCCATTGCCATAAATATCTGTAATTCGCGTGCATTTGTGTTTGATTAATTGCCATAGCGTAGTAACAATGCTCTGTAGTGGTTCAGAGGAGAAGTAGAAGAAGAGTTTGGATTTGATATCCCGCTTTATCACTACCCTAAGGAGTCTCAAAATGGCAAACAATTTCCTTTGCCTTCCTCCCCCACAACAAACACTCTGTGAGGTGAGTGCGGCTGAGAGACTTCAGAGAAGTGTGACTAGCCCAAGGTCACCCAGCAGCTGCATGTGGAGGAGCGGAGACGCAAACCCAGTTCACCAGATTACGAGCCCACAGCTCTTAACCACTACACCACACTTTTGCTTCTCTCTCCGAGCGTATGTATGTCATAAGCAGTACTAGACCTCAAGCTTGTCTTGCAGCAATGCGCTTTCATACCCACCAAGTGTCCCGATTTCCCAGGGACAGTCCCAAAATTACAAAAGCCACTCCAGCTTCTGATTTCATCCTGGAATGTGGCTTTCCCCCCCACCAGCACTGCTGTTGCCAATGAGCCAGCACTTGTCCTGCACGGTGGTGGCAGCAGCTGTGACAGAACCCACCCCCCAAGTGTCTCTATTTTCCAGGGATGTCCCTGATTTAGAGAAGCTGTCCCAGTTTCTGATTTGCCCCGCTTTTCCTTAGGATGTCCCAATTTTCACTGGAGAAATGTTGGAGGGTATGGATTTATGTGACACCTGAGCCAAGAAGATATGTAACAACACAACCTTCAGAAGACATCTGAAGGCAGCCCTGCATGGCGAAGTTTTTAAATGTGTAATATTTATTTCTGTTTTTATATATGTTGGAAGCCACCCAGAGTGGTTAGGGCAACCCAGTAAGATGGGTGGACTATTATTATTATTATTATTATTATTATTATTATTATTATTATTGAATAGGATGTCCCTATCTGGAAAAATGTTGGAGGGTATGGGATACTGACTTGGGGACAATCCTCACCAAATGCATAAGACACTGTTAGCACACATCATCCAGGTAATGAATGCATAATGGGACAGATGAGGCTGTATGCCAGAGGTGGGGAACCTGTGGCGCTCTGGATGTTGCTGGACTTCAACTCCCATCATCTCTGACCATTGGTCATGCTGGCTGGGGCTGATGGAAGTTGAAGTCCACCAACGATCTCTGGCAGCCCACCAGACCCCCAGCCGCTACTGCTGTATATCCTGAGAGCAGACTCCATCACCAAATTTGTGGACCTAAAGCCATGCCACCTATGAGTGATCTATGAGTGATTATTGTCTGCAAAGTGGGTGGCACACTTGTCACAGCAGTCGGCATTTATTTGTGACTCAAAGGAGAGTCAAATGAGTGTAGAGATCTATAGCACATAATGTTGGGAAACTGTCTATTTAGAGCTCTAGCCAAGATCTGACCCAAAATGGAGGAAATTAAACTTGACAGATGGACTATTTCACACAGCTCAGCACTTTACAGTATATGCAAACTATTTTTGAACACAGCTGCTCAGAAAGAGATTGTAACATTTTCTTAGACGTCATAGGCACCTGGAAAAACAACAACTGGTAATCGGCTGAAATTGAGGCTTGCTAATATTATCTGGGCTCATTCAGTTTTGGATCAAACTGCCAACTCTCTCTCTCTCTCTCTCATGACTTTTAGCATCTGAAAGACCAGCTATATTTCTACATAGATATAGATATATAGATATCTCAGTCCCACACACAAAGTGAAAAAGCACTTAATTTTAAATATTACAGTCACATCTTTACCTTATTTAGAAAATGTATTCATTTCCCTATTGAGCTATGCAATTTGTAAGTTCAAGTTTGTGGCATCCTTTGTTCCATGGTACAGCATCATTTTCGAAGTCAATCTTAACAAGCAAGCTACTACAAAATAAGGAAGCTGATTTAAATTCAGCTACAAGGCAAGCTGAAGCTCTGGTGATGTATGGAAGTGAGAGCTGGACCATAAAGAAGGCTGATCGCTGAAGAATTGATGCTTTTGAATTCTGGTGCTGGAGGAGACTCTTGAGAGTCCCATGGACTGCAAGAAGATCAAACCTATCCATTCTCAAGGAAATCAGCCCTGAGTGCTCACTGGAAGGACAGATCCTGAAGCTGAGGCTCTAATACTTTGGCCACCTCATGAGAAGAGAAGACTTCCTGGAAAAGACCCTGATGTTGGGAAAGATGGAGGGCACAAGGAGAAGGGGAGGACAGAGGACAAGATGGTTGGACAGTGTTCTCAAAGCTACCAGCATGAGTTTGACCAAACTGTGGGAGGCAGTGGAAGACAGGAGTGCCTGGCGTGCTCTGGTCCAGGGGGTCACGAAGGGTTGGACACGACTAAATGGCTAAACAACAACAACAACAAGCCAATTGCAAATGACCAATAATTACCTTGTGGGCTGCAGGTATGAGGGTTTTCAGCAAGTTTCGATAGATGCTACAAAGATGGCCAAGGAGCTAAAAAACACTACCAAACTTTGAGAAAGAGCAAGTTAGAAGGAGGAAAAAGAAATGGCTGTTTGAGTATAAGGCACCACAAGATTCCAAAAGATTTAAAGCCCTAAATGGCCTCGGCCCAATACATCTGAAGGAGCGTCTGCACCCCCATCATTCTGCTCGGACACTGAGGTCTAGCGCCAAGGGCCTTATGGCAGTTCCCTCATTGCGAGAAGCAAAGCTACGGAAGTGGCGCCTGCCCTGTGGATCGTCCTCCCATCAGATGTCAAAGAGAAAAACAACTACCTGCCATTTAGAAGACATCTGAAGGCAGCCCTGTTTAGGGAAGTTTTTAATGTGTGACAGCCAGATGGGTGGGGTACAAATAAATAATAATAATAATAATAATAATAATAATAATAATTCCAAAGCAAAAATTCAAAGGAGGTTTCCACTATACTGTCTTAGACATGGCCATACAATCTGCTGAAGAGAGATTCCAAGAGCTACAACAATATAATTCCCTGTTTGACTTTCTGAATGATACATACAGTATATAATTAAGACTACTGAAGGTCTGCAAGAATTTGAAAAAAACCAAAAACAATTGATGCACAATAGAAACAAAATATATTGATGCTGAAGATCTGGACCATAGCTCAAAGACTTCCATTGTCCATGCCGCCACAAGTAATTCTCTTCATGCTACAACAAAAACTCCTGGTGTCAGTGTCAAGTGGTGAATGCAGGTTCTCAAAACTCATTTTTTTTAGAACTTTCATACACTTTGTTGCAAAATAGACTAGTTGGCTTGGCAACTATATCAATGGAACATGCCCAGACATCAGCACTTGACCTGAAGGAATCAGTGACAAAATTCGCAAAGGAAAAGGCATGCAAGTGAGATTTTGATGTGCCCGAGATTGAAAGTTTTGGTTTGGTGTTTGTTTGTTTTTTGTATTTGAGAAGGATAAACAGATATGGTTCTATACTTATTCTTGCAATATAAAATAAATTTAGCAGTTTCTAGTTTTGTGCTTTTCTTTTTTTATACAAGACATCTGTTTTTTAAAATTGAAATTAGCAGAGAGAGAGAGAGAGAGAGAGAGAGAGAGAGAGAGAGAGAGAGAAATGAGATGAGGGAAGCAAGCAAGCAGTTAACCTTGCCTAGGGCACAAAATATTTTGGCACTGGCACTGTTCCTAACAACTCTTAGCACCCTTAACAACCTACAGTTCCCGGGAATTATAGTTCTCTAAGGAAAGCCAGGACCATTTGAAGTGCTGTGATACAGCTCTAAAGACATAGCTACATTCTCTAGCCCTTAAAATTCTCAACTGATGTCTGTATCAGAAGGATTTTACAGTGTTCTTGCACTTCATGGTTCATTCCGTAGCCCACATTAAGCTATGAGTCATCTACTTAGTTTTCTGATTGGGGGAGAAAAGCAGGAGGAATAAATACATAACCTTGCAGCAGCAGCAGCTTCAAGACGGAAATGCTCAGAATTTTGTTCTCCAGGGGAGCAAAAAGAATAAAAGCAATCAGGTGTAATGGCAAATGGGAAGCAGAAAAATATTTCTTCCTTTTTATTCCTAACGCTTATGCAATTGTGGGTGGCAGAATAACTTTGAATTGCAAGCAATTCTTCTAAATAGACTTGGTAGAATTCAGTTCCCCCTTTAGGATTACTATGGTGTAATTTGGAGGGTGAAATTGGAAACTGTTCCTAGCCACCCATCAGCTTCTATCCTTCCGGCTATCCATTTTATTAATACAGTTTCCCCCAGCTCACCCTGCATGCAAGGATTTATTTGCTCATGTTGGGAATTATATATCACATCCTGTATTATGACTCCAACAAGCCTGCAGCTTTTGGGTTCATGTATGTGCCTCAGCGATACTGACCTTTGCAAAAAGTGTAGTGATAAAAGTCTGCTTTCATAGCTGCAGCATAAATTCTAAATTCTGCAACAGTATGCTGGGGTACACTCACAATTAGGGGCATTTCACATATTTTCTTGTTGCAAATGGGGTTTGGCCAATGCATATCCATTGCAGAGGGAGCTGCAGCTGATCCTGGCTTCCCAGCAAGCGTCTCTGCATCATGCACAAATTTGCAAATGTTTGCTCCAGGTGGAGTACAGGGTCAGGTTCAAGGTGCTGGTCTTGACCTTTAAAGCCTTGTATGGCTTAGGGCCCTCATATCTACAGGACCGCCTCTCCTGGTCTGCCCCGCAGAGGACCTTAAGGTCCATGAATAACCATAGTTTAGAGGTCCCAGACCCTAAGGAAGTTAGACTATCCTCCACCAGGGCCAGGGCCTTTTCAGTAATGGCTCCAACCTGGTGGAATGCTCTTTCCCATGAGACTAGGGCCCTTCAGGATTTAACCTCCTTCCGTCGGGCCTGTAAGACAGAGCTATTCTGCCTGGCCTTTAATTTGAATTCAGCCTGATCTTTTATTTCCCTTCTCTTCCCTCCCCCTCCCCTTTTATGAAGATCACCCGCTCTGAGACCCCACAGCTAATTCTCCCCTGACCTCCTCGCTGGCCCAAGTAGGACCAATTCAGCCAGCTGGCCCTGGGGATTATCTGATTGATTTTTGAATTTTGAATTTTATTGTTATTCATGTTTTTATACTGCATTTTATGCTACTTTTATAATTGTTTTAAAGTGTTTTAAATTTGTTGTTAGCCGCCCTGAGCCTGGTTTTTGAACTGGGAAGCGCGGGGTATAAATAAAATTTTTATGATGATGATGATGATGATGATGATGATGATGATGTTACCGCTTCAGAAACGTCAACATATGAGGGTGGAGGGTGGCTCAGTCGGTAGAGCGTTAGACTCTTAATCTCAGGGTCATGGTTTTGAGCTCCATGGAGGGCACAAGATCCCTGCATTGCAGAGAGTTGGACTAGATGATCCTTGTGGTCCCTTCCAGCTCTACAATTCTAGAAGTTCTCAAGCCAAGTAATGCATACAAAATGCAAGAATGCATGTATCCGGCTAAGGTGTGCGTAAAAATGTGACTGTTAATGAAAGATGCATTATATAAAAGGGAAAGTTGCATTGGAAAAGTTAATACAACAACGTGTACAATAGCAGAGATGACTGGCAGAATCCGAGACCAGGGAAGAGAGACAGTGGAAGAAGACTGGAAGAAATTTAAGGACTATCTTAGGAAACATTGTAAAACTACTGAATGTTAGAATGACGTTGGTTTAGAAATTATGTGGTTTCTAGCTGTAATGATTAAGTAAAAAGAAAATAAAGGCTAAAAAATTTAAATGGATAATAAGGAAGAGGATTTGCTGAATTAAAATTTGGGAATTGGAATACAGAAAGGGGAGGTACGAGGAAGTCGGGGAAGTAAGTTACAAGAAAATAAGGGGTTGAAATTATACTTGTTTTTTGTGTTCTTTTTTGTTTTGTTTGTATTAATGTTTTGTTTTGTTATTATATAATTTGTGAAACTTCAATAAAAATCTTTTTTAAAAAAATAGCAGAAAGTCTTACAAACATGGGTGTAAATTTTCATGAGGATGTAGAAATACATAAATAAAACAATGCAAACTGTTGTGGAGAGTCAGTGTGGTGCAGTGGTTAGAGTGTCAGACTAGGACCTGGGCGATCAGGGTTCAAATCTCCATTTGGCCATGAAGCTTGCTTGCTTATCTTGGGCTAGTTAGGCCTCTTAGCCTGACCTAACTCACAGGGGCTTGGTGGGAATTAAATGAGGAGGAGGAGAACCTTGTGGACCACCTTGAGCTCCTTGGAAAAAGGGTGGAATATAAGTGCAATAAATAAATAAATGTGGAGAACCATATTGAAGACTTGGAGGTAGGGAAAAACAGAATAGTACTGAAATTGATAGATTTACCCACCACTACCTGGGAGTTGCACATCCTATTCTGAAACTAAGCTTTATGAGGATTACAACGAGTGAGGAAAGAATGAAGTGTGCCTACAACTGTAGATTTTTAAAAGTATGCCAGCTCTCAGAAATTTGGGAGATCTCATGCATTGTCTTCCAGAATCGCTAACTGTCCAGATCTCATTTCCCAGGATTTTTTGGGGGGAAGCCATGACAATTCAGCTGACAGATAATAAATCCAATGTCAATTTGAAGTTAGGATCTGCTGCGAATGATGCCCAAGCTCCCTACAATATGTCTCCATGGTAACCTTTGCTCAGAAAGCACTGGAGATGTTTAGTGTCATGCCAAAAAGGTCAGCATCTTGCAAACAGAAATAAATTAAGGGAAATTGCTGTGACTCAGAGGCAAAAAGTCTACTTCAGGATGGCTGGGCGTCTAAAGCTATGAAGCACCTTCTTTCATTTGATTACCTCTTGAAGTAGAGAAGTGAATATATAAAGATAGGGGATGGGGGTCGTACATTTTGCTACGTCTCTTTGAGCATACCTACATGTAACAAGCATATTTATTTGTTTTCTTATTTCAGGAAACATATCCTGAAACTCTCAGGGTGTTTATTTTACTCATTAATTTATTGAATTCATATACTGCCCTGTATCCACAGGTCTCAGGGGGTTCACAGACTAAAGGGTAGCTTACAGTTAAAAAATAAGATAAAACAAACAATTTCAGAGAGAGAGAGAGAGAGAGAGAGAGAGAGAGAGAGAGAGAGAGAGAGAAAGAAAGAAAGAAAGAAAGAAAGAAAGAAAGAAAGAAACTTTGATAATTGAAACAGCAGAGAGCAGCACAACGATCAGGAACTTTTAATGCACATGGAAACCAACAATTTAAAGCCTAGGTAAATCAGTACTGTACAAGGTAAATCTCTATGAGAAGGAAATACTAAAGGCAGAGCACCACAACTGCTGAGATTCTTTCTCAAGTAGTTCCCCACATTCAGCCACCAACCATTTGCAGTTAATGATGATGATGATGTACCCCTTATCTTTTCTCTAGTTTGCAGGGCGGTCAGGGTGCAAGCATCCTCAGAGACAATTTTCAGCAGAAAAATGGTGTGTGTGTGTGTGGGGGGGACTTAAGAAATCTCTCTCCTCCCTCCTTCCTGAAAACCACCTTCTCTTCTCACTTCTCACTACAGTGGAACGTCGTGTTACGTACCGTCCTTCTTGTGAACACTGCGGGTTACAAGTTCCGTTAACCCAGTAGATGCTCCCAGTTGTGATCTTTGCCCCGGGATGCAAGCAGAAGTCGTGTGCCGGCAGCACGGCAGCAGTGGGGGGTGCCATTAGTGAAAGCGTGCCTCATGTTATGAGTGGTTTCGGGTTACAAACGCACCTCCGGAACGGATTAAGTTCGTAACCAGAGGTACCACTGTACAATCTTCATGTCTGTGTGGCACTAAGAAGAAAAAGTGACAGAATAAGAATGGAAATGCCAAGCCTCTTTCATGGATTCTTTTCTCTCCCAGCTTCATTTCCTATGAACCTTAGAATTGTTCAGACCAGATCTTAAGAGAAGATTGTGTCATCGTGCTTCGTACTTTGGAAGCTTTCTGCTTGCACTTAACCAAATCAAAGCCATGGGAAATCATTTCCCTTTGCAAAGCAGCTGAGTATCTTGACATTTATTGAAAAGCTGCTTAGGAGGATTCTGGAACTCCATTTTTGTTAAAAGCCGTTATATAAATGTTCCGCATTTTAGCATCTGGGCAGGGTGTCTTCAAAAGGCAGGTACACACTGGGCTTATTTTCTCTGTATTAGCAGACTCTACACACACATATGAAATAGCAAGAAGAAAGGAGAGGTTTATGGTGGCAGCTTTTAGCAGTCATGCAACGGGCAATTTCATTCAATGGAAAGATAATGATTAGAAAAGCCTGAAACATATGAATAGGGAGAGACTGGAAAGCTCATTCTGAAAAACAACTAGTTCAAGATGTCCAATAAGGAACCACCTCCTGTTTGTCTCTTTACAAAACAGACTATGTAATAATAATAATTTATTATTTATACCCCGCCCATCTGGCTGAATTTCCCCAGCCACTCTGGGCGGCTTCCAATCAAGTGTTAAAAACAATACAGCATTAAATATTAAAAACTTCCCTAAACAGGGCTGCCTTCAGATGTCTTTTAAAAAGAAGATAGCTACTTATTTCCTTCACATCTGAAGGGAGGGTGTTCCACAGGGGCCACTACTGAGAAGGCCCTCTGTCTGGTTCCCTGTAACCTCACTTCTTGCAATGAGGGAACCGCCAGAAGGCCCTCAGTGCTGGATCTCAGTGTCCGGGCTGAACAATGGGGGTGGAGATGCTCCTTCAGGTATACAGGACTGAGGCCGTTTAGGGCTTTAAAGGTCAGCACCAACACTTTGAATTGTGCTTGGAAACGTACTGGGAGCCAATGCAGATCTCTCAGGACCAGTGTTATGTGGTCCCGGCGGCCACTCCCGATCACCAGTCTAGCTGCCACATTCTGGATTAATTGCAGTTTCCGGGTCACCTTCAAAGGTAGCCCCACGTAGAGCGCATTGCAGTAGTCCAAGCGGGAGATAACTAGAGCATGCACCACTCTGGCAAGACAGTCTGCAGGCAGATAGGGTCTCAGCCTGCGTACCAGATGGAGCTGGTAGACAGCCACCCTGGACACAGAATTAACCTGCGCCTCCATGGACAGCTGTGAGTCCAAAATGACTCCCAGGCTGCGCACCTGGTCCTTCAGGGGCACAGTTACCCCATTCAGGACTAGGGAATCCTCCACACCTGCCCGCCTCCTGTCCCCCCAAAACAGTACTTCTGTGTTGTCAGGATTCAACCTCAATCTGTTAGCCGCCATCCATCCTCCAACCGCCTCCAGGCACTCACACAGGACCTTCACCACCTTCACTGGTTCTGATTTAAAAGAGAGGTAGAGCTGGGTATCATCTGCATACTGATGAACACCCAGCCCAAACCCCTGATGATCTCTCCCAGCGGATCTCTCCTAGACTAGTTTGGTTCACATTCAGATCACAGTTCAACTCAAGACATCGGTGGTGGCAGAGGAAGGGAAGGAGGGCAAACACTCTCCTAAACAAGATCTCACCCCCACTTGCCCACCCCATTTCTGAACTCTTGTCATTAGCATATACAATTATTTTTCTTTCTTGCCCACCTAGAAATATACTTTGCCCCTTCTGTGCCCTCCTATAATTTGGTTTGTTTTCTGGTGTTGCCACTGGCTCAGATTCATCCAAGGAATCCTCAGCACCCCCCTGTTGCAGCATTTAGAGTATCACAAGATGCTGTGCTGAACTATAAAACAGCCTTAAGCAGACTAAGGAAACCGTAAATGGCATATGCAGTCAAATGTGAATAATTGCTTATTTCCCCCAGCAGTTATGATCTCCAAGTTTAAAAGTCAAAGTGTCCAAGAAGTATTATTTTTTTTTTTTAAATGAGCTGGGATAGTTCAGTCAGTAAAGCATGAGATTCTTAATCCCAGGGTTGTGGGTTTGATCCCCAACATTGGGCAAAAAGATTCCTGCACTGCAGGGAGATGGACTAGATCCTTATAGTCCCTTCCAAATTTATAATTCTATGAACTAGAAATCCTTCAAAGTTCCATTTCAAAATGAACTTAATTCACGTTCAGCTTGCTTGGCAGTTATGGGAACGACTTTTGAGGTTAGTTCAGAGATTGTTTTTCTGCATGCTTACACACAAAGGCACTAGGTGTGTTTACTCTGCTACACATCCGGTAAAGCTGAGTGGCAGCCGAAGTATGCTGGACCTAATTACACCACAATTTGAACTGATTTGTGGTTTGTTTGTTTTTTAAATTATTTTCAGTGCAAATTTACAGCAAAAATTACAAACATTGAATCCAAAATAAAACAGTACAAACAAGAAACAAATAAAACACGAGAAAAAAGAACACCCAAAACAAGCAAAAACAAAAACACACATCTACAAATAAAACCATATCATCATTCTAATCTAGTCATTACATGCATATACACATATTGACTTCCTTTGTTCTAAGACCTTGAAATTTTTACTCTTTCTAAGTTGTTGTGTCTAATGTAGATTACCTCTGTCTTTATACTTTTTACACCATTTTTCTCTTTCTTTAACCCTGCAAAGCATCATTCATTACATACCGATAAATTTGAACTACCTGTAATTTGATGGCCTTAATTAAACCTAACTAGCCCATTCCAAGTCCTCTGCATACAGTTGCCAACTTTTGCGCTGGACGCTGCAGCTGATCAACATCATCAGCAGCCTTGTTCTCAGGCATCACTTGTAAGAGTAACCAATTTGCAACAGTGCCTTCCGTATTTTTGTGAGAATGGAAGAGACTACTCACAGTGCAAATGAACATTCAACTTGCCTTCCCCAATGCAAAAGAACAACAAAGAGGTGATTTCAGGAACTTTCCTTCATTTAGGCGCAACAAGCCATTTAGACTTGCTATACAGAATTGACCAACACACCTAACCAGTTCTAACTGGATTGTGAAGGAAACCACGTCCATTCAAATCAGAAGGGAACTGCTGTTAGGGATTGGGGGAGAAATCTGAATTACGTTCACATTTAAAGGCAACTCTACCCAATAAATAAAAATAATGCCTAATTGACTGTTTCCTAAATAATACACAAACTGAAATGCAACCACCCTTCAAAATTCACACTACTCCAAATTTTGCAATGCAGTTCTCTAGCTAAGTAATTTTTACCAACATGCACATACTGGGGCAAAATGAGAATATAAATGCATACATTAGTGAAAAGAACATACAAAAATGTATTGCATTCGGGAAGACTGCCTGGTGATATTAGGAGAATCTACTGAAGAATTTCAATGAGGGTTCCCCCCCCCATTTAAAAAAATCACAAAGCTTTTTGGAAATGTGGAGAACTAAAGTTAATAAAGGAAATATATTCCACCCTCAGCTGTTGTTATAATCTAGGCATGCCTCTTAAAGAGATAGGTCACACATGTTGCAGAGTAGGTCCTTTGCCTCATTGCAAAGGAGACAGAAACAGCAACCAAACTTACACAGCTGCATTAATTTGAGATGATCTCAACTATGGAATGTTACAGAGAGGAGCAAGGGGGTAAACTCAAAGTAAACTGGCAATTCAGTAAAGGCACTCAGCACCCCACTCTCAGATATATTAACCTCTTGGAGACTTTCCTATATCAATACAGTGAATTTTAATCATAGGGTTTTGCCTATTCCAACAATGCATACTTCAATATCACCATAAGAAGAGTCCTGCTGGATCGGGCCAAAGTCCCATCATTCTTCAGCATCCTGTTCTCACAGTGGTGAACCAGATTCACTGTGGGAAGCCTGTGCAGCAGTGCTCTCCCCACCAGCAATTGGGTTACAGAGGCCTTCTGTGGTGTGGAGAGCCAGTGTGGTGCAGTGGTTAAGAGCGGTAGACTTGTAATCTGGTGAACTGGGTTCGCGTCTCTGCTCCTCCACATGCAGCTGCTGGGTGACCTTGGGCTAGTCACACTTCTCTGAAGTCTCTCAGCCTCATTCACCTCACACAGTGTTTGTTGTGGGGGAGGAAGGGAAAGGAGATTGTTAGCCGCTTTGAGACTCCTTAGGACAGTGATAAAGCGGGATATCAAATCCAAACTCCTCCTCCTCTTCTTCTTCTACTTCTTCTTTCATATAACCACTGTGGTTGGTAGCCACAGATGATTTTGGCTATCCTTAGGGTGGAAGGCTACATCACCTTATTTCTTCATATAATACTGCCATTAAAGACCAGACTATATTTCCTCTTTGTTAATTGGCTCCTGTAGCAACAAATTATATGTTAGGTAAGTTTTGTTCCTGTGAATTTACATTCAGGTTTGTTGTTGTTGTTGTAAATAGATTGCCAGAGTAGCCGCCACCCCAGTACAGTGGTGCCTCACAAGACGAAAAGAATCCGTTCTGTGATTACAGTATCTTCGTCTAGCGGTTTTTTCATCTTGCAAAGCAAGCCCATTGACAGATTAGTGGATTAGCGCTATTAGCGGCTTTTAGCAGCTTATCGGCTTATTGGATCAGCTGATAAGCGGCTTAGCGGCTTAGAAAAAGTGGGGAGGAAAAAAACCCGCAGGAACTCGCAAGACATTTTCGTCTTGCGAAGCAAGCCCATAGGAGATTCGTTTTGCGAAGCACCTCCAAAATGGAAAACTCTTTCGTCTAGCGAGTTTTCCGTCTTGCGAGGCATTCGTCTTGCGGGGCACCACTGTACTGTTCAGGATCCTGATGTGTGTGTTGTGATCCAGATCAGGTCCCTGGCACTTGGAATTTGCATTGGATTGGGGCCATAGCAGGAGCCAAATGGTTAAAGACCACACCCACCCCACATTAGGGGCCTGATCTAAATCCAGACTCCTTGGGTGGGATTTATGTTCTTGTCTGAACAAGGATTTCAGCTTGCAAAATGGAATGATCTCCCCTCCTTTCCATAATGTTCAAAGGGATTCCCCTGACTATCCCCAAAGCCAATTTTGAGATGCATGAAGTGGGGGGGGGGGCAGGAGTGATGTAAGAGTTGGGGAAGCCCCATTGCACAAGTAGAAGTCTTTGTGCAGGGCTTCTGCTGATTATTATTCATTAAGTGAATCCTGCCCCCCCCCCCGTGTTGGAAATTTGGGTACAAAAAATAGCACAATTATCCTGAGAATTGCAGCTATGCAACTTGACCCTGCCATCAGCCACATGCAGAACGTTCTGCAGGTGTTCCTAAGCTATTAAGCAATTAAAGAAGTTGCTCGGTTTTTCATGCTATCCCAAACCATCTGCAAGAGATGGCAGTTGCCTCACCCTAATGGTAGGCAGGCCCTGTTAAATATGCAACGGTAGGCCAGGCTATGTCGTCAGTTGGACTACCTTAAGAGTAACCACTGCTAAGCCATTGGAGGCTGAAAGTTCTGCAGGTGTTTCCATTAGAGGCCGTTAAGTGTTTACAGGGTTAGGTCCTAATTAAGAGACCACTGTCATCTTCACTTAGCTCAATACCTTATTCCTGAGTTTGCTGCACATCAGTGAACTATTTATTAAAACTTGAGGAAATAGTGGCTTCTTCAAGAAAAATCCATATTCCAGATCATTTGCCATTGGAGACCTAGGCCACTGATTGAAATACCTGGAGAGGTTGACCTCTCTGCAAAGGACCCTCCCATATTCCTGCCGACACCCTCTTATTCTTCAGGAGATAACATGCCCCTTTCTCTTTGGTTCCTTGAACTGTCAGTGTGATGACTTCCTTCCCCACCTGATATATAAATCAGCTGAAGAGGGTTGTGGGAGCTATTACAGAAGTGCTTAGCTAAGTAAGGGGCTTGTGTGGGTTAGTTAGAAAACATCTTTGGACTTTAGCTGCAAAAAAGATGTAAGTTTTGGTTATGTTTTTCTGATTTGCCTGTTGTGTTGCTGACAAAGGTGTGGATATGTATCTGTCTTACTTATGATGCTGTTTACTGTGAAGTGAGGTGAGAAAGGCTTTGGAGTTCTTAAGACTGGGGTAGCTTGTCTATCTCCTTTTTTGAATGCTTATAGGTTTCTTTTTATTGGCTACTTCATAAATTTCAGGTTCTCATGTTCTTTCTGCCTTATTTCTGGAAGGCCTGTAATTTGGGGGCTTGTTCACCCAGCTTTCTCCTCTTAGGGTAAGTCTCTGCAAGTCCTTCCAATATCTCTTCACTGTTCCTTTTTATCGTGGAGTGAAATAATGGCTAATGCAGAACTGTGCTGTGCCTTTTTAAGAAGACCTTTTAAAAATATGTATTATCCATGCGCGCACACCCACACCCAAAAAACCCTCTCGTTGACTAATGATAAAGCAAGACTGCATCTCTAAGCTGGGGGAGAGTTGCACCTGTTGAAATACTACCTGTTGGGTTGCTTTTCCTATTGGGAGTGAAAGTGGGCAAAATATTAATGAGGAAAGGGAGAGGACCAGAGGTGTAGATCTATTTAGATTCAGCCACTGACTGGGAGTAGATGGGATGTATTTTTGGGGTTTGTTTGAGATGTGGGTTGGAATAGCTACAAACTTTGATGGAAAACGGTGGTGCAAAGTAATAATGCTTCTGCCAGTAGGTGGCGCCAATGGGGCCTTGTCTTCAGGCCTTGCATCATTATTAAACTCAAGACGACGCTGTTGGAAGCCTTGCATGGCTTTTGGGACTCTGAAGCACTTCCCTGGCTGAGTGCCAAGCCAAGCTAGAACAAAGGGAATAAACTGCCTTTCTCATAAAGGCTTTAGGATGAACTCCTGGCTTGTGTTAGGAAGTCTTTTTGTGTGAAACGGGCACAAATGGAGTTATATTTCTGGTCTTCCAGGTCAGACCACACAATGACTTCTAAAAGTCAAGAAAGCATTCCAGTTCCTGAGACTAAAGAAATAGTACAGCAGGTATGTTTCTCCTATCAGGTCTTACTATCCATTATGTGCACAACTCTCTCTCTCTCTCTCTCTCTCTCTCTCTCTCTCTCTCTCTCTCTGCCTCGAACTTTTGGTTAGCAGGCAGGGTATAAAACTCCAAAATAAAATTTCTTGTTGCCATTTGGTGCTCCGGGGCTCTGGCGTCCTGGGGCTCTGGCACAGCTCCCCTCCACCCCTGGACTCTTTAGCCAGAAAGCTCCAGCCTGAATCCCTGGCCTTTCCACCCATCCTATACAAAGCATTTAGCTGACAAAATATGCCTGCCTGATACCCCAGGAAGCTACTGCTAGGACAACATTGGTTTGGACAGACTATCGTCCCGACTCTCTATAAGCAACCAAAGCAGTTTGTGTCCTGAAGTACAAAACACGTGCTCTCATATTGAGCTACGGCAGCGCTGAATATCTTAACAATAGGCAAGGTAACTTGAAACTTGGTGCATAGATTAATCCTAACGTAGCACTGTTAGATTTTTAAAGTTTGGAATTTAGTCCATCTTGACACTAACTTTACTGTGATGTGTCTAGTTAGGTACAGGCCATTGGTAGAACGAATGTCTAGAAGATTACAGGCCACTGAGATACTTTACTGATGTTCTCTTACCGCACCTCTAGGATGTCCTCAAGAGAGCTACCAGTCTGCCTCTGGTAAGCTCCACCTATGATTTGGCTGCCTCTGCTTATGCCTCAACCAAAGAGAACCATCCCTATGTGAAAGTTGTTCTGGATTTGGCTGAGAAAGGTGTGAAGCATGTCTCTGATATTGCTGTGAGCGGTGCCCAGCCTCTTCTCAGTAAGCTTGAACCACAGGGTGAGTAGGCTTTATTGGAAATGTTCTGATATTTTTCTTTTTAAATACCTTATTCCATCATACGTACAAAATTAAACACAAATGAAAACAAGTGTAAAAAAACATTAAAATAGAGATGACAAAGGGACCCATTTATCCATTCTTTGTCAAGAAAATTGGAGGCACCTATTACTAGAAACAGTAAAATGTATATTTTTCCCACACTGGCAGTGCCAAAGAGCCCTGGAGGTTAGTTGTGTTGGTATAAATGATAAATGTCCCACCACACAGTATAATAATGTTCTGGATCTTCTAAGCTTCTGGAAAATTACATAGTGTGGGTTATCTTTCCTGTGATTGTGAAGTTCCATACGTTTTTATACCACAGATAAATTATTCCATTTTTGTGTGCCATGCATAGCCTAGCTGCTGCCAGCAGCCATAGTACAAATTCTTTAGATCGCAATCTTTGAAGATGACCACCCCATATATATGTGATGTCACCTATGTGAAATGCTCTGTTCTCAATGTCCTCATTAGTATGTGGTGCTAAATCAAACAATGACAAGTGTGTAGGCTACAGTAGTTTCCTCTGCCACAATTCATGTGTGCACCGCAACTAAAGGAATCCTCTCTGTAGTTGCAGCAGCAAGCCACTATGCCTCCAAGGGCTTGGACAAGCTGGAAGAGAAGCTCCCCATCCTTCATCAGACAGCTGACCAGGTAGATTGCAACCTTGTCACTATCTTTTCTTATGTCCCAAGCATTTATTTAATTCTACTGTTGGAATATTGCTCTTCATGCATTCCTGAACTTTGGGGAACAAATTCACAGCAACTTGGATAAGAGGTTGCTTGCCTAGTCACAACAATTCTGGTGGGTGGTCACGGCAGTAAAATGTAATGTGTGGCAGGGGGTGATGAATAAAGCTGCTTGTTTGATGATCTGGCTTTAGGTTATTTCTGATACGCAAGAGCTGGTGTCATCGAAAGTAGCAGATGCAAAAGAAGCAGTAGCCAAGGCTGTGCAGGATGGCAAAGAGATGGTGGTAGAAACGAGAATGGGCAAGATGGCCCTCAGTGGAGCAGAAGCAGTGCTGGAGAAATCTGAAGAGCTGCTGGACCACTACCTTCCAATGACTGAAGAAGAACTGGGTAAGCAAAGAATAGCAACCTGATCGATTGTGATCCATGTTATCAGGGCTGTCTTAAGCATTTGCGGCATCGGGGTGCAAAGATCCACCCGGAACCTCCCCCCCCCAGTTGCCCAGTCCCAGGCGCATAGGAGGGCAGAGTCAGCCGGCTGCCTCAGCATCTCGCTGGCTTGGTTGCCCCCGAACTCGCAGTGCAGAGCTGCCCGCAGGAAAGCCACCTGCTGCAGTGCTCCAACCACTGGGCAGGCTCTTCCCCAAACTCAACTCTCAGGCCTCAAACTCTCGACTTGGCGCCCCTGAGAGCCCGGCACCCAGGTGCCCCACACCCCTAGCGCCTATGGGTAAGACAGCCTTGCATGCTATGCTCACAGCTTCTTTGGTGTCTACTTTATCCTTAAGATCAGGAGCCTACTGGGAAACAAACATACCTTTGTTTGAACTGCCGGACAACCATGTTTATTTGGATAGTCTCCAGGACTCTACTCCAGGTGTGAGCACCTTCTGAAACTTAAGTAGGTAGCGACTAGACATGAGAGGCTGCCCTGAGAGTGGTACCTGATTTTTGTCGCATTCATCCTAGATGGGTGCAACATCTTTCAAAGGCCTTGCTTTGAGTAAAAAACTACTCCATACTTCATGAATCTTCCTTCTGATTATGGGATTTCGAAAGGTGGTATGCTGTGATCTTTCCTGGGGTGTGTGGGTGTGTGTTTGAAGTTAGCTAGGGCAGAAACCTTTTAAAAAGTAACAATATTTAAATGTGCTCTTTAGCAAAAGTTGCAGAAACTACACCAGAAGGAGTGGGCACACCCCTTGAGACTCGGGGGTACTTTGTGCGTCTTGGTTCCCTGTCAACCAAGATCCAACATCGTGCTTATCAGCATGCTGTAGCCAGGATGAAAGCTGCCAGAGAAAACATCAGAGAGACTTTCATTCAGCTGTGTCAAGCCATTGGGCAGGTAGGGTCTTCACTTCTGCGGTGTGTACTCTTTGTTAACCACAGGGAAAAGATGCCTGCTTCCTTTTTAAGCTTCTGTAAATATGTGTTCCTTGTTCATGGCATGGGAATCTAAGCATTTGGTCTCCATAGGCTGTTTCTAGAGGGAGGCATGGGGTGGGGCGGGGGGCTTAGGATCATGACACAAATTTGCATATGGAGATTTGTGCCATGGGCCTGTCCCCGTCCGCTTGCCTCAACACCTCAAGCACTCAACACTGTAACTGAGAAGGCTCCTGCCCCAACACTCTGCATAAACGTTATACACAGAATGTGCCCCAGAATCTTCTGGAAATTTTCAGGGTTTTCTGGGCAGACAAATATATTGGTCTTTGCTCATTGGGAAAACTGGAAAACCTGGAGATGGAGCATGATTTGCATAATTTCAAGATGTTGAACTGTTGAGGATATAGCAATGGCTGGTGGCAATTGATCCTTGAGTCACAGGATGCTTTGATCTCTGGACCACACAGCAGCAAGATGCGAAACTGCAGTATAGCAAATACCCAGCTTTAAGAGCGAGATGACCCTGATTCATAAGAAGTGTGTAAAAATGTCACATTTAGACAAAGCAAACTGCTAGCACTAGTTAAATATTGATGGTTGCTTTTGAGCACCAGTGGAAAACGAGGAGTGTAATTGTATGGTCGTGTAAAATCAGGTATCATTGTGTGAGGATGAACAATGTTGATACCAACATGGCAAGCTACGAGAGAGGGAAATCTTATTTGCACGAGAAGCTCAACATCTGCATGTGCTTGCTTATGAAAATTTGTATCTAACTGAGTGAGATCTTTCCCATCTCTCTCAATGCACTGGGGCCTCATAGGGGTCAGTAGTTATCTGACAGGTATGGTAACAAAATGTGTAGCAATTACAAGGGTTGTCTTGGCTTTAGTTTGTTCCAAGCTGCTCTGTTGATTTTTGTTTGTTTCCTCTCTAGATAGAGGATACAAAGGAAAGTGTTCAGCAGAAACTCCAGGAAAGCCAGGAGAGGCTTCGTCAGGTATGGCTATACTACTGATTTAATGGTGATAGAATCAGAGTTGGGAAGGACCCCATGGATTATCTAGTCCAACCCCCTGCAGTGCAGGAATATGCACCCATACAATCCCGTGACCTTGGCATTATCAGCACCATGTTCTAACCAATGGAGCTAACTGTTGGTGGCTTGACATGGCTTGACCCATGCATGTAGAACCCTGGTTGAGGGATCTGTTGACTACTTCCTTCTAATTGCAGATAGAATCTCAGACCTTGGCCATGTCCCACCACATCACCCAGCAGTTGCAAGCAGCCTACAAGAACCTGATTGCCAGCATCCAAGGCCTGCCAGCTAACTTCCAGCTGAACATCCAGCTGGCCTACCGCAACATAGAAGAGCTTCATACCTACTTCGCCAGTGCTCACTCTTTCAAAGACCTCCCCAACAGCATTCTAAGCCAAAGCCAAGAGAAGGCCCTCAAAGCCCAGGAGTATGTGGACGACATCTTGGACTATGTCTTACACCATGCTCCAATGTCTTGGCTGGTGGGTCCTTTCTCCCCTTCACCTCGGAAACCTGATGATGTGAAGCCCACGAAGCCTGATGATCAGAACAAGGAATTGAAAGTGGCAGTGCCAAAGGAGAGTTTATGACCTGTAGCTCATTCTAGAGGCTGGAATTCTGTGTCTCCGGGCACTGATGGAGCTTGAAAGAGCACTTGAGCCTGCTGCTGAATTTGTTGGAAGAGCTGAAATGAATGTGACTAAGCTAACATGACAGAACTATGGCCCTGGAACTTTTGGTAGGATGGGACACTTGACCATTCTTGGAAAAATCAGTTGCTAACTCCCAGGGGCTTCAGACTCTACAAGTAAAACAAAAACAAAAAAACCTGACTTGTATTTATTCATTGGCTGTGAATGAATGTATGCAGCTGATAGTCTCTGCAACCTGGCTTTGAAATATGATTGGAATAAATTGTTGCACTCGGTTACTTGTCTGTGTGAAGTCTTAAGCAGTAACTCGGCCTAAGCACGTTTCAGCTGATAGTGGAAGCACTCCATGATACTAGGGAAAAGCCTTTCCCAGAACAAACTAGCATAATTTATGTTGTTAAAAGGTTGCCTAGATGATGGGTTCACCATGCTGGGAAGCAGAGTTGCAGCATGGAGTGATGAGGAAAAAGGGCTGTAGTGTGGAACTCAAACTCTGCATGCAAAAGGTTCCATGTTTCCCCTGGCAAGGTCCTAGGGTTCAATCTTTGGCTTTGGTAATGTACCTGCCAGTCGATTGGCCTTTGGACTGACCCAGCAGGGTTTTGACTACTCCAGCATCAGAAGCAGTCTTTCTGAATACCAGCTGTTGGGGTGCTATTGTGCTCCATCTTGCTTGGGGGCTTTCCAGAGGCAGCTGACTGCTGAGGACAAAATGCTGGAGACCAACTTTTGGTCTCATCGAACAGAATGCCTGGCGCAAAACAAAGCACACTGACTTTACCATGGGGGTGGGCCTTCTTAAAATGACTAATGAACTAATTATAAAGTTGGAGGGAAAATTTAAAAACCCAACCAAAAAGCGTCAACACTATAGCTGCGCAAGGTTCTTAACCATAAAGAGACAGGGTGAGAATTGCAGAAGGAACTTGAGTGAAGGCCAGTCATGGTAGATAATAATAATAATAATTAATAATATCTTTATTGTCATTGCCCCCTTCGGGGACAACGAAATTACTTGACTGCTCCATAAGAACACTAATTAAACAATACAGTATAATACAGCAAGGGAGATTAGATGACTTTCAAAGTCCGGGCTTCCCATTCAGGGCCGAGATCGCTCTGGAGAAGAAGCTGTTCTTAAGACGGCTCGTTCTTGTCTTCATCGTCCTTTATCTCTGTCCCGACGGCAAGAGCTCGAAGAGACAGTGACCAGGATGCGATGGATCTTTTACTATGTCCAGTGCCTTCCTATGGCACCTTGTGGCATAAATCTGCTCTAAGGTGGAGAGTGGGCAGCCAACAATGCTCTCTGCTGCCTTAACAACCCTGCACAACCCCATCCTATCCTGGGTAGTACAGCTTCCGTACCACACACATAAGCCATAAGTGAGCACACTCTCAATGGCACAGTGATAGAAGGCAAGCAGCAGTTTCTGCGGAAGATGGTTTTTCCTTAGTATTCTCAAAAAATACAGTCTCTGCTGCACCTTCTTCACAAGCCCCCTTGTGTTGACATTCCAGGACAGATCCTCTTGTAATTCAATGCCCAAAAATCTGAACATTGTTACCCTCTCCACACAGACCCCATCAATCAAAAGTGGCTGGACGTTGCTCTTCTGTCTCCTGAAGTCCACCACAAGCTCCTTTGTCTTCCTTGTATTTATGAGCAAGTTGTTAGCTCTGCACCACTCTGTCAACCGCTCCACCTCATCTCTATAATCCGTTTCACCCTCCCTTTCAGGGATGAGCCCAATCACAGTTGTGTCATCTGCAAATTTGACAACTCTATTACTAGGGTGAGTAGCGACACAATCGTACGTGTAGAGAATATAAAGGAGCGGACTGAGTACGCATCCCTGTGGTGTTCCTGTGTTAGTCTTAAGCGTATTAGAGGTATAAGGGCCCAACCGAACCCTCTGGGGGTGGTCTGACAAAAAGTCCAATATCCACCCACAAAGTGATAACAGAAGCCCCAGATCTTCCAGTTTAGACATCAGACGTTGTGGTAGAATGGTATTAATAGATGTACTGAGTTTGGGTAATGGAAAGTCTTAATCTGACCATCTAACATGAGCTCTAGTTGCTGCATCTTGGCCTCAGTAGTCTTTACCTGGCCTGCTTATGAGGCAAGACCTTCAAGTTGGTGAGGCCTTTTCAAACTGAGGTGTGCATCAATGACAAGATTTCATTAGGACCCTCCCTATGAAGAAGACAGAGATCCATTCTGAACCAAATTGGAGAGCGTATGAAATGCTTCAGATTCCAATTCTGAATCCTGTTTTGCGGAAATGAAGCTTCACGTCCCTCATGCCTGGAATCTTGGAAGAGAGAGAACAAAGGCTTTTGGTGACCCGTTTCCTGTCAAGGTGGGAAGTCATGACCCAGACTGAGCTTGGCAGGACAGCTTACTCTCTGGTGTAACACCTTCATGCACTAATCGGATTCATATTTGCAGGATATTATTTCTCTGGATGTCAGTGACATTAAATAGGCCCGTTTGTGTGTACACGCTGGGCACTATTCAAATTTGATGTCCCCCCCCCCCACCCTTTCCCTCAAAGGATGAAATTTTTCAGGCAAGGTATAGCCCCTTCTGAGAGAATGAGAATTTCTGGACATAAGCTGCAGAGGGGTTTTTTTCTGCAAGGAAATCCTTTACAGTTGTGTGTGTGTGTGTGTGTTGGAAAGGATTTACTTAATCTGTTTTATATGCAATGTGAATGAATATTGCATGTATAAGAGACCTGTCAAATTGCAGCAAATATGCCTTGGGGCCTTTGTGCTAAGTGACTTTTACATTGACCTTTTTGCAGGAGGGGATGAAAATGGGATTTTATTCCTTCACGGTGGTTTTTTTGGGGTGACTATTCTACAAATGGCAAACAGCCATATATCATAGAAGTGCCCCTAGCAAGGTAACCTGCAACATTTCAGAAGGCTAGAGATACAGGATATGAGTGTGTCATTTGTTTAAAGGGTTTTTGCTGCCTGCAGATCCAGTATAATGATCTATCAGGACATGAAGTTCAATGACAGGTCTATGTCCCCCAGTGCTTACTTTTCCTGTTCTCTCCCCACCTTATCCACAGAGCCATCTCTTGAGAGTAGCATGTGTCTCATGCAAGAAAATTATTCACAATTGGAAACAGCATGCTAAAAAGACATCTGGCCTCAGACGCATCCGCCCCCAGGATGGTTATGACAGACAAAAGGCATAGATAGAGAAGATGGGGGAAATGTGAGTCACACTGTCAGACAAATTATAATGAGCTGAGAAAACTGTTCTCACAAAATACTATAGCTGGTCACAATGTTTTCTGTAGTAAGTTCCCAGGCTGTTTTGGAGAAGCTTCGGGATCTTCAGAAGGTGGTCAGTGTTTCTAACAGAGAAGTTTTATCTATTTCATTTATACTGATATCCTACCTTTCTTACAAGGAGTTCCTTGGTTCTTCTCCTGTCGCCTCCAACAGTCTTGTGAGATAGACCAGGACGAGAGTGAGTGGCTGGCCCAAGGCCACCCAGTGAACTTAATGCCTGGGTTGCCTTAGTTGTAGTCCAATAGTCAAATATAGTCAATATTACTAATGGTAACTAAGCTTTCTTGAAAGAGTGCCTGATACTAGGTGAGTCCAATGGCCTGGCTTATGTATGATTGGTAGCCTGATACCTGGTGTTGATTGGAATTCTAAGAAACAAAAACATCAGTTTTGAAAGGTAGTCTGCCATCTTGATTCAAAACGGTGTCCAGCTGGGGCCAAACCTAGAGGAAAACCTCTTCCTTGATCTTGGGAACCTCTTCATTACACAAATGTATATATTAAGAGAAACTGGCATTAAAGTGCTGACAAATTTCCCCGAGGACTTTGCTTGCCATCAAAAACATGTGGAACTGTGGAGAGCAGAACTTAAGAATGGGAAAATGTGACACCCAAACTGGCAGATTTACTCATCCCCATGCACACATAGTTCTGTTAGCCTACAGAGGGAAGCTTGTCTGTTAGGGCTCAGGGAGAGCAACTGTAGGGGCTACATCTTCTCCCTGAGGTGACGGTCTCACTAAGACTAATGGCAGGGTCAGCTCTCCTTGCAGCAGCCTTTCATTTGCTCAATTTGCACCAGGATTTGGGGCCAGTGGAGAGAGATGGAGAAGAGGGGCTGCTGTGGGGAAAAGGAGTGGAACCCCCACACCTTAGATGGCTCAGGCCTCCCCTGGAGGCAAACTGGTCATGGTTTGGTAGTCCAGCCATCAGGATGAGGCCTTGGTAGCTGCCCACACTGTCCCTGTTTTTGTCCTTTGCAAGCTTAGGCGATACAGGCAGAAATTCAGTAGCTGTGTGTCATGAAACTGCCTCCACAAGGAAAGTTATCTTTGCCTCTTTTGTCTCGAAAGTCCCTGGGGGGGGGGTCTTTGACAGGTGACAAATCTATCTACACTCTTCCCCAAAGAGTCTCGCTGAAGATCACGGAAATCTTGTTTATTTCCTCAAGATGCAGTTCTGGATGTTCTGAACTTGCTTATTGGAAGAACCTTTCCCCAACCGCACGAAAGCTAAACAGATTTGAGGAAATGTAACCCAGCTAGCTACGGGTTGCTGCTGCTTATCCAATACTAAATGAAATAGCTTTCAGAATACATCTACATCTTGATATTGGAAACGGCACTTTCTTGGCAAGAAGAGCTGCTCCGGGGAGGCAATGTGACAGAAATCTCTCTCCCAATGTGCTTATGTCAGCAATTTGCCAAACTGTGTGCCAGTTTGCAATAGTAGGCCGCAGCCCAACTATTAGTAGACCATAAGAAATCGTTAAATGTTCCTGTGAGCCGAAAGCACCTACTCGCAGAGGGGCCTTGCCTGCTGTGCTGCTCTGTGTGATGATGGATGGCTCTGTTCTGTTTCTCTGCCCATAAATGTAATAAATCAGGAACTGTGTTGCACAAGGCGTGATTGTGATGGAGAAACAATGTTCTTGTTTTCATTTAGCACCTCAGTGTATATTGCAGGGATGGGGAATTTGTGGCCCACCAGATGACTCCAGCTTCCATCAACCTCAGCCAGTGTGGACAATGGGCCACAGTTTCCCTGCTTCTGCTGCACAGAGTCTTACAGAATTTCACAAGCAAAGGATTGGGGTCTTTGCCCTGAGGCGCTTACAGTCCAAATTTTGACCAGGAGAAGGAAGGCAAGAGAAATAAGGGGGTGGGTATTATCAAATGCAGCTGCACTGGTGTCAGCTGGGGATGAGGGTTGAGGGCTTCCATTCAGGAGAAACATTGGGGAAGGAAAATTGGCATAAGTCAGGGGAGATGTCTCTTTCCACCAGCTCCCTGTGTTCTGAAATATTTCTGAATTCTGACAACACCAGAACTGGAAGAAGTAAAAATATGAGACAGGGCCTGGCATTTCAAGACAAAATAGAAACAATCCCAACGACTGAGCACAATACAGTATATTAGATACTGTGGATCTCTCTGGATCTTCTACTGCACCTTTCTGCTAGTGTCTGTCTGTAGCAAAATACTTTAAGTTGTCACTATGATTTGATGAACAACATATACTTATGGTCAAGCTTCCAATTCCAATAATTGTTTTGTGAATATTTGGTGGCTTTTTTCTTCCCTTTCCTCCTTTTTTTTGGGGGGGGGGGAGGTAAGGAGGAAAAATTCTCTTGCAATTCCTTGTTGGTCTGTGAAAAAAAAAATCATCTGTATTTTTCATTTGTTGGTTTGCAAAACTTGTTGATTTTTATTATTATTATTATTTTGAGGGAAGGAAGGGGAGGGGAAGCCAGCCAAGCTGAATATCTTACTATATTATACGGAGTATAAGCCCGGTACCCCAGGCCGCCAAAAATTTCGAGCTGGCACCTTTCTGAAATAACAAACTGTTAATATCAGACAGTTTGCTCACAAAGTGTCTGCACTCTAGGAGAACCGCAAACTGTTACCATATGTATGCCTGTTGTCACAAAATCCTGCCAAACAGTGCAATCATTGAAAACACACACACACACACACACACACACACACCCCTCCCTTCCTAGGCCCTGTGTAGCTGTGCTGCTTGTTTGCCATGGCAAAGAAAACACTGCTACAGGCTTTGTCCTTTGCAGTTCAGAGACTCATAAGCCAGATTCAGAACTTATTACGTTTATATCCCACCTTTTCTCTAAGGGGCTCAAGACAGAATACGTGAACCTGCCTCTTTTATCCTCACATTTTATCCTCACAAAAACCCAGTGAGCTGGGTCAGGCAGCAAAATGTTCCAAGGTCACCAAGTGAGGGACGTGGCTGTGTGGGAATTTGATCCTGGATTTCTTCAGCACTAGTGTGATGCTTTTTAGCATCTTAAAAAGCAGAGACATCACCTTGCCAACAAAGGTCCGTATAGTTAAAGCTCTGGTTTTCCCAGTAGTGATGTATGGAAGTGAGAGCTGGACCATAAAGAAGGTTGATCGCCGAAGAACTGATGCTTTTGAATTATGGTGCTGGAGGAGACTCTTGAGAGTCCCATGGACTACAAGAAGATCAAACCTATCCATTCTTAAGGAAATCAGCCCTGAGTGCTCACTGGAAGGACAGATCGTGAAGCTGAGACTCCACTACTTTGGCCACCTCATGAGAAGAGAAGACTCCCTGGAAAAGACCCTGATGTTAGGAAAGATGGAGGGCACAAGGAGAAGGGGACGACAGAGGACGAGATGGTTGGACAGTGTTCTCGAAGCTACCTGCATGAGTTTGACTAAACTGCGGGAGACAGTGGAAGACAGGAGTGCCTGGCGTGCTCTGGTCCATGGGGTCACGAAGAGTCGGACACGACTAAACAACGAAGTGTGATGCTTTTAATTGCTGTTCTATGCTGGCTACCATTCTTACAAAAGGATGTTGTGCGCACAGAAACCCTGTATGAACAAAATTTCCTCATTCATTGCAAAGGAAGGTGACAGATTCTTAAGAGCACAATAAGAACCTGTTGGATCAGGCCAATGGCTGATCCTTTTCTCACAGTGGCCAAACAGATGCCAGTGGGAAGCCCAAAAGCAGAATTTGAGCGCAACAGCACTCTCCCCACCTTTGGTTTCCAGCAACCTGGATTCAGAAGATGCCCGGAACTGTGGAGGCAAAGCACAGTCCTCATGGCTAGTAGCCATTGATAGCCCTCTCCTCCAGCAATCCCTAGCAGACAGTATGAAACCTTTGAACTGGCCAAGCCTGGTATAAATTCTAGGAGCAGGGTGGACACATGTTCTTGTGAGGAAAATATGAGGGAAGATTTAGATGTAAAAACACTGTTCTGTTGCATAAACTGTTTGGTGTGTAAATAATTATAATAAGGGAGAAAAGACATTGGGATTGTCCACACTTCCTAGAAAGCATGAATCTGAGTAGTTTCCCCCTTGTCTAGGCATGGTTTCGAACAGTTTTGTGTTTGACCGGCAGCTTTCTCCTGGAAAACACACAATTTACTGCTGAATCGGAAAAAAAAATAGCAATCTGCAGAAAACGTGCTTGCTATTTGTTCTGATTCAACGCTTAAATGCAGGTTTTCCCAGCCGAAAGCAGGGGGGCAAACAGAAGTGTAGATGAGCCCAAACTGATCCAGGAAGGCACAATGTATGAGGGTTTTTGAGTTGGCAGTTTGCGAAGAGGCAGCTAGGCCGAGGCAGCTGCTAAACCGTGCGCTGTTAGGTTTTCCGCTATGGCAGCTGACAGCAGAATGTGGCTTTTATAAGCATTGGTGTAATCCTAAAGTTGTGATAGGTCCTTTAGTGAGCATTCCATTTGAACTCATTGGTCCTTAGCTATAGTCCAATGGGCCACAGGATTTTCAGCGGGAACTTTGTGATTGGTTACAGGACTCTGGCTGAAGAGAATAAAAGGGCAGGCGCAGGCATTGTTGGGTAACTGCAGGCAGCAGTTTCGTCAGGGCAGGACTTTTGGGGTGAAATCCAGAGTACTCCTCCTACAGCTGTGACATCATTAGGTCCAGAGTCTAAAATTTCCTTATCACTGAATATATGGGGGTTGAAACCAGTCAGGGTTTCCGTTCTGCACACTGATAGGCTTTCTAAATGCTACTGGCCGCCGCGGGATTACAGCAGCCTCCAGGCCTGTGGGACTTACTTGAAATTAAAACTCAAAAGAATGCCCCGTGCATCATATTTCAAACCTTGTTTCCCCATTCCAGAATAATAGCGGGCAAGAGATCGATGGCAGTTTGCTTGATCAATATTACCTCCCACATTGCCAGCTCTCCCTCCGAGATTTTTTAAGTGGAAGCAAGTTTGACTACCCTTCTTGTTGAATTTAACAGGCCAGCGGTGAAACAAAACCACAATCAATGTGCTGCGTGGGAAGGTATCAAGAGGATATGAATCCTGCTCAAGCAAAGCGATATTTGCAGAATAATGAAAGGGTTGAGGATTTCTTATCAGCTGTCAAAGCTTGTTGGGAAATGCACTTGAGTCAACAGCAAATAACAAATATGAATTATTCTTGCTGTTATACACACACACACATAAACACAACTTTCAATGAACTGCATTATTACATTACAGGAAATTCTCAACTTGGTGTCTTGCCAAGGGAAACGTTTGAAACTTCTGTAACTGGTCTGTGGCTCGTTACCTGCAAACACCCAATCCTTCTGGTGTATGGTGGGGCAGGCTATGTAACTGGAACATTAAAGCCTCTCCCAAAGGCAGATTCCCACCGCTGCCTAATAGATCAAAAACTTAACGTTCAGTGCAGCCTGCTTTAAAAGGAAGCCTCCGATCATCAAATCAATATGAGAAAGGGAACATGCATGGCGGTGGGGGGGGGGGGAGAGAGAATTGGGTACATGCCACACACACAGGCTTCAAGGGGAGAATTGTCCTGCCAAGTCTCAGAATTAAAGCTTCGCCAGAGATGGGGAAAAGTTTGGCATTGAGAGAATCCCCAAATACTTTCCAGATTCTCTTCTTATTGCATATAGTCTAGGACAGGAGGTCGGGCAGCAGAGAGTTGGGGGGGGAGAAGAAGAAGAAGAAGAAGAAGAAGAAAAGAGTTACTTTTATATAAATGCAAAGTGCTCTCCTTGGAATATGTTGGATGTCAATTACCTTGTTCAGTACCTCTGTAAATAATCGAAAACAAAATATTGCACGTAAAATAAATTGAATTGTGAGAGTTCAGCTCACGTGAAAATAAATGCAAATGTCCCATTGAATTTGAACAAGAGCTGGATATCATGCAGTGCTTCAGGGGGGATGTTGTCAGTCTTAATCTGCAAAGCCGCAGAAGGGTTTGTTTGTTTGTTTAGCATTTGCAGCATAAAGAACGTCTAAGAAATGAACTGGCATCAGTTTGCACATAATATAATAGGCAAGTTACATTGTTTGTATGTGTGTCTCTTACCAGTTTTTTCCCCCTTCAAGAAAATGTTGGGCTCAATCCTGATAAAGTGAGGCAATTTTAAATGCCAGGAATTTCAAAGGAAGGGAGCAGTAAGCTGTTGACTAACCCCTTGTGACTTAAAAACACATGCTTAATTTTGGACGGACCATAGCCTGTAAAAGCTGTGATGGCTGGCAAAAAAACACACAAAAAAAACCATAATAGAAAAGTGATAAAACACAGGGCAGAGTTACAGCACAATCCTCACCGGATTTATTCAGAAGTTAGGACTGCTGCCTTAGGTGTTTTCAAATCCTATGGATTTCAAGAAGCAAAAGTTAGGCATGAATTTAGTTCTCTTACAAAGGAATCAGCAGGGCTTCAAAGTGCTTAACTTTGGCTGGATAATTTTGTTTATTTGTTGAGCAGATGCATTGCCCTTTTATAGACAAAAGATCCAGCTTTTCTCATCTGATCATGGTGGGGTGTGTGTGATATTCTTTGAAAAGATTGTTCTTTTATTTTTGTATCAGTGGTAGCCCAAAATGATCTTCATTTCCTTACAGTCAGTCCTAAGAAGGTCAAATAAGGCTGCAGTCCTCTGCACATTTACACGGGATTAAATGCCATTCAATTCAATGGGGCATTGTACCCCATTCCAATTATTGCATAAATACAACACTGGGAACTTTGGCTGACAATTCACAGAGTTCTCCAAGAAGAGGGATTGATTGTTAAACCACTCTGGGAATTGTAGTTTTGTGAAGGGGATAGGGGTCTCCTAACAACTCTCAGTACCTTTAACAAACTACAGGTAATTTCCCTGCCACACCTACTATTTTGTACTATATCAGGGGAAATGGCTTGTAAAAATATGACTATTAGACAAAATGTGTATGGATTTTTCTTTTTTAATCACAAAGTGATCTTAAGACTGGGGAAAGTGAGAAACTGAAATCGAGAGATTTCATCCACCCCTACCAGTGTTGCATTTCTCAGTTCCTACCACTAGGGGAAAACGAGCATGAAAGAATATTTTTGAAGTGGGGTGGGTTTGTATCAGTTCGCTGCAAAAGACGGTCTTTTCAGGCTGAAGAGTTTTTTTCTGAAAGCATAACCCCTTTTCAATTCTTGTTCTGTTCTAGTCTCAATAGATAACTCATTAGACAGCTTGTCTAAAGAAATCAGAAATGTGTCCATGCTCATTAAACCCCAGTGGGGACCTTCACTGCAGAGTTACACTCACGGCAACACCTTTGACTTCTGTGATGCCACAGCTTCACTGCAATTTGAGCATTTGCTTACATAAAAAAGCACACCGCTGGCTTCCTACCCTTTCCTCTCTTATGAATGCTAATGACAACAACCTTGAAGCTGTTTCCTATGGAGAACAGAATCCATCTACTATGTGCTTTGCATTCTATATGCCAGGAATGACTAACGGTCAGAGATGTGTGTGTGTGTGTGTGTGTGTGTGTGTGTGTGTGTGAGAGAGAGAGAGAGAGAGAGAGAGAGAGAGAGAGAGAGAAGGAGACTGAGAGTTCTGTTGCAGTAGCCACTCCTATAACTACCTACCATCTGTGGAGAGAGAGTGTAGGAACCACAGTGGAACCTTTCTGGATCAAACCAAAGGTCCATCTAACCCTGCTTCCCACTTCTGGTTTTCCATTCCAGTCAGTCAGCATCCAGTGTCCACTAAGCATGCTTAATCCTCACTGGGCTGTGTTTGTGACTTCCACCCCTTTTAAAGACATCTTGGTGTTTTCCCAAGACTGCTGATATTCCAACTTTGTGCGGGTGGTGCTGTTTTAGCTCCATAAGAACGTCCCTATTTCCATCAGAGAAATGTTGGAGGGTTTGCAAAAGTGACAGCTCTCTCCCCTGGAGATTGGAAATAAAGGGAATGGTTTTGAAAACTGCTGTTTTGTGCCACATCGTTTTCCCTGTAATTTTGGTGGGATTGATGATCTGTGACTTTAGAAATAATGAGGCATCGGGGTTCCCTTTTAACCAAGCACATAACAAATGATAATTGTGGGAAGCTGGGCAGAGCACACAGCGTCTCTCGTGTTGGTTTTATTTGGGAACGTTTCTGAAGGCCCTTTTTTGTACTGAATCCCATCCGTAAACAAGAGCACCAGCCAGCACTAACAAAACCAGCCTATTTTAAGAATGTGGAAATTGTACTTGGTAAATCACGGTGGGGTGACTTGCAGTCTAATCAAGCAGGTAGGAGAACTAATTGGTCCAGGAGCTGAAGGTGCTGCAATATCGAGGCGAAGAATGTGTGCTGCCGAACTGTGAATACCTTTGTTCACATTTTGCTCTAGGCAGGCTGCTGTTCTCTCAGCCTGATACAGAGTTAACTAGTTTTGCCTACCTCACAGGGCTGTAGTAAGGATTGTGAAAAGATCTTTGAACACACAAAAGGGTCTGCATAAATGCTCAGTACATAAAAACCTCATTCTGACATCCACACTTGTGTCCTTGCACACAGGTTGGGTCCTTTGCATGGTCCCATTCCCTCCTCCTCACAACTCTTAAACTCTTATGAGGCCTAGGATCCACGTACCTACGGGACCGCCTCTCCTGGTATGCCCCATGGAAGAAGAAGAAGAGTTTGGATTTGATATCCCGCTTTATCACTACCCTAAGGAGTCTCAAAGCGGCTAACATTCTCCTTTCCCTTCCTCTCCCACAACAAACACTCTGTGAGATGAGTGGGGCTGAGAGACTTCAGAGAAGTGTGACTAGCCCAAGGTCACCCAGCAGCTGCATGTGGAGGAGTGGAGACACGAACCTGGTTCCCCAGATTACGAATCTACCGCTCTTAACCACTACACCACACTGGCTCTCTCAGTGGAGGACCTTAAGGTCCACAAATAACAACACTTTGGAGGTCCCGAACCCCAAGGAGGTTAGATTGGTTTCAACTAGGGCCAGGGCCTTTTCGGGATTGGCCCCAACGTGGTGGAATGCTCTGTCACAAGAGACCAGGGCCCTGTGGGATTTGACATCTTTCTGCAGGGCCTGCAAGACAGAGCTGTTTTGCCTGGCCCTGAGCCCGGCTCTGGCTGGGGAGGGTGGGGTATAAATAATTTTTTTTAATTGTTGTTGTTGTTGTTGCTGCTGCTGCTGCAGAAGTGTCACCTTCTTTTGAACCTGCCTGAAATATACTCAGAGTCGCAAAGTGATTTCATGCTCTTTATTCAGCTCATAGTGGTGAGGAGGAATGAATGAAAGTCCCCTCACAGTATCTGCTTTATATACATTATTTACACAATGGGCTGCACATGATTGGCTAATTCCGGAATTCTACTGTAAGCCAATCAGGTTGTGGATTCACTTCAATCTGGAGCAGGATTGGGTGGTTCCTGCCAACCAATCATACTGCTGCATTGTTCTAGGACCAATCAGACTGCTGCATTCTGAATCCTATTGTTCTAGGACTAATCAGACTGCTGCAATTTCGATCCTATTGTTCTCAGTACATAACACCCCTCCCCTCTAAGTTCCAGTCCTGCCCGGGAGGTCGCATTCATAGTCCTCAAGGTGTGCCGGCAGCCTACGTGTGCGTTGCGGCCTGGGGTGTTCCCTGGACCGGGCTCCAGGTTCTGGCTCGTGTTCCAAGGATGCTGGCTGTGATGGGGTTGTTTGGTCTGGTGCAACCGGCTCACTCAGTCGTGGTTCTGGTTCTGGTGTCCTTTCGGCCTCACGGGTCCTCTCTGTATTTACTGATTCTGCCTCTCCTGCTGGCCCCTCCTGCTCTATGGGCCTCACTGCCCCGCTGTTCCCTTGGGACTCCTCTGACCTGTCCTCCTCCTGGGTTTCTCCCGGGAATCGTCGCCGTATCTGGTCGCAGTGGCGGCGCCAGCATTGCCCCCCATCCGTTAGCACCTCGTACGACACTGGGCCAGTGACCCTGGTGACTGTGGCGGGTACCCATGCTGGGCCTGCCCCAAAATTCTTTGCGTATGGCGTCCACGTCCACTTGTAAGCTAGTGTGGTTCACCCCGGTGACAGCTAGCCCCAGTGGTCCAAACCATGCCAATCCCAGTAAGCTAATGTAGGGGCCCTTGACCACAAGCAAGTCCAGTTGCCGCGTCCGCCCTCGGTATTGCACCCTGAAGGTCCCCACCCCCATTGTGGGGACCTTACGTTTCTGGAAGTCCCGTAGGGTGAATGGGGCCGGCCTGAGTTTGGGACCCCCCGTAGGACACAGTTTCCTTAAGGTCTTTGCTGAGATTATGGATAGAGTTGAACCCGTGTCCAGCTCCATGCGGCATGGGGCCCCCTCTATCTGTACCTCTACATAAATTTTCTCTACATTGGGGTGGGGCAACTGGTATACCTGGCAGTCCGTGAGCTCCGTCGAGTTGCCTTGGTGCGTTGGGCCCCGGGACCTGGGGCTCTTGGGTTGGTCATCTGATGCCTGGTGTCGGGTGGGCCGAGCCCGACACACCCGGGCGATGTGTCCCAATTTTCTGCACTGCCTGCACTCTGCGTTGCGGAAACGGCAGGTCCTCCTCTCGTGACTCTCCCCGCAGCTTGCGCAGTTTCCTCCTTCTCGTCGAGGCAGCTGTGGTCTGTGCGCTGCTTGAGTGCGCTGCTGTACTCGGTGCACCTCCTCCCTGTCGGATCCTGAGTCGTCGGTGAGGTCTTCGTGGTGGACCCTCGGTTGGGATGGCAGGCTCGGCCGTGCCTCTTGCGTCAACTTCTCGGCAGCTTCTGTTGCCAGGGCCTCCTCCAGAGCGACCTGGAACGTTAGGTCCTTCTTAGCGTAGAGGCGGCGTTGCAGCTTCTCATCCTTCAGGCCACCGACGAGGCGGTCACGAAGCATGTTCTCCAGCTCTGAGAAGTTGCAGAACCGGGCGGCTTGGCGGAGAGAGGTCACAAACCCAGTTATGGTTTCCCCAGGGGCTTGTCGCTTTGCGTAGAAGGCGTTTCGACGAGCTACCACTGAGGGCTGCGGCGAAAAGTGCCCCTTCAGCTGTTCCATTATTGTTTTGTATGGAACAGTAGCGACGTCTTCAGGCGCAAGGAGAGCCCGGGCGATTTCAAACGTCTCCTCTCCGCAGACGCTGAAGAATATCGCCCTCTTCTTGGCGTCTTCTTCGTCGGTGACCCCTTTGGCTTCTAGGAGGAAGGTGAAACGGGAGGCGTATGCTTCCCAGTCTCCAGATGTTGGGTTGAATGGCGAGAAGTTGCTGTTGGCTGCCATTCTGAGTTCCTTGTGTCCCGGAGCTGAAGCCTGGATACACGGTGCGAGGCAGCGGTGCGGCAGGTGGCGGTGCTGCGGTGCTGTGTGTGGCAGTCAGCTCAGCGGGATCCCACCTTCGATGCCAGTGAAATATACTCAGAGTCGCAAAGTGATTTCATGCTCTTTATTCAGCTCATAGTGGTGAGGAGGAATGAATGAAAGTCCCCTCACAGTATCTGCTTTATATACATTATTTACACAATGGGCTGCACATGATTGGCTAATTCCGGAATTCTACTGTAAGCCAATCAGGTTGTGGATTCACTTCAATCTGGAGCAGGATTGGGTGGTTCCTGCCAACCAATCATACTGCTGCATTGTTCTAGGACCAATCAGACTGCTACATTCTGAATCCTATTGTTCTAGGACTAATCAGACTGCTGCAATTTCGATCCTATTGTTCTCAGTACATAACACTGCCCATGCAACTGCTGTCCCAAGTCTTTGACTGCTGCTGCCATATGATATGGCTGCTGCTTGATAACTACAGGACAGTGATGCAATCGTGTCCCTACTTCCATCTGTCAAGTGTCTGAGTTTACTGGGTTCTCCATTAAAACGTGTGGTTTAGCTGGAATTCAATAGCACGTCTCCTGGGTCTTAGCCTGCATGCTTTATCTGCTGCTGTTAAAATGTTTTTGTTTTTGTTGTTGGCTGTGGCCAGGAGGAGATACTGCGGCTGCTGGGTGACACAATGTACCAGTACAGAAACTTGGCCTGGACAGCCAGGCTGACACACTTTCCTTGCAAAATGGGTGTAATAAATTCAAAAGTGACAGGCCGGCATGAAAAGTACCCTGTGCTTCATCTTTTGCAAGAGAGAGAAATATTACAAATAAGAGAGGCACAAAACAGGTCGAGGGAGACAATTTGTTATGTTAACTACCCGTTGTGCAAAGGCCGTGTGCCCGTTGTCAGTGGAAGGGAGTGTGGGATGAACACAGAAATGCAGCCGGCCTTAGGAAACAGATTGTTTAAAAAACGTTCCAAAGCCATTTATCTCTAATCGCTTGGACAGTTTTAAGCTCAGGTCTCTCTCGCATAGCCACAGTGGAGGGAGCAATAGAGTTGCCTGATGCGAAAGGGACCAGGTGTTCCTGCAGCTTTAACAGCAGCTGGAATCCACGCCTCTGCACAACTATTAAAGGTACAGGAGCCCTGGCCGCTTTTGCATTTACATTTCATGGAGGATATTGTGTAATTTCCTTTGAGAACCTCTATTGCAGCGCATTAATTTCTCCACTCGACAGCTTTCAGGTATCAGGAACTGTCTAGCATTATAAAGAGTTGCCAACTCTTGAACATTTGACATCCCTTCAACATCGTTTGGATCTCCAGCAATTATTGGCTGGGGATGTTTAGATACCTGCAAGGAGAAGCTTAAGTTGTCTGATTTCTCTTTAACAAGCCTCTGTTAAAGGCAGTGGCAAAGCTGCATGCTCCGGTACTGGGGGCGAAGAGCAGGCAGGGGCATGGTGTCTGGCATGGTGGGGTGTGTGTGGCACATGTCTGGGAGCGGCCATGATGGTACCCCCCCTCCCCGATGGTGCTGGGGCCAGTTCGCTCCCTCCACCCCCTTCCTCCGCCAGTGGTTAAAGGCAGTGGAGCAGAGCGGCTTCTATTTGTGAGGTTGGGGTGGGGGGTGTTGTTTTTTATGGAACTATGGTCCAGAAGGAAATGGTTAACCCCCTCTAGTGCTGGTCCTGTTTATATATTTACAGTGGTACCTTGGGTTACATACGCTTCAGGTTACATACGCTTCAGGTTACAGACTCCGCTAACCCAGAAATAGTGCTTTGGGTTAAGAACTTTGCTTCAGGATGAGAACAGAAATTGTGCTCCGGCGGCGCGGCAGCAGCAGGAGGCCCCATTAGCTAAAGTGGTGCTTCAGGTTAAGAACAGTTTCAGGTTAAGAACGGACCTCCAGAACGAATTAAGTACTTAACCTGAGGTACCACTGTATTTATATTTCACAACATTTATTATACAGTGGTACCTTGGTTCTTGAACGGCTTAGTTGTCGAAAAAATCGGCTCCTGAATGCCACAAACTCAGAAATGAGTGTTATGGTTTGCGAATGTTTTTCAGAAGCCGAACGTCCGACGGGGCTTCCATGGCTTCCGGTTGAGTACAGGAAGTTCCTGCAGCCAATCGGAAGCCGCGCCTTGGCTTTCGAATGGTTTTGAGATTCGAACGGACTCCTGGAATGGATTACATTGGACAACCAAGGTACCACACTGTGTACCATCTGATTGCAACTAAAACCCAAAGCGATTTGCAGGAAGAATTGAATGATGACCGTTATCAGGGGTTTTTTTTAATTAAAAAAGGGGAGAGTTAATAACAAGTATTTAAAATGTCCCCAAAATAATAATCCAAATCAACAACCAGCTGAAACCAGATTAAAACACATGACGGTGTTTACATGCCCTGTTTACCCTGTCTCCTGTAGCTGCTATTATTAATGGGAAATGACGCATGAAGTGCAGTCCCATTTAATGCCATGCCTGTTATGAGCCTTCATTCCTCTCATTTGCTGTCAGGATCTATTACTTATAATGCATCTCTCCCCCCCCCCCCCGCATATTCTCATGATTGTTAATGTGGGAATGCGCTCATTGACCTTGGGGTTGTGATGGCTCACAGTGAATTAATGCTTGTGCAACAGACAACTTCAAAGTTCTGGGCTCTCATCTAACCTTTCTGCATGTAAACCACGATGTGCTCTTTGAGGGCATTTTGAAAATTTCTAGACTTTTTGTGCACATGGTCTTCCAATTCTAAGCCTTAAACGCTTCTCAAACAACAAGGTTGAAACAAAAAAACTGCCCTAATATCTCTCAGCTGCCTCTGGAGCAAATGAGACCCAGCAGTGTGGAATTGACTTGGCTAACTAGTATGTGCTATGTACCAGTGCTTGGAATGAACTAGTTTTGTTCAACAATGTTCACTAAATTAGTTCAAAACTTTATGAACTGCACCTGAAAGTAGTTCCCATAACTGCTAGGTGAACTAAGTTCTTTTCGGGATAAAATTTCGATTTCCACTTCAAATTCATACTCTTGTTTGGTTTGCTTCCCCCCTCCTCCTGTTTATTTTGTTGAGGATCATTTGGATGAACTTGAACTGAACATGAACCATACTAGTTCAGTTTATAAAGGGACAAATGTGAACTAGAATTGGTTCCTTTTGGGACATGTTGAACTAGAAAGTAGAGCTAGTTCCATTTAAAACTGAATTTTCCAAGATTTATACTATGTGATTTAATTTTTGTTAAAAAAAATATTCCTTGCACAATATTAACACAAAAAATGATATTAATGATCATGAGCATTTCTGTTTGTCATTCATATCGACTGTAGCATTTCCCAGCTCTACTCAGAGCTTTGCCACACTGAGAACAACCTTGTCTATTGTGCCAAACCATGATTGAACAACGCATTCTCCACTCCTGTAGAGACCACACATTGATCTCATTTCTTTTCTAGAAGCAGGTGACATTTACAGCCAATGGGGACTCTCCTAATCATCATTCTTCTGTCACCCACACATGTTTGGAGAGCAGTTCCTATGGTGATGCATTTTGCATATCTTCCCCTTTTTGCTTTATGCAATCCACGCTTGGAGCTAATGGTTATAATACTGTAAGTTTGTGTTTTTGTAGCATCCATCTTCATTCCAAATTCATGGGGAAAGCTGGAACCCTTCCTTATTCTCAATTATCAGCAAATTGCTTTCCCAGCTTGCTTTGATGAGCGCTATCTCTTGTGGGGCATCACCCACATTGTAATATAATAAGAGCCCAATGAAGCAATGTTTGGAATGACAGCATGCACCAGTGGAGCATGTACAAGTACACAGAATGAAATTGAATCTGGGTAAGACAGAGACTCTGTGTGTGGGGGAATCCAAGGTCTGGAAGCTGGGGTATTTACTTTTATTTACCTTGCACTCCCTCTGAAGGAACAGGTATGTAACTTGGGGATGCTCCCAGAACAGGGGTCAGCAAACTTTTTCAGCAGGGGGCTAGTCCACTGTCCCTCAAACCTCGTGGGGGGCTGGACTATATATTGTTGTTGTTTAGCTGTTTAGGTGTGTCCGACTCTTTGTGACCCCATGGACCAGAGTACACCAGGCACTCCACTGCCTCCCGCAGTTTGGTCAAACTCATGCTGGTAGCTTTGAGAACACTGTCCAACCATCTCGTCCTCTGTCATCCCCTTCTCCTTATGTCCTCCCTCTTTCCCACCATCAGGGTCTTTTCCAGGGAGTCTTCTCTTCTCATGAGGTGGCCAAAGTATTGGAGCCTCAGCTTCAGGATCTGTCCTTCCAGTGAGCACTCAGGGCTGATTTCCTTAAGAATGGATAGGTTTGATCTTCTTGCAGTCCATGGGGCTGACTATATATATATATATGATCACCACGAGCCCCGGTGGCTGCTTACCTGTGTCTTGTGAGCGGCAGAGGCTGGCAGCGGTGGTGGTGAAGGGACAATGAGCGGCATGCGAAAAGGCTCCGGAGAGGAGGTGCTTAAAATGGTGGCCACTCAAGTGCTGCTGCTGTTGGCACCAACAAAGCCCAGCCCCCTTCCTCCTCTAGGCAGGGCGGGGAGTAGCCTGGATGAGGGAGGGAGGAGGCGCTGCCGCCATGTGAGAGAGAGGGAGGGAGAGGGAAAGAACATGTGTGCTGGTGATCCATGAGGCGATTCCTGAACCATCCGCTGGCCAAATCCAGAAGGGAATTGGGCCTGTTCTGGCCTATGGGCCTTAGTTTGCCGACCCATGTCCTAGAACTGCCTTTGTGCTTAGAGGCTAAAGGAACTTCCATGGATAGGAAAGTATACTGCCAACTTCAGCTGGCACACTGGCTACACCCTTCATTGAACAGGGATAAATTTATTGATCACACACACACACACACACACACACACACACACTACCCTATACCCAAAGGTCTCAGGCGATTCACAGAATAAAATCAAAATATAAAACCACAAAATACACCATCAAAATAAAAAGAACAACCCAATAACCCCCTCCCCACAAAAAACCCCACATTTTAAAAGGGCATAGGATTAATAGAAGTACAAGTCTCAAAGGATGACTGTGTTTTGGTCTGTGCATTGTTTCAGGGCAAATCAGCTAAGTTTGCTTTTAAATGAGAATTGAACTGAATTCGCCTCCTGTGCCTGAGGAGACTGCAGAGAAGCTTCTTAAAACAGTGATGGAATTTGAAGAGCACGTCCCCCTTTTGTACTGCTTCTCGCTCTTCCTCACCCCCTCCATTCTTTCCATTCTTTCTTATCAATGTTATTATACCACTAGCATTTTGCTTATTAACTTCGGAATCCGCTTATTGCTTATTGACTCCATAATAACCACAGGAGAGCGATTGTTGTTTAAAACGAAAGCGCACGGTGGATCTTGTCAGGCGACATCCGCTGTGATTATTTCAAATATTAGAAAAATGAAAAGGAAGAGGAAGGCGCATGTCTCGCTATTAAGGAACCTCATATATATGTTAATATTGGCAGAACGCCTGCATCCGCCAATTTACTCGGTCCCATTCAAGCAACCTCGTCTCCTTGGTGTTTCCTGGGGGGGGGGGGAGAAATGGCATGGTGTAAAACTGTACTCATCTCATATTGATCAAAACATCTGCTGCTTTCAGATTTCAGCCTTGGAACGCTGCTGTGCACGAACAGTTCAGGGCACACCTGCTGCCACTCTAAGGAAGAATGGAAGGGCTTGAAGGGAAGCTCATTACACCTTCAAAATGGGAAACAAACGCAGAGCTTCCTCTTTCCCTGGCTGAGCAGTGCTGTCCTGGGTTGATCCTAGGACTGCAGACACATTCTAGGACATGAATGTGGCCCTCAATGCTCCTCCATCTGGCCCTCGGGTCTCTCTCCACCAAGGCACACACCCTCTCTGTAGGCCACTCTTCTCACTGTGCAAAGGTTATATTTACTTTCATTGCTCTGCCCACTTTTGCCTTATGCACCACCCCCAACGCTAAAGTTGCCCAGAAGGAATATGTCCTGTGGAGTGGCAGATGTTCTCCATCCCTGTTCCAAAGCTTGGCTTTGACTTATTCTTGTTGTGATGATATAAATAAAGGTAAAGGTAAAGGCAATCCCTGACCAATAGGTCCAGTTGTGGACAACTCTATAGGCCGAGGGAGCCAACGTTTGTCCACGGTTTTTCCGGGTCATGTGGCCAGCATGACTAAGCTGCTTCTGGCGAACCAGAGCAGCGCACGGAAACACCGTTTACCTTCCCACCCAAGTGGTACCTATTTATCTACTTGCACTTTGATGTGCTTTCGAACTGCTAGGTTGGCAGAAGCAGGGACCGAGCAACGGGAGCTCACTCCGTCGTGGGGATTCGAACCACCGATCTTCTGACTGGCAAGCCCTAGGCTCTGTGGTTTAGACCATGTCCCGGGTTGATATAGATAAGGCACGCCAACTCTAGGGGGAAGAGGTGTCCTCAGCATCCTCAGTGTTCCTTAGCAGGGGGCTCAGCCCCCCAATATTGAGGGGGCGGAGCATTAAAGGCAGGCTCTTCCTGACGGCGAGAGAGGAGGAGCAGCGGCCATTGAAGCTGTGTGATGCTGGGCAAGGCTTTCTCCCAACAATGCCATATTTTGAAGAGCAAAAAAGAGGACATGTTTGCCGACTTATACTTCTAACTATGGATCACTATGACGACTCTACCCAAGAAAAAGAGGATGTGTCCTGGAAAAAGAGGACACATGGTAACCCTAATTGTAACATATGACTTGTTAACTGATTGGGACACTTTCAGAGGTCCCTGTGAAGAGGGAGTGGCTGTTAAACCACTCTGGGAATTGTAGCGCCGTGAACAGAATGGAGGTCTCCTAACAACTCTGAGCAACCTTAATAAACCACAGTTCCTTGTATTGGGGGGGGGGAGCTATGACTGTTTAACGTGGTATCATGCTTTAAATATATGGTGTGAATATGAACCTACTTTTCTTTCATCTAGTTCTTCTTTAACTGACAGTCCTTAATACAGTTACAGATAGGTAGCCGTGTTGGTCTGCCATAGTCAAAATAAAGAAATTCCTTCCTGTAGCACCTTAAAGACCAACTAAGTTAGTTCTTGGTATAAGCTTTCGTGTGCATGCACACTTCTTCAGTGTATCTGAAGAAGTGTGCATGCACACGAAAGCTTATACCAAGAACTAACTTAGTTGGTCTTTAAGGTGCTACAGGAAGGAATTTCTTTATTTAGTCCTTAATACAGAGATAGATTGGACATCAAATGCCACTTTAGCCTGAGAGAACCTCTGCTTTGGGCTGATCTTGGAATAGTGTTTGGTCCTAAGAGTAAAACCAAGTATTCCTTACATGAGCAAAGCTGTCTACTGTGTGACTTGTAAGTCGATGTAATTCAGTTTTAGAAAAAATTATCAGCTACAAACAATGTTGAGTTATAACCCTGGGAATCTGCCCAGAAAATCAATTAAGAGAAAAATAAACCACAAAGCCATCAAGCCACGGGATATGCAAATATTATTGCTAAGGCTAGTCACACGGGGTTGAGATTTGTAATTCAAAACCCGGTTGATGGTGTCCAAGTCTAGATTTCAGTAGGGCATTTAATTTATTGACTATTTAGTCTCCCAAGATTAGTTTCCAGTACATCATGAAGTGTTGTCATCTAAGCAATCGTCAAGGCTGTAATGGCAACTGGCTTATCCTAATGCCATATCATGCTTAATTAGTTCCCCGTGTCTAAAAGGGGTTACGACAAAGGAATGGCATGCAACTTGCCCTACAAACTTAAGGATTTAGTAGAGCTAGACACATATATCGCAGCTGACACTGTGCATTATGCTTTGGAGCAAAACGAGGTTTCTTGGGCTTGAAAGCTCTGTGATGCTAATGCAAAAGTTTTCTCTCTCTTTGGGAAGAAACATTCAGCCCATTCTGCAGCTTCTCCCAGGGTAACTCTGCTGCACATCTCACATATTGCATTTTAAGGCAATGGAACCCCAAAGTCCGATGGGTTGCAACACCCTGCTAGAGCCAGCAGAAGAAAAGGCATTTGCACTCCTCGTGTCTTTTCTCTCTGTAACCATCTGAATGCTTTTGGCCCCTACCCTGAAAACCATCCATTTTGCAAATGTGGGTGGTAGTTCATCCGGTCCTAGGTACATGGATTAAAATATAGCAACAAGAATTAAGAAATCACCCCAGTCCTGATGGTGCCAGACCACTGTTGTCTCGATGCGTGCATTGATAAAACACTCCAAGAAAGCACCCTCAATGTGATTGTAACCCGTGGCCTTGTGGTGGCTTAAGATAGAGATGGCTGTGTGGTGCTTTACCTACGGATCAAGAGTGCATGCATGCAATCATTGAAACATTTCACAAAAGGAATCTTGATGCAATGGCACGGAATGTCGAGATTGCTGTTTTGCAGTGTTTAATCAATGCACGTATGGGCGGGAACTCCTGACTGGGACACCCCTCTCATTCCATCTTCTCAGTCTGAGCATCTTTGAAATCAGGCACAGATTGAGCTGCCTGCCCCCGCCCCTGGGCAATGATCTTAAATCCAACTTCTACATATATGGTAACAGCACTGGAAGAATCTGCTTGGAGTCTCCTTTACAGATTGCATGGCTTCCAGAATGCAGCTGTATTGGACAATACAGGACCATCAGAGCAAGCATGGGGAACCTCAGCCCTGGGGGACCCAACTATGACCCTCCTGGTCTGGCTCTTAAAACTTTCTGCAGGCCACACCCCTCATCAGCTTTGCTTTGCACCCCGACCTCTGAGTACTTTTCAAGGAATGTGTCCTTGAATTCTGATCGTGCTTTTGCTTGCCTAGATAGAGGACAGAGAGATGTGTGAATGTCTAGAGGTTTCCACACAGTGTACAAAGGTAAAGTTTATATTTGTTGCTCTGTCCTCATTTGCCTCTGACCTTACTCAGCTCTGCCAGAAAGTTGCCATGATGGGAATGTGGCCCTCAGTCAGAAAAAGTTTCCTTATCCCAGCATTAGACCAAGGAGTGTTTGGACTGTGATTCCAGTGGGAAGTAGATAAACACTACGAGGATGCGGGTGGTGCTGTGGGTTAAACCACAGAGCCTAGGACTTGCTGATCAGAAGGTTGGCGGTTCAAATCCCCACGACGGGGTGAGCTCCCTGGAGCTCAGTCCCTGCTCCTGCCAACCTAGCAGTTCAAAAGCACACAGTGCAAGTAGATAAATAGGTACCACTCCGGCGGGAAGGTAAACGGAGTTTCCGTGTGCTGCTTTGGTTCGCCAGAAGCAGCTTAGTCATGCCGGCCACATGACCCAGAAGCTGTACGCTGGCTCCCTCGGCCAGTAAAGTGAGATGAGCTCCGCAACCCCAGAGTCGGTCACGACTGGACCTAATGGTCAGAGGTCCCTTTACTTTACTAGATAAACACTGCTTGCTTGTACTCTTCAGCCCGAGTTCATCCCAAGAGCTCATGGGAGGCTGGCAATGACCTTCTGTTTCCTTTCCTTTAGATCTTGTACGTTAGTGGAAATTGTCTGGAACAGCGATGATGCATCTTCCATGCTCTACGAATGGAGTTGTGACTAGGATGTGAAAGGAGGCTGGGGAGAATTCCCCCACAGCCATTATGCAAGCTCGATCTGTCATTGTCTCCACCAATGTACTTTGTGCTAATGGGTTCATTTAAATGAGCCAGACTGAAATGTGGGGGAAGAATTGCTACCAGAGGGAGGCTGATTCATGAAGCGATGCTGTCGAAACTACTTCAGGTCCCCACAGGACATAAGACAAGCCTGCTGCAACAGGCCAATGGCCCACCAAGTCCAGCATCCTGTTCTCACAACAGCCAACCAGATCTCTTTTGGGAAGCCTGCAAGCAGGACATGGATGCAACAACTCTCTGCCCACCTGAGATCCCCAGCATCTGTTGGTGGTGCCCCTGCTGGTGTCAGCCCACAGCCTGTTCATGCTCACTCTCAGCACAAGCTTGACCAAGGAGGGATAAGGGAGAAACAGGCTGACCTTATGCAGCAGTGATTGGTAGGTACTACTCCCAAACTGAAGGGATGTGTGTGGCACTGTGGTCTAAACCACAGAGCCTAGGCCTTGCTGATCAGAAGGTCAGTGGTTCGAATCCCTGCGACAGGGTGAGCTCCCATTGTTTGGTCCCAGCTCCTGCCAACCTAGCAGTTCGAAAGTGTTATGTACTGAAGTTCTCACCCTGGGTCAGCAGGGGTATACTGTAGATAGTTTTCACTTAGGTCCACATATGCAAATAAGGGATTGAAAGTGACGTTCAGTGATTGGATAGTTACAGAAAGTGGTTACTGTTGCATTGTAGTGGAGCTCTATATAAGCAGGCTGGCTGAACCCTCCTGTTCTGTTCTGTTCTGTTCTCGCCTGTGAATAAACAAGAGCTGTTTGAAGAATCGCTGTGTCGTCTGATATGTTCACCCACAACTTAACAGAAAGCATGTCAAGTGCAAATAGATAAATAGGTACCGCTCCTGTGGGAAGGTAAACGACCTTTCCATGCGCTGCTCTGGTTCGCCAGAAGCGGCTTAGTCATGCTGGCCACATGACCCAGAGGCTGTCTGCGGACAAACGCCGTCTCCCTCAGCCAGTAAAGTGAGATGAGCGACGCAACCCCAGAGTCATCCGCGACTGGACCTAACGGTCAGGGGTACCTTTACCTTTACCTTTTACTCCCAAACTAAGCCACAGCTCTTGGGATTTATTTCCACTAAAGTACTAGGGTGGATTGAGAGATGGTGGCAGCAGTAAGTGAGAAGTGTCACAGGTTAGTGTTTTCTTAAGGCCACTGGCTTCATAGTGTGAATATCCGGGGTGTGTGTGTGTCACTTTATTTAGGTGTGTGGTGGTAGGCCTCAATTCTGCTACAGGTGGTCACGACAAAGTCCCAAGTAGATAAGTCATTATACTAAGTTCTAAGTCTTAGTCAGGGCTGGCCTTAGAATTAGGCAGTACAAGATGGCTTCCTCAGGTGCAGATACTGGGGAATGGCAGGCAGCAGGATGTTGGAGGACAGGGTATGTGTGCGCCATACAGCTTGCAGTCAGCAGCCAGTCTGGTCAAGCTGGGTATATGGAATAGTAGGGGGTGCTATTTTGGGATGGAATGAGGGACACGATATTGTCCTTCACCTCAGTCAGCATAATGTCTTGGGGTGGTCTTAGTCTTGGGCTACACTACAAATTTAAAGCACATAAATTCCTGCAAATCAGCCCAAGAATTGCATCTTACCCCTCATTCAGCTACAATTCCCAGCCTCCTTAACAAAAGAGTTCCCAAACTTAAGTTCCCAGGATTCTTTGGGGGAAGATATGTGCTTTAAATGTACGGCGCATACACAGCCATCCTCACAGTTAACTCTTGGGCCTGTAATCTTCCATCTCCGTCATCACGGAACAAGATGACTGAAATGTTACATTTAACTTCTGGCACAGAAGGTGGAAACAGCATCCAAAAGCCGAGAGCTTTTAAAAGGACACTTTTATTATAGATTAATGTTTTCAAGGAAAATAAAGTCAGTTATGCCAAATAGCCAAGAAATATTGTTCAGTTAAAGCCTCTATATTTTACAAATGCTTTCGTTTCCTTTCTGAAAAGATATGTGAATACCTCAAGCCATTAAAAACAAAATAATTGAGGTTGGGGACCAAAACCAGCCAAACTCAATGTCCATCTGGCAAAAATCATTTAGGTCCCTTCTCCTCTAGTACAAAGTATGACAGAATATGCATGTTGAAACGATGCCCACCCCGCCTTCAAATCAAGAAGAAAAAAAAGATTAGAGTTGAGTTGAGGCTAATCATTGATAGAACAAAATATGAATAATAGGGGTTTCAAAGACATTTCCTTTCTGGCTGCCTTCCACAAGTTTTGTGTAATGCCAAACCATTGAAAATATGACCGATTGTGTATTGACTTGGAACAGAACCAAATGGTGAGCAGAGCACAAGGTACCATCTGCACCACTTCAAATAAATTTCTGCCTGCAGTTTGCTTGTTCGAAAAAGCCCTCATGCCACTATTAGTTACAAAGTCAGCACATCACGTTGAAGGCAGGCCCAGGAACCTCCCTGAAGTGCTGGCTTGCCACATGTAAGGGGATCTGAGTACAAAGGGCACATTCAGACCTGGAATGTTCCCGCCTGGAAAAAGTGAGATGACACACTCCTGTCTCCCCACTGCAACATCTCCATCAGCGTGGCCTCAAACAGGTCCAGGCCAAAAACCAGGACACACGTCTTCTGGGCCGTGCTCCCATGTGAGTCACGTGACTCCTGCGAGAACACAGAGACCCCAAATGAGGATTTTTGGGCGCTGTGCTCTCATATATTTTGGGGCTGCCTTGTGAGAGCATGGTCCTAAAAACGTGATGTCCCGATTTTATCAGGACAGTTGAGGGGCAGCATCAGTTCTCAGACTGTGGCGCACCATCTAGTGAACAGAGATATATATACATGGCTGTCAACTTTCCCCCCTTTTAAAGGGAAATTCCCTTATTCCGAATAGGATTCCTCGCAAGAAAAGGGAAAAGTTGACAGCTATGATTATATAATTATACCCTGTGGCACTTTAAAATGAAGACCTTGGGAATCCTTACAGCAATCCTGCAAGGTGGTTTAGAAATATCTACTGGAAGCAGTCTTCTACCAAGTTAGACCATTCGTCTGTCTTAAGATGGGGACTTTCCCAGAGCTACTTGGAGATACTTGGGGTTGAATCTGGGACTTTTTCCATGCAGATGCTCTACTACACAGCTACAGCTACTACACATAACAGGGTCTCAAATTAAGGCATGCAGACCTCTAGCAGTCTGCTAACTCCAATCAGATTCAGCTGGTCTGCTGAAATGTTGCAGAACAGTTGAGAACATATGTGCTTGGCCCTGCACTTTTTATTGTTGTTGGTGATGCTTTTTCCCCTCTTCTGACCAAGGCCAAGTAATCAAACAGGGTCACAACAACTGGGCCTGTGGTTTTCTTAATACTGTACTGGTGCAGCCTACCAATTCCCCCCCCAAAAAAAAACCAGTTTAAGGGGATCTTCCCAAGGCACCTAGGCTAGAGCCCACAATTAACATAATACAGTGGCGATGCTGCCACTGGAGGAAAGATGTTATTAAAATATGAGTTATGCCTGTGCTGTGAAAGTTCTTTAAGTGGTCTGCTGAGGCCGCCAGTCATTTTCAAGCGGTCTGTGAACAAACTTTTGAGAAACGCTGCCTTAGCCGGGCAACCTCCTTAATCTGCTCTGGGTTGTGCCTCCCGGATTCAAGAACCAGACATTTTTAAACTTCAAGATTTGGCACCCATTTATAAATAAATGTGTGTAAGATTGAGCTGTTACTGCTGCATATCCTTCCTGTTAGCTAATGCAACCCTGGCTTAAAACCACTTTCACTACAGGCAGAACTCCAGACCCTCCAGGTGTCTCTATTTTCCAGGGACAGTCCCAGATTTACAGAAGCCATCCCATTTTCTGATTTCACTCCACTTTTTCTTAGGACATCCCTATTTTCATTCGAGAAACATTGGAGTGTATGCAGTTATCTGACCCCTAAGCCACCTGAAAGCAGCATCGTATAGGGAATTTTTTCAGTGTTTAATGTTTAGTTATGTTGGAAGCCACCCAGGATGGCTGGGGCAACCTAGTCAGATGGGTGGAGTATAACAACAACAACAACAACAACAACAACAACAACAGCCCTATTTTCATTGAAGATATGTTGGAGGGTATGGAACTCTGTGTTTAATGGAATCCACCTTCCCTGACTTGACATCTCTCACCAATTTTAGCCAAACGATGCCCATTGTAGGCCTCTGCACAACTCAACCACAGATGCTACTACACTCACTGCCTCCACTTAGTGCAGCAAAACATGCATATGTCAATCAGATGGCTAATATGGTAAACAGCGTCAGCTTTGGATTTTGAGGCTCTGTGGAAGCTGCCCTCAGTCCCCTCTCAGCACTGACTGGGACCCCAGTAGTGGTGGTTCCTCAGCCTTTAGCATGCTCACCACCCCTATCACATGCTTCTGAGCTCACCTAGCTGCATGCTTGCTCGTGGACTTACCTGGCAGTGGTCCTCTCATGGGCCAGGAACCATTCAGCACATGGCAGCTGTTAGATAAGCAGCAGAAGGTTGTTGGGAGTAGCTACCGGCCTTCCTTTTGCACGTGCAAGCGAGCTTACATTATTTTATATACCACTTAGATTAAGAAAAATAGCTCGCGGCAGTGAATGGCATAAAATCAACAATAAAATTATGTCAGTGGAACAAGCTCATTGTTGCCAGGCTAAGCACGCTTGACCCACATGACTCGGAAGCTGTACGCCAGCTCCCTCGGCCAATAAAGCGAGATGAGCGCCGCAACTCCAGAGTCGGCCACGACTGGACCTAATGGTTAGGGGTCCCTTTACCTTTATGCACACTTGAAAACAGGGTGGGAAGGTGGTGGCAGCACAACCACCAGGGGCAGCAGGTGAGGGGGTACAGAGGTGAGTCAGCCAGGCAAGGGGTCAGCCCAGGATGTTGGGTGCAGGCTCCAGGCCTGAAACTAAGGGCTGTCCCAGCAGAATATGGCAGAAAGCATGAGAGCCAAGTTGGGGAATTGGAGCAGTGGTGACGGAAGAAAGAACTCAATGTAAGGAAAGTAATAGGGGCTATTTCAACCCTGCTACTTTCTGCTGCTGGAAACCCAGTTGAAAGGGGGTCATGTTACATTGGCTCCTTTCAACACGGCTGCCAAAATTGAAAGACTTCTGGAAGCAAAGCTTTAATATACTTCAACACTTTTCGAAAGCGGTACTCTGGGCTCTAGGCAGGAGCACATTGCAATAAAAGAGTTGGCTGTAACACTTTGACGACTGAATCGCCAGGCTAAAGGGAACAAAACCTATCTTTTCAGATTATTATTTTAACAGCACAGTGGGAAATAACCTCCTGAAATCTTGACCATTTATGACAGCAATAGCCAGACTTGTTGGGGAGCTCAAGTGTGTTGATTCCTATAGAGGCCTCTGTGTTGGTCACACCATAAACTTCTTGGGTACCTAATAAACTTGGCAGGGATACAGGGGTGGGGATCAGAGCTTTCAGATGTTCCTCTACATCACAGACAGGGAGCTTTTTTAATGTAAAGGACTTTATCCCCCTTTTTCTCTTTCTGACACCCCTTTCTCTCTCTCTCTCTCTCCCCCCCCCCATGCAGCTGATCTGAACTGTTTGCTTGGAGATGGCTTTTCCCTGCTCCTTCTCTCGTCACTACATCAACTTCTGCTTTTCCCCACAGAAGGTGGGTGCAAAGCCAGGCTGGTAAGAGGGTCAGCTGGAGAGGGTATGTGGCCTGGTGATAACCCCAAGGGCCAGATGAAGGGGCCTGAAGGGCCACATTTGATCTCCAGGCCTGAGATTCCCCATATCTGAGGCAGATTGAAGCAGTTGCCTCAAGGCAGCTGATTTGGGGTACCCCACAAAAGGCAAGCACACTTCTAGTCATTTAATTGGTTGTTGTTGTGCTTTTATTGCCAGGGACAGGGAGAGGCACTTGGGATATTTTCTGCCTCAGGCACCAAAGCAGCTTGACCACCCTTGGGTACTTTGTGCCTCGACTGGCTGGCAGAAAAATGTCTTGGATCTGTTCTAGAAGGAAATTCAGATGCTTGTATATTCCAGCCCTTCTACAAATCAAGCTCCACCCAACCTGGAATCAGCTCCAGTACCGAGTTCATAGACAAATACAGCTTTTGATCAGCACAAATGGGGCTTGTCAACCCCAGTAATAAGTAGGAGCTAAGGTGCACCACCATGGGATGCAGGTGGCGCTGTGGGTTAAACCACAGAGCCTAGGACTTGCTGATCAGAAGGTCGGCGGTTCGAATCCCTGCAACGGGGTGAGCTCCCGTTGCTCAGTCCCTGCTCCTGCCAACCTAGCAGTTCGAAAGCACGTCAAAGTGCAAGTAGATAAATAGGTACTGCTCTGGCAGGAAGGTAAATGGCATTTCTGTGCGCTGCTCTGGTTCACCAGAAGTGGCTTAGTTGTGCTGGCCACATGACCCGGAAGCTGTATGCTGGCTCCCTTGGCCAATAAAGCGAGATGAGCGCCACAACCCCAGAGTCTGTCACGACTGGAACTAATGGTCAGGGGTCCCTTTACCTTTACTTTAAGGTGCACCACTATAGCCCGTTCCAATTGAAGTAGAAATGGATCCACCAGTTAGAAAGCAGAACAAGAAAAAAGCCAAACCTTTGTGAAAGAAATGAGTATTATTTCCTGTCTAACTCTGCAGGGCTTACAAACATAGATACACAGCCAAGCGTATAGTGTGTCATTTTCATACAATCTCTTGGTAACTGATACTTTATTTTTTATTTTTTTGCATTTTCACTTTTCTGTACTACTTTGGGGAGGCTTTAGGAACTGAAAAGCGGCATAAAAATAAACTTTTAACATAGCGTAACAAATCCAGTTGAGCCTACCAACTCATTGAAGAGTTTCCGCTAGCTGAGTTTACAAAGATATCCTACTAAAATGTAGGCATTATAAAGGTTCAGGAAAAGTGACACAAGGAAAGAGGCAGTTTTGTTCTTAAGAAAAATTGACCATGCATTAATATAGTGAAACGTGTGAAATCCATCTCATACCCTCCATAGGTTGACAGCCAGATAGATAGTGTTCTCCTAACCCAGAGACGGCCTTCTGTGTTATGTAGATATGCAGATAGCAGCAGGCCACTTTGCCCACAATGAGCAAGTTAGACCACCTTCTCCAACCAGGTACTGTTTGGGGCTGCTGAGAGTTGTGATCCAAAACATCCTGGCTGGTGGGAAGGCTGATGCAGTCACTTGCTAAGCTGCCCACTTGCAATAGGCCAGTAAGTACACTGGAGGAATAAGGTGACAATTCCTCTGCTTTCTTAGATTATGGTTGGGTTTAGACATCCGGCAGAAAGGGTGGATGTTCTTGATCAATGCTATATGAATCGGCAACATGCAGATTAATGCTGTGTACACACTAACCAGGCCTGGCCCACCCATGAGATGAAGTGAAGTCCTACCGTCTCTGCCCCTGGTGGAGCAGCTCTAGCCTTGATGCTGATTTCCAGCAAGGTATTGTGAGACCTGATCAAAATCTCATGAGATCTTGCCAGACTTCAGCAAGATCTTGCTGGAAATCAGCACGGATGTTGTGTCCACTTCTCATTCTTGCTCATCCTTAACATGCTCAACCATTCTCGCTCATTCTCAACATGCCTTCAAAGTAGACTGATTCTAGAGCCTGCTGTCCACAAGAGTGTGTGTGGTTACTCAGTACAGATTTGAAAACCCTCCCCTCGATTAGGTTAGCCACACCTTTTCCTCCCTGCACATCCACCAAGGTGAATGAAGGAGGAAGCGATGATTCCCTTCTTGTTATACATCCTTCATCAAAGCCATTGAGTAGGTGTGGATGCAACCCCCACTGCTGGGACCATCTACATCTGCTTTCAAGTGGACACACTGTGGTAGCAATGCAGAATCAACTTGCAAGGAGCTTTTATTTTCTGAATGAAACCAGTTTCTCAAGAAGCACTTTTGAGGGGCCAAAAATAAATAAAAATGCACTAGATTTAGCCTGTGTGTGTGGACTACGTAGGAAAAAAAAATACTGCATTCCTTTGATTCTAAAATAAAATGTGTGTACACAGCCTAAGTTGCCAGTGGTAAAAGACCCAATAAAAGAATATATCACCCAGTAAAACTGGACTCATTTACCTATTGGCCAGTGATAAGTCATCAAATAATAGTGAGAGGTGAACATGCTGTGTTGTAGGGGAAACAGTAAGCGATCTGGTACATTCTCTAAGTGACCCTGTGAATTTATTATTTTAAAAAATATTCAATTTGGTAATTGCTCCAACTCCAGAAACCTGCTTTGCTTCTCTTAATTTCAGGAAGAGTAATGTGATGGTTTGGGGGGTTTAGGGAAGAGCAAAGCTTTCACCATCTCGTTGATTGCCTAAAATCCGGCCTTCTCACCCCACCTCAGTTGAGATGTTCTATATTAACGAAACAAGCGAAATATTTTAGCTGCTGATTTTGGTGAGCATCTTGTTGATTGCTTGCTTGACGTGAGTGGTGGAGCTCCGTCTCCGGGTCTTGCCCTGGACCATCTTCCGGCGCCGCACTTCCCGGCAAAGCTCATAAAAGGCCTCCATGATGTTGCCTTCCCCTGTACAAGCAGAGCACTCGTAAAATGCACAGGCTAGATCGGTGGCCAGCTTTTCCCCTTCTTCGGTGCTGACCTGCCTCGAGTGGTCCAGGTCTGCTTTGTTTCCGACTAGGATCAAGGTAACATTCTTGGGTTTTTTAACTTCGTCTAGCAAGTTCTTAAGGGGCAGGACTTCTTCAAAGCTCCCTCTGTCGGTGATGTCATAGACCAGCACAAAGCCCTCGCCCCATCGCACATGGCCTTCCTTCTGAATGGCATCCTCCTGTTTTGAAAGAAAGAGGCAGGAAGAATGGGTGTGGTCAAAAGACACAATCAAGGGGTTTTTTTGGACCCGTATTTTGGACCGCAGAGGACTATGTTCTGATTTAGAGTTGCTGTGCTATGGCTTTTGTTTACGATCTATAAAAAGTGTCCATTCTCCAGGGCCAGGCACTAAATGTGCAAACCCTAGAGCAGCAATACTAGCAGAAAGCATTATTACCCTGCATTCCTTCAATGGTTTTATGGTACTTTGATGCTACGTTCAAATAAACAAGGCAGCATGAAAAACAGGAGTAGTAGTAAAACAGGGACTTCTAACCGTGTGTGTGTGTGTGTGTCCCCCGATTTCTGGTCCATTTAGATCACCCTAAATGCCCTCTTATGCAATGGAGACCTATTTTGTGTTCTCATTTTGAAATTTTATGTTGTGAACTGCCCTGTGATTTTCAGATGAAGGGCAGTATACAAATTTAATAGTAGTAGTAGTAGTAGTAGTAGTAGTAGTAGTAATAATAATAATACAATTACAGGCAAGGAAAGTAAGATGTCACCTCCCTACCCATTTGGCTCATTGTCTCTTGGCATGTCCCCTTTTGCCTCTTGAATGCTTTTAACGTCTATCGTTCGGCTTAGCAATGCTTCACAACCTTCCTCTGAAGTTACTTACAGTTCTCTGGCATTTGGTTTCTATTGTAGGGATCTGTAGAGTTCTGACTCACCTGCCCAGCTGTGTCTAGTATTTCCATAGAAACAACTTCATCGTCAATTGTGGCCTGATGACGGTAAGTGGACTCTTAAAAGAAACATGAGAGAGAGAGAGAGAGAGAGAGAGAGAGATTAAATTAAAACTCAAAAAGCAAACAGTTTTAGGTGCAGCCGCTCACAACATATCTCTATATATCTGAGTGGGCCGCAGAACCCCTCCTCCCCCCTCTCTATTCTGACAGATATGGCCTATGATCCCAACCAGTGTGAGACAGTGTGGTGTACCTGCTAGATTGTTGAAGTAGGAATGGTCACCATCTCTCAGCCTAAACGACCTTGTGAGGATAACATGAGGAGGGGTGAACCATATATGCCCCTTTTTGCTCCTTGGAGGAAAGGTGGACTAGAGATTTAATAATAACTACAAAAGCTGGATCAGGAAGTCATGGATGCTCTGAACCCAGACTCTGGCTCTAAACCTGAGCTGGAGCCTGTTGGTTGAATCCCCTTGAGCCAGAGACCCCCAAACTGGGTTCCAGAAGACGGCAACCCTCCCCTCCCTGCAAGTCAGGTTCTGCTGACAAACCAGCCTGCTTTATACCAGGGGTCTCACTGCTCCCAACATCTGTTCACCAACACAGGCAATGCATAAAGTGGGGAGCTGATGGGGTGTTATGCTCCAGGCAACCGGTCTACCCCTTTAAGAGTCTCCACTCTTCAGAAAGAGGGTGGAGCCTGGGAGGGGTGGCCTGGCTCAAGAAGGATAAAAGGTCTCAGGAGAGGACCACACCTTTCCACCATTTTGAGAATTCAGATCCTTCACATGATTAGAGGAGGAGAGCAGAGGGTGGCGGTGCTGTGGTGCTGTGTGTGGCGGTCAGCTCAGCGGGATCCCACCTTTGTCGCCAGTGAAATATACTTGGAGTCGACAGTGGATTTCATGCTCTTTATTCAGCCCATAGTGGTGAGGAGGAATGGAAGTTCCCCCAGAATGTCTGCCTTATATGCATTATTTACACAATGGACCCCACGTGATTGGTTAATTCCGGGATTCTCTTGTAGGCCAATCAGGTTGCGGATTCCCTTTCACCTGGAGCTGGATTGGGTGGCTCCTGTGGACCAATCAGACTGCTGCATTCTGGATCCTATTGTTCTAGGACCAATCAGACTGCTGCCTTTTGGATCCAATTCAACTCAGTACATAAAAACCAGCATGCTAGCTCTGTCTTTTGTCTCCCTGCCCCCATGGCTCCTCGTGAGCTGGAAGACTGAATGTCTGCCATGTTTAAGAGCAACAGACTTAGGGCTAGGGTGACCCATATTTTAAGTCCACACTCAGCCATGAGAAGTTCACCAGGTAACTTTGGTCCAGGTACAATCTCTCCGTGTAACCTCCCTCACAGGGATGTTGTGAGGTTAAAAGGAAGGAGCAAGAGGAATGTAACATCACCCAACGCCTTGGAGAAAGGGCAGAATATAGATGTAAAAATTCATAGCCACAAAACATGATGTTAATCCATTTTACATGCTACTGGCATAACCTTGGATCTTTTCCCACCGTCATTAATCCGATGGCTGGTTTGTTATTTGGCTCTCTTTCCTGTCATGTTCTGTTCCCTGACTGGATTGAAAGCCAAGATTTTGAGATATGTAAAACGCTTTAAATATTTAGATCCATGCTTGAGATATTAGTTTGGTTCAGCTTTCATTTAAAAACAACAACAATGGGGGCTACGGAATATTGGCAGAGCCAGGCACTTTCATTCCTTCCCACCCCATGTTGCCCAATTCAATTTACTTTTAAATTGCCAGAGACACAAAGTTCTTATAAAGGAGATGTAGCGAGAAGGGGGAAAAAAAAGCAGATTGAAAAAAAACTCCCCTGGGCTGATTTGTGCCACAGAGTTAATGAGTACGCTAGAAAACATGGAATCAGAATGTAGAGTCTCTGGTGTTAGGTGAAACTCATATACCCACTACACAAACTCCTAACTCAGGAACGGGAAACCTCAGGCTTGGGGGGGCCAAATGCTTTTCTGACTGGCCCTCAGGACTCTTCCCAGACCCCACCCCTTCTCCCCAGACCATATCCCTCACCAGCCTTGCTTTGCACCCTCCCTGAGTGTTTTTATCGCACTGTGATGTGTCCTTGAACTCTGTTGGTGCCTCTTGCTTGCCTGGATGGAGGACAGAGAAGGACGTGTGAGATGTGTGTGTGGAAACTAGCCTACTATTCAAAAGTATAATTTACATATTGTTGTGGACTGGCTGGATGCAGAGGAATGGGGCTGGGGAACCCCCAAGTGAAGAAGGCTCAGAGCCCGAGAATTGGTGGTGGGATGGCGATGTGGGGTCAGAGGGAGAAAACTAGGGGGGGAAGTGTCAGACGCTGCAGATGTAAAAGAGCTTAGTGAGCTGGGGGAGTCTGTGGCAAAGAGAAATCCAGAATGAAGATCCAAGAATGGAGAATGAAGGCCAAGAAGCAGAGATGAATCAGGCCGGTGAAGAAGCCATGGTGTCTCCCCCTCCTGCTGCAACAATCCCCCCTCCTTTAGATCTCCTATGAGAGGTATGAAGAAGGAGAAGCAAAGGCAGGCGTGTCGGCGTACCCTCAGATTGCTTGGAAATGACCCGGAAGAATAAGAGACTTGGGCAGCTGCGGGAAGGCAGGGACCTTCAGTCTCAGCAACTGCCTCCTAAGACCAAAACCTACCACAGGAGAGTTGCTGTGCTCATTAAGCCTGGGACCCTTGACCAGACCTTGTTTCTTCTAATAAAGAGTTAACGTCACTTACCCCGTGTGATTTATTGCTGGCTCATTCCTGATACATACATTACTCTGCCCACTGTTGCCTCTGGCCTTACCCACCACTTTCATGTGGCCCCCAAAAGGTTGCTCAGGAGGAAAAGGTACACTACCCTGCCTAACACTTTGGTGGTGGTCTCTCCTATGGGGGCTTGCTAGAGGCAGGCAGAGCTGTGGGAGAGAACGAGTGCGAGGGAGAAGTGGTAGTTCTGCCCACACGGGTTGTGGCTCCACCCACCATTGGCTCCGCCCCTTCATTGACTTCCTGAGAGTCACTGGCCCTCCCTAGGAAAGAAGCTTCCTACACACCCCTGTAGGAAACCATGTACCTTGGACACCACTCACTGGAAATTTCAGACAAAAAAGAGCAGGAACACCCCCCGCCCCATAATAAAATTCCTTTTTATTTATAATTGCTTGGGGCACAAACCATGGCTCAACATATTGCAGTGCACTGCCTTGCATTATTTAGTCCTGCACGGCATCTGGGGATATAGGATGGATGGGAAAATCAATCTGGGAGCCCATATTTTAGTTCTGCTGCACAAATGATGTGGAAGAAGAGCCCAAAGCCCAATCCATCCACGTCAGTGGAGAGGAGAGAAGGGAGCTGGCAACAGAAGGCATATTAAATTTGTATGAAGTTGAGCGACTTGAATATTCCGCTCTCCCTTTTGGCAACTGGAAATCATGTCTTTGCAGGGCAGGTACCTGTCAATGTAGCCTTGAGAATGATAACACACTATGATGCTCTTTAGCTGTGAAAATCTAGATAAGAAAACAGCTCCCCAAACAAGGCATGCCACTAATTAAACAGGGGACAGACTACAGAACTCTGATACAGAATCCAGTGCCACCTTCTCCTTGGGAGAATAGCAATGCCACCTTTCTTCACTATCCTCCTCAAAGAGTATCAGCAATTTTTGATGAGTTCATTTTGCACAAGGTTGCTGCTTCTAGACAGGCGCTATTTTGCAGGTGGAATTCAACTGCCGACTGGCAAATGCAATTTGTGCAGTTGAAGAAGTGGATCGGGCACTCTTGCACAACAAACTTTCATTTAAACCCCAAAAAACCTTGTGGACTTAGTTCAGTAAGGAAATTGAAAGGGGAAAATGCACTGGAAAGAGCAGGATAAGGATTGCTTGGGATAATATATAACCTCTCCACGAACTAATCTCAATAGAGGCTCAGTAAAGAGCACCTTCTCCACAAACAGAGCCTGGGAAATGGCATTAATTGTTAAACCACTCTAGGATTTGTAGTTTTGTGAGGGGAATAGGGGTCTCCTAACAGGCACTGTGGGTTAAACCACAGAGCCTAGGGCTTGCCGTTCAGAAGGTTGGCGGTTCGAATCCCTGCGACGAGGTGAGCTCCCGTTGCTCGGTCCCTGCTCCTGCCAACCTAGCAGTTCGAAAGCACGTCAAAGTGCAAGCAGATAAATAGGTACCGCTCCGGCGGGAAGGTAAACGGCGTTTCTGTGTGCTGCTCTGGTTCTCCAGAAGTGGCTTAGTCATGCTGGCCACATGACTGGAAGCTGTATGCTGGCTCCCTTGGCCAATAAAGCGAGATGAGTGCACCAGAGTCGGCCACGACTGGACCTAATGGTCAGGGGTCCCTTTACCTTTACCTTTACCAACTTTCAGCAGCCTTAATGAACTACAGCTCCCAGGATTCTTTGGGGGAGGGGGGCAGGAGACATGGCTGTTTAAATTGGTATGATGCTACTTTAAACACACATTGCACGTAAGAGCCATTAATGTTCATGTTACCTATCTATTTTTGAAAGGTCATTGAGCTAAGCATTATGGTAAGTAACGCCATACTTACACACTGGCGTAAAAGATTTTAGAGAACAATCCTATGTTTAAAAGCCAACCCGCCTATTCCTTTCACCTCCAGTGGTTTTTAGAAATAAAACGTCCAAGTCATCTGCTCTGGCAAGCGCTCCGAACATCTCTCCCCCCCCCCAACACCACAAGTCATACCCATTCTGTGTATCTCATTGCCTGACATAACTGCTCAAAGGCCACAAGGGAGCATTTAGAAGGTAGTAGTGGTGGGGAGAAAGATGTTCCAAAAGCACTGTTAAGAATGAACAGCTTCATTGGCAAGAGAGCCATTTATTTGATTTTGCACGGGCTTGTTTTTAGAGGACCTGGCAGCCATCCACAGATCATTTAAATTGTCCTTGGTCTGCCGAGTATGCGACTGCAATGCCATATGCTGGAGTTGAAACGGGTTGCCAGAAAAAGGATCACACAAATTCTGACTTTGCATGAATGCTCCACATTTGGAGAAGACCACAATGGGAAGGCCAGATCATTTGGGTTTTTTAGAATAGCTTGGAGAATTTGAATCATCAAGAAAAGACTTTTCAAGAAGCCAAGATTCTCCCCACCCTCCAAAAAACCTTGGGAATGCTTAATGGACTGGTTTTGTATCGTGCTCCAAATCTAACTTTAATTGCCTTGTTGGGGGTTGAATCAGATCCAAGTCTTATTGCCTGGTGTATTGGCAGAGAAGAGTGCTCTTAACAGTGCATGGCTTTGCTATTCTGCACAGCTATCAGAGCGGTTTTCATTACACCTTCAGCCTGAGGTACTGCTAGTGCCGTGACCTTTGGACGTTTGTATACTCTACTCTTTAGGGGGAAAATGAGCAGAACCCTGTGCCAAGCCAACTCAAAAACCACATCAACAAATGCCGAATTCTTCACAATTTATATAAACACACCCACGTTCGCATAAACTAGGGGTGGGCTGAATTTCCTACTCCATTTTTGTAGGACCATTTCTGCCACCACCTGCATAAATAGAGAGAGAGAATTGCTTTGTGTGTGTGTGCGGGGTGTATGTGTGCTCAAATTCCTAAAAGAAGGCTTTATTTATCTTCTATTTCATTGAGTGAAATGTGTATATCGCTTGCTTGCAGTAGAACTTCCAAGGGGCTTGTGAGAAATATCAAAACCGTCAATAAAAACATTTTTAATTACAGTGGTACCTCAAGTTACAAAATCTGCTAACCTGGAAGAGTTACCTCGAGTTGAGAACTTTGCCCCAGGATGAGAACAGAAATTGTGCGCCGGCGGCGCAGCGGCAGCAGCAAGAAGCCCCACTAGCACGCCTCTAGTTAAGAACAGTTTCAGGTTGAGAACGGACCTCTGGAACGAATTAAGTTCGTAACTAGAGGTACCACTGTAATAGTAAAATGCATCAACATGGATGGCTCTGGATAAACCTGCCTAAGCAAAAATGTTTCAAGCAGGTGCTGAAAAAACGAGCAGTGAAGGAGGAAGAAGAAGAAGAAGAGGAGGAGGAGGAGGAGGAGGAGGAGGAGAGGAGGAGGAGGAGGGGAGGAGGAGGAGGAGGAGGAGGAGGGGAGGAGGAGGAGGAGGAGGAGGAGGAGGAGGAGAGGAGGAGGAGGAGGAGGAGGAGGAGGAGGAGGAGGAGGAGGAGGAGGAGTTTGGATTTGATATCCCGCTTTATCACTACACGAAGGAGTCTCAAAGCGGCTAACATTCTCCTTTCCCTTCCTCCCCCACAACAAACACTCTGTGAGGTGAGTGGGGCTGAGAGACTTCAGAGAAGTGTGACTAGCCCAAGGTCACCCAGCAGCTGCATGTGGAGGAGCAGGGAAGCACACCTGGTTCACCAGATTACGAGACTACCGCTCTTAACCACTACACCACACGGGCTTCCTGCCTGATGTCAATAGGAAGGGAATTCCAGTTCAAACTTTACCAGAAAAGATCTGACCATGACAAGGGAATGTATTGCACCCCCCACAACTTGGGTTCATCCCTCATTTCACTAGGGGTAAAGTTTACATCAAGAGTATGCCCTACCTAGTGCATTGGATCAATGACCATTGGGGTTTTTTTTTGGGGGGGAGGGCTTATCATTCCAATAACAATGCTAGGATTGTTCCCTTGCTGATCTTGAAAGTGACTGGACGTTAGAAGGTTGTGGAGTGGGAGAGGTACTATAAATCAGTCAAGTACTATAAATCGTCTTTCCAACCGGCTCTGCGGCATTCCATGGTTACAGGCAACAGAATAGAACAGGCACAAGCAAACTCGGCCCTCCAGATGTTTTGGGACTACAACTCCCATCATCCCTAGCTAACAGGAGCAGTCGTCAGGGATGATGGGAGTTGTAGTCCCAAAACATCTGGAGGGCCGAGTTTGCCCATGCCTGGAATAGAACTTACCAAGAGTAGGATCGTACTCCCATATGAACCGTTTGGTCAGAAAACGCACCACAAGAGCTATGGAGAAAGAAACAAATGAAGTTAGATTCAGAGGAGTACAAATCTTTTGTTCAGGGACATTCTCTAGGTGAAGAGCCGGCAGCTTCTGGATGCTACTGGGCTACAACTTCCATCGTCCTTCACCACTGACGATATTTGGAAAAGGCCACAGGTTCCTTATCCATATTCTAGACAGCTGCTGTTTTTGAGGGCTGTATGGCACAATAAAAACCTTATTGACCTGGGCAGTCTCTCTTGCAAGACAGAGCAGATTCACACAACCAAACTAGCATGTTGAGAATTTGGCTTGAATGGATTCCACACTGAATTCAGCATATAAGGGGGCCCCAGTCTCTTAGCTACAACACTGCAGCTCTGTACAAGAGTCTTGTAGGATGGGGACATTCAAGCAGGATTTCTTCATTATTTACTGTCATGTAACATCAGGTGCCCTAGGTACAGAAAGTGCTCGAATATTGACCTTTGATTGCAGCATGTGTCTGCAGTGAGCGTAATTTGGGGAAGTAAATTCAGTCAGTCTGAGAGCCACATTGCATCGTGGGGATCCTTTCAGGGGCCGCACCCCAGTGGTGTGGTCAGGGGCAAAAGTCAGGGGTTTTTTTATACACACATACACACTTCTATTACACAAAAAAACTGTATTTTTTCAACCATGCTCCATCAATTAATGAAAAGAGAAATGGAATACAGGGGAAAAATGTCCAAAGGGAGAAGAAAAATAAAATTAGTGATATTCTCATGGGTATGGTGCAGTGTTTTGTTGTATTAACTTTGCATTCAAGGGAGGGACAAGGAGTCTTTGGGATTTGCCATTTTTGGCATTCAGCAAATCATTTCGCTGGAGGGCTGCACTCTGCAACCATCCTGGTGCTTGTCTGTCCTGAAAAATGCATGTCATTCCCAGCTGAGCTTTCCTGCAAGCCGAAGTAGGTGGGGAGGTTGTCTGCTGTCTGCCTAGCCTAACAGCTGTTCAATGTTATTTATTTAAGTGAAGTCTTTTTTTAAAAAAAGCTTTTAAAGAAATCAGTGTAGCAATGTATTTTTTAATTCAATTAACAAGCAAGAGTTTTTTTTATTTAGCATGCTGCTTTTTCAGTTTTCTATGTTCACCCAAGCTTCAAAGATCAGCCACATTTGGATCCTTCTCTCTCTGTTCAGCATACAAGGAAGAATGATAGTTCATAGCCACACCATATGTTTAAAGCACTCTTATACCACTAACAGTCATGGTTTCCCCAAAGAATCATGGGAACTATAGTTTGTTCAGGATGCTGAGAGTTATGAGGCCCCTGTTCCCCTAACAGAGCTACAATTCCCAGAGTTATCTGGGCTGAGGGATTGCTAAAGTTTGGAAGAATCCTGTTATTTTCTGCAATGTATTTCCATAAAAACCAATTTGATTTACACGGTGCCATGGAGTACACATGAAAGGTTTTATGAAACAAAGGCTAACATAACTTTTTATTAGCTATTTGCAATGGTTCATCATTATCGTTGGTTTTTTTTTTTTTTAAGGCACATATTTGCTTTCTGGGTTTGGCTAGAATCAGAGGCACAACCACAAAACTCTTAAGAAAAATGTTTTTCCTTGTGGTATAAACTACCCATCCATTAGCAGGATGGGCTGCTAAATCTTGTGAGAACATCTGCTTCGCTGAATGGATCGGAAGTCTGGAGAAGTTCAGGTAAACACCCTTGACGTTATAATTGGGTGTACATCAAACCTCCCAACATGCTGTGGTTTCTGTAGCGCTCCAGCTAAACGCCATGGCAATAAGGAAATGGACAAAATGTTAAGTTTAGGATCCACATTTTGTTCTGTATTATGACCTTTCCATTCCTCTGATCTCCAAATGGGGGCACTTGGCAAGTCCTTCTCTCTCTTCCTTAATGGTGTATATGGAAGATACATTTTAAAAGCATTTTAGAAACCAGCTGCATCTAGCTGCATTCTTGGGCCATTTCCTCTTACACTTCCTTGGCTAACAGAAATATGGATGGAGGTTACATAAACATGTGCGGGACATATGGCTTTCTGAAAATGTCCTCAAAGGCATTTTTGAAGTACAGTGGTACCTCGGGTTGCAGATGCTTCAGGTTACAGACTCCACTAACCCAGAAATAGTACCTCGGGTTAAGAACTTTGCTTCTATAAGAACAAAGGTGAAATTTGAATAACACTATGTCAAGCTTAAATATTTGACAACAAAGGGAAAAATTGGAGACATAAATAGTTGAAATGTATAACTTAAAATAAGTTTTGAGAGAAGGTGAAATATTGCTGAATAAGATTTTGTAAATGGGAATACCGAAAAGGGAGATGCGAGGGAGTCAAGAAAGAGGTTTATGGAAATAACATCTAAGAAAGTGAACTTTTTTTCTCTCTCTAATGTCTTTTTTCATGTTTTTTCTCCTTTTTTGATGTGTTTAATGTCTGTATTTTTGTATTGTATTTTTTGTGATTTTGTATTTTCTTTGTTTTTTATTTGTGAAAACCTAATAAAATATTTATTTTTTTTTTTAAAAAAAGAACTTTGCTTCAGGATGAGAACAGAAATCGTGTGGCGGCGGCAGGAGGCCCCATTAGCTAAAGTGGTACCTCAGGTTAAGAACAGTTTCAGGTTAAGAACAGACCTCCAGAACGAATTAAGCTCTTAACCCGAGGTACCGCTGTAGAGGGTGCCTTCTTTCTGCTTAATGTTTGCCAGATGTAAAATGGGCCCAGGCAACTGCCCTTACAGCAGGCATCCCCAACCTTCGGCCCTCCAGATGTTTTGGACTTCAATTCCCACCATCCCTGACCACTGGTCCTGTTAGCTAGGAATCATGGGAGTTGTAGGCCAAAACATCTGGTTGGGGATGCCTGACTTACAGCCAGGGCGGCCCATCCTGTTTTGCCGCCTAAGGTGAAAGGGGAATGTGCCACCTTGCTCCCTCGCTCCTTGCCCTTACCTGGGGAGCCAAAGAGGCAGTGCCCCTGTGGGTGGAAAGTGGAACCGCAGCTCTGCCAGTGGGGCAGGTGGGGTGCCAACCTTTTGGCTTCTTCCACTTGAGGTGCCTCACAGGCAGGGTTACTTATAGCTAGAGATGATAGAATATGTCAATTTTGGTTTCTTTCCGTTTCTAATCTTTTTTCTAAACTAAAAGTTTAGTTTTCTGCATTTACTCAGCAGTTTGTGATTTTTAAAAAATGGAATTCGCATGAAAATTCACCAGTATTTTTTATGTGAATTTCTTGTAAGAGACCCATGGTGTGTGCAACTTTGTCAAATATAAACCTTTTGGCAAAGCAACTTTCCCCAAAGGCAATGCAAGTTTGTACATTATCTTCACTAATATACACACATTTTAGTATAGCACATATAGGCATTTTGGTTCACAGTGCTTTGCTGGAGATCTGCACTGCAAAATTTTGGTTAAATGCATGTTTTGAAGGATGGCTGTATTTCAGCCCATGCACTGTATCAAAACGTGTGAAAAAAGTAACTTTGCCTTTGGTGCAAACTGAATCAAATTTCTCCCTCATACCTATTTACAGTAGGTATAGCCAAGACGGTGCTCTGCAGATGTTGCTGGAATCTGGCTCCCATCAGTCTCTGCTAGCATGGCGAATGGTCAGGAATGATGGGAGATTAGTCAGGGGTGGTTAGGAAGTACCCAGGAAGCCTGAATCCCAGGTCCTTTTCGCAAGGCTCCAGATCTCCACCCACTTCCTCCCTTCTTGAACAATCTTCAAAAATGAATCTTTGCCTGTTGTTCCACAATTTCCTAAATGTGCATACTTATTGCCTTACTACATGGGAGTCCTTTTTTGAGGCATACAAAGATAAGAAGAACCTGCTGCTCCATCTAGTTCTGTTTTTTTCTTACAGCTGCCAACCAGAGGTCCATGCAAAACCCATAAGCAGAACGTGAGTAAGTCATCCATCTCCGCATCTATGATTCACTAAGGTTCGCAACCTGATGAATATCTGCTGCTGTAATTCAGACAATGGTTTATATTGCACAGTGCTTGGTCTCAAGTCTTGAGAAGCACATCCCCCAGGTCTGGATGTTCTGAGATAAGTGCTTTGGGTTACCACAGCAACACCAGCAAGGCCCATGACTTGCTGAGTGATTCCTCCTCCCACTGGTCCAGGAATGTAGAGATGGGTATTGCTTGCATTAAGCCCTTTTGCAAATTCTGATGCTGCACTCTCTGTGGGACAGGGTCTGACTCTGAATCTGTGAGAATCAGGGGAAGACAGTGTCGGTTTTATGCGTTAGCTAGCATGGCGACTGTGTTAGTGGACCTTTCTGTACATATGTATCTTTACTTCAGAGACCTGAGGAATTGCATGTGCCCTCACAACACCTCTCTATTTTCTTTTAAATAATGGAGGGCATCTGAACCCCTCTTTTCTGTAAGGATGACATTACTGAAGCTGTGATGGGAGAGAAGGTCAGAACAGGGAAGGTGACGAAAGCATCACAAAAGGAATGAAGAAAGCTCTAAACAACAGTAATCATTGCTGATATATATATGCACCCATCAATGCATTAGGTTAAATCCTGTTAAAACTTTTTTTTCTAAAATAATGCACATTGTGCCTAAATCTCCCATCTTTTGCATATGTTTACTCATGTTTATGATCAAGACATCTGTTTGTTTATCACCTAGTGTCTGAAAATCTGCTGTCTATAAAATTGCTATTTCTACGGTAAACATATTTTATTGTCACACATGCACACACAGAGCCTATTTCGCAACCCCATTAAATCACAACCCTTCAGATTAGTCCCACTGAAATAAATAAAATAAAAATCTAGAATAGATGCAACCCTGATAGGCCGACGCCAGATCATTTTCACTAAGCAGAGTGGATGGCATTCCTAAAGGAACATGGCTTCTGGCCTTTTAAGACCACCAAGGGATACAACAGGGCTTCTGGTCCAGCTTCTCCCCATCAGCTGTTGAACACCACACTCCTTAGCGATGCTTAAAGAACACAGCCAAATCCCACTTGAAATATAGGCCACAAATTTTATTACTATTTAGATATTGCCATCTGTGTACATGGTATGCTGCGGACTAGCATAAGCACAGGAAAGGCTCTGCCCCCAGATGTTAATCTCCATTTAGGTCTAGTTCTCAGTGTGGTGGTAAATCTGTGCCTGGGTGATGTCAATTCAAACAGCAGGTAGGGATGTGCAGAACAGAACGTTCCTTCCTAAAAACAATACACCGGAGCAAAGCACTAGCCCAGAAGTCTTCCCCTGGATATCTAGGGTGGAATTCAACTTCACACTAAGGTGATCACTCTGTCAGCACAAGCGTTTCTGCACAAGGATGAACTCCCTTCTCCTCCTCCTGTGTGGTTCTCCCAACTCTCCTAAACAGATTTGGGGAGGATGTGGGGTGTGCAGCAGAGAGTGGGGGAAAGTCCCATGGTGCTAGTGGGACTCATTTTGCTGGCTTCTGTTAGTTCAATGACTTAGCTGAATGTGGCCCCCAGTTTTCTATGTGCAGGGATATTCTTTTTGGAATGAAGAAACGTTAAAACATATGAGAGCCCCTCTCTGAAGCCTGGAGCAGCACACCCCAGACACAGGTTGAACACCCCAATGAAGTTAAGGCTCATGCATTCAGGGAATATGTGCTAAAGGTATTCTGAACCACTCTCCACTGTGGGAAGGCCATTTGTCTGCAGGAAAAGCAGATTTTCAGCTGCTTTCAAGGGGCCATGGGTGAAGTTCATAGGAATCTTTGAGTGTGTTGAGTGAGAGGCATGGGTTATTTTTGTTTGGGGTGACCAGTGTGGTGCCCTCCAGATATTGCTTGACTGCAGCTTTCATAATCCATGACCATTGGCTATGAGAGCTGGGGCAGATGGAAGTTGGAATCTAGCAACCTCTGGTAGGTCCCATTATAGCAACCCCTGCCTAAATATGATGAGGTGGCCAAGGTGACTTTTGTTAAATGCCACACAGTTCGTGGCAGGGGTGTGAGGCTCTCTGCAGCCTACCAGCCACATCTCCAGATCTGGAATGTAACCTGGACAAGACACTATGTAGGACTTACTTTTAAGTAATGCCTACTCATGTCTGTCAGGCTTCCTCCCCCTTTGGCAGTAGATAAGCAGAACAAAGAGAAAGGAGTCTCTTACCATTTAGAAGCTTTCATGATCACAACGAGAGAAGAAAGAATCCATTTCCTAGGAATGGCGGTGCTCCCAATTAAGGGTTCCACCCACTTCCTCCCTTGTCACCCACGTCACTACTGTGTCTTGTAACTTGATCTCGCAACCACTGTGCTTTCTGTGCTGCCACCTTACCAGCTCTTCTTGACCTTGGGCTGAGCGGATGAAGACTTTCCAGAGACAGTGAATCTGTTAACTCTCTCTCCCCCCCCAGTGCTTCTTCTCCACCCAGTATTTCCCAGCTTCTGCCTTCTGAACTATATCCCTCTGCAAACCACTGTTCCAAATCTATACTGTCCTCCTGCTCCTGGGAAGATTCAGGATCTTGATCAGGAGCAGGGGGAGAGGGAGGCTCTCACCTTTCCTCCTCAGTGCAGCTCTTCTCAGCACGGTCCCTGACATCACCAGTCCCAGGCAGAATGGTCAACGGTCACGGTTAATGAGAGTTGTAGTCTATCAAAAAGCATGGAAGGATGACTTAAAAAACCACCAGCCTTCCACAACTGGACCCAATGGTTGAAAGAGCAAGGTTCTCAAAGTGTGTAAGTGTGAGTGTTCATATAGCAGCCAATACAACTGCTTTCTTAAAAAATAAACTGCAAATTCAACTGAAATAAAGTGCACACAATAAAGTTTCTGTAACATGTTATCCTATCACCAATATTCTCTTTATCCAACACCTCAGATTTCCTTTCTACAATCTTCATACAGAGATTTCTGATTCCAGCATAAGCTGAGTTTACACTGTTGTTCCTGTTATTCTCATATATATATATATATATATTCCAATTCCTATTATGCAGGATATTGTGCATCAATATTCTTTGGCATATATCTATTTATCACTCTCCCAAAGACAAAAGTTATTCACCACTCCATCAATTTATTGTCACTAAAATGCCAGAAACCAGTATATTCTCAAGCAAGTTTTAAATACTCAACTGGAACCGAACCAAATCGGAATCAAACCATCCAATCTATCAAGGGGAAAGCACCATAAAATCTATTGACCAAGGCAATAGTTAGGTGGGGTGGAGAAATCTCCATTGAATTCCCTCCCTTGTTTTGTGTGCATGTCGATGGGGTAAAGAAGTACAGTTTTCTCAGTAGATAGCTGGCTGCCATTTTGATTGCTGCCTGATGGGTTTGAAGCCAATGCAATGAGTTCTTTTTTCCCAGCGAACTGATTTTTTTTGTTTTGTTTTGTTACAACTGGTGAACTTCAGAGCATTTCTTTCTTGACCCTGGAGAGGATCAGTGGGGCAAAATTTGAAATCTACCAGCCTTGCTCTTTTTAACCCTTTTCCTGAAGTTTCTTCCTTGAATTCTGCTTTCATCTTGCAAGGCCAGTTAAGCGAAATATTATTTTTTATCTAGGCACAATATTTTGATTAATATAGCAAAATGCTGCTTGGAGGATTATGGTTTGTGCCCCCCCCCCAATAAATTTCAGTGCTGTTGAATAAAACCTACAGCTATACATAATGGATGTTGTAAAACCAACAGCTTATTGGGAGTTTTAGGATCAGGGAGAATTAATACAACATAAAGGCCTTTAAGCTCTTGACAGCCAAGAGGATTCTTCTATCCTAGGCCTGCACAACTTTATTTAATTTTATCTCTATCTCACTTCTTGATGCAAGAAGTTTCCCAAGGTAACTTGTGTTAGACAATAAATTATAATTATCCTGGGGCTGGGAACTGGCAAGTCTGAAAATTGTGGTTCCTCTCAGTCTTTCACTTTTCTGCTCTTAAGCTATATCCTCCACATTTCCACATCAGCCTTGCTTTTCTTAGAAACTAGTCCTCATGAAAATTCATTAGCATTTTAGTGCTAATTTCTCCTAGTACACATATTTTTGTATACAGTTTTGCTTACCATACACATTTCTGCAAACAATTTCGCCTTGTATAATGCATTTTTGTACTCTATTTTCACCAACAGATGCATTGTTATGCGCACTTGACTCTAAAATATTATGCATTTGTGTCCACACTACTTGACCGGAGAATTGCTCTGTGCAATGTAAACAATTGCCAGTTGCAAAGGATGGCTGTTTTGGAATCTGAAAATACTAATTATTATTGCTGTGTTGCTTTTGAGCAACAAACCTCTAGGAAATATACAACCTTACACATGATTTGGTTCATAGTAAGGTATGCTATTTTGTCTTAGTTTATTATTTACCAAATGTTTATGGTGCAAAATAAAAAGAAAGTAGATAGGTTCATCAATCAAGGCAATCTGGATCAAATAGCAACCCCCAGCACTATCTATGGCAGTTTCTACCCCTTCTGGTACATAACATTGCTCTGGGATCTTGCCACACAAATCAACACCTTAGATAATTGTCTCATCTTTCTCTCCTAACTGCTGTGCTGCTTTTATACTGCAAAAGTGAGAAGTGAAAAGAGGGCAACTTCATGACTTCTGCCAGCTGCCTTTGGCATACCCTTAAAGAATCCTTCAATTGTCCTCCAATTGCAGGGTGACTTAATGATTTAATTGAAGGGTGACTTGATGACTTCTGAACTGTTTGTCAATTATCTGCTCAGGCAGAAAGTGCTCTGATGTGTATTGCACCAAGGCAACAGACACTCTGTATTCTCTAGCCTCTTTTGATCCAGTCCATCACCTGTAAACACACAGGGCTGAATCCCACTCAGAATCGACCCAGTTATGGTATTCGAGATGACTAATTTAGGATTATTCATTTAAATGGGTTTACTCTGAATATAATGTAGTTGGGTACAACCAACCTTAAATAAGAATTGCCATCTATGCAGCTTTGGGAATCAAAAGCTGCCTAGGCCATACCTGATCTAAAAGCCTAATCCCAAACTGGATAGATAGACCAACCTAATCCATGGTGCAGTGCAAATTTGAGCATGATATTCGAGTTTGTAACTGAAGGGAGAAATTAACATCTTCAGAAATGCAGTGGGTGGGGCTTTTCATGGACTCAGAAAATGGAGTTCAAAATGGAAAGTTGGGGTGATTTTAATCTCTTTTAGCATTTTAACTTTTGTATGTTCTAAAGTAATTCGTTCTTGATTTTACTGTTTTATATTTTGTAATTCGCTTTGAGGTTCCTTTCCCCTTACAATCAGGCAGCGTTTAAATTTTTCTGAAGTGAGCAAGCAAGAAAAGAAATAGAGCAACACCTGGTGCTCCAACTGCATTCAGTGAGTGAGCTCTAGATGATATATCATATTTGAAATTTGTGGGGATTTGTCTGCGTCAGTATAATCTGTGAAGTTATGCAAAGCCATTTACGCATTGCAAGAAGCATCTTTTCCTGCTGAGTCTGCCTCACTCTTCTCTTCTTAGTGCTTGCTCTTTATCTTGCCAGCCTCCTAAGAAGAATTAGCAGACATACTGCAGGCAGAGGCTAAAGCCTGTGGCCACCAACCCCTTCCCCGTTAATAATATTTGCTGCTGTGTACAAACGTCTGGCTTCTGCCTTTCCTCAGCTTGACTTAGCCAGCAACGTGGGTGGGTGGCAGAGCAGGTTAACTGCCTGCCCTTTCTAAAGATCAACATCTCACTGCACACCACAGAAACCGTAAGAGTTGCGGCAGGCATGGAAGAAGAACTGGAGAGGCGGAGCAAAGGAAGCAGAGAGGTGGTCCGATTTTAGAGCTGGTTAAAAAGCATGCCACTTTGTGTACGGAGTAGGGACGGGGGAGAAACTCAGCTCTGTTCACATTTAAAGGTGGCTCTGCCCAGTTTGCGCTACCTGAAACAACCCTCCTTAGAAATCCTGACTCATCCGAATTTTGCTGACTCATTCAAGCAACGTGCCTTAAAGATGCATATGCCGAGTTTAAGGTGTGCATCATAATGCATACGGGAGCAAAAATGCATGCAAAAATGCAATACATTGGGGGAAATCGATTTGCGAAAATGTTCACGTTAGACAAAATTGCCTAGAATGAAATGATAGGATAATTTTGCATTAGGATGGGCGTGGATTCTCATCAGGCTTCTTTAAAAAAAAAAAAAGAATTGCAAACTGATGTGGAAATATGGAGAACTGATCTGCAGGAAGGAAAAATGGGAAACCAAAAGAAACCCAAACTGTCCAGATTCCCCATCCCAAATATTGCATGCCAACAACCATTGGGCAGTTGCACGATCCATTTCACCCTACTTTTCCCCAGCATTCAGGGCTGGTGCGAGAAAATGGTCTGCCTGAGCTGCTGTCCTCACTCCTCTTCATCTTATCCTGTCCCTGCTACCCCTCTCACATTATTACTCCCCCCCCTAATTTTAGGCTCCATTAGCCACCAAAGCAAACCACAGTTGTGGTGCAGGTGCTTTCATGGCCACCCTACCCAGAATGCTTTGCTCTGAGGGCCCCCCTAACTCTTGCTAGAAGCAGGGAGGGAGACAGAGCCCCTCACCCTAGGACAGTAACCCAGCAGAGGGAAGCAGCAGGTCTAGCGGGGGCAAGACAAATGTGCCACTCTCTGTGGCTGCCGCCTGAGGCAGTTGCTTCAGTTTGCCTAATGGAAGCGCTGACTTGGCCAGCGTTCCATCGCTCTGATTCCACTTCTGCTCCACCAATGCTTCTGCCTCCACCAGCAGCCATGGTTCCTGCTGGGATTTGAGCAAGGGCGAAGCTCTTCCCTGCCTCTGCCTGTCACGTGGCTCTGAGATGTGACTCAGTCCTGGTTGCCATTTTCCCCAGCTTACGGTTCTGCTCAAGAGCCTGCTCCATACTCTCTCTACGAGTCAAGGCTTTATTTATATAAACAGACTGAACTTCTTCAGCATTACAGTTCCCATATTCCCCCTTTTACAAGAAAGAAACTACAGCGAAAAAGGTCTGGAAAATGCGTCAATGCTGTCAGGAAGTTCAGATACAACACAAGACCCTGAGAGAGCGGCTGTCAGTCAGAGCGGGCTGCCCTTGTGTCTGCTGGGTCAAAAGCAGACGCTCGGCTTAAAAACAAGCTCCAGGAGAAAGTCAAGGGTGCTCCTGTGCTGAAATTGCCCCTCCAATTTCTTTTATGTTTTCTTCCCTTTGTGATTCTTGTGCCTCATAGACAGGCATCTTTAGACCTTCTTTGTGATTTCAGTGTGTGCAGCGCTGAGCTTACCTCACCACTGCTGGTGGACTGTTTTCACTTCTCTGATCTGAAGAACATTTCCTAATCTGAAAAAAGTCACACAGGAGGAGTTGCCTCATGGTATCTTTGCTTGTACTTCAATTAAACTATAGCAGAAATTTACAAGTGTCCAATTGGCATGCACCCGTGCGCGTCGCTCCGAACCCAGAAGTGACTTTTAAAATAGCAAAAATGAATGACTGGCAGAATCCGAGCCCAGGGAGAAGAGTCGGTGGAAGAAGATTGGAAGAAATTTAAAGACTATTTACAGAAATATTGCAAAATTAATGAATGTTAGAATGATGTCAGAATGAAGTTAAGTGGTTTAAGCAGCAATGTTATAAAGGTGTATGTAAAAATGGATTGTTAACAGGTGAGAATCCAAAGTTATAATATATTATGTTAAAGGACTCAGATAAAAACAAAGAGGGAAATAAATTGCTGAATTAACTAACTGAATTGGAATACAAAAAAGGGAGGTGTGAGGAGGTCAGGGAAACAAGGAAATGAATGCAAGGTATGTAAAGACTGATGTATTTTTTAAGTGTTTTTTATCTTTTTTGTATTTTGTATTTTTTCTTTTGTCTTTCTTTTTCTTCTTTTTTTAAATTCATGTAATTCTTTTCTTTAAAACCTTAATAAATATCATTTAAAAAAAGCAAAAATGGCCCTCAAAGAGCCCAGAAAGGGCAAAATGTGCAAAAACAGTGCCTAGCAATCCCACAAACCTTTGCAAGCGCAATCCCAGGAGCCTTGTTGAGAATTGGGAGTTTGAGAAAGGAGGTCTGAAGGGAGCAATGGTGGTGGAGTTTGGCATCTGCTGCTGTTTTTTAAAGGTTTTCCAAGGGTTCACAGAGGTTTGGAGGGTGTTTGCAGGCTTTTCCTATGTTTTTTCAAATATACGTCATTTCACTGAAACGTGAGGTGCCTCGGAACGTAACTGCCGCGTAAATGGGGAGTTGCCTGTACAGATACCAGGGAGGTTGGTGACATAAGGAGAGCTCTCCTGAATCAGGCCCATCTAGTCCACTATCCTGTTTTCTCAGTGGCCCATCTATGTCCTGCTGCTTGTGTGTTTCACAAGGCATCTTGCGGTCACTGTTGGAAATAGGAAACTGAATGAAAAGGAACTTTAGTCTGATCCAACAAAGGAAGTTACTCTGTTTTCAACACTGGGGCAATCAACAAACAGTGCAGAAAATATTTCAGTGCTCTTCCCTCCCTCTCCCATTCTTCCCTTCTTCTCTCTTCTGTATATTAATTTTTAAATGTCCTTTTATAATTCAGGGTATCTCTTTTCCCAGATGCTTCCTCTCCCTCTTCTTTCAAAAGAGTTGGCTACACAGGGAATTTCTCCAAGCAATCAGCAGATTTGCAGCTGTTTTGAGTTTTATGGGTTGCTGTTGTTTTTAATTAAAACACGCACACACACGCGCGCGCACACACACACACACACACACACACACCAGGAAAGCCCACATGCAAAGGCAAATTTTGAATCCATTGCCATATTTTTTCTCCTTCTGAAGCCAGAAGAAAAAACATACTTGTTTTTCATGTGGCCTATAAAAGGTTCTGTTTCCTTGCCTATCCCATCCTGCTCTTCTGTAATTTGCAGGATGAGATCAGAAAGTGATGAATTACTAGACTAAGGATGCAGCGCTATGCACATTTTACCTGGGATTAAGTTCCAATGAACTCAGTGGGAGATAATTCTGAGCAAATACACAGAAGATTGCTCTGTAAACGATGCTATTAGATTCTGACAATTCTGAGAAGCAGCTTTGCTCTTAGAACATTAAAAGTATGTCACTGTTTTAGGGGTGGATGGCTCTGTCTATTTAGGAAGTTGCTGTATACTGAATCAAGCCATTTGGTCCATATGGTATTGCCTCATTGGCTGATACTGGCCTTTCGGACAGGGGTCTTTTCCACTTCCACCCAGAAATTTCAGGGACTGCATCTTCTACATTGCAGAGCAGTTTCTCTACCACTGAGCTACACCAATTTGTGAGTTTGCAATGTTCCATTCATGTTCATTCACTCCTGTTTCCACTACAGTTTGTGAATTTTTTTTTCCTATGTGTGGAACTTTGCATTATTCCCCCCCCCTCACAAAATGCACATTTTGGAACCCCATTCTCCTTGGTATTCCATTGCACTCTTTCACAGTTACTGGGGTGAGACTTGAAATAAATGTATCATAGGCCAGCACAGCATGCTATTTTTGTTTGCAAAATTAATCACTTCTATTTTTGTCTGACAAATACTGGACTGGGTATGCTGTAGTTTAGTATACAAATTTGCCGAAGTTCAGAGCCCCCCCCCCTTTTGCTTGCCACGTTCTTTTCTTGTCCTATGTAACTGTCAAAAGCATAACTGTGCATAATATTCAAGCTGAAGTAAAACCAGGCGATAGAATGCAGCAAGCGGAGAAAGGAGGAGGTTCAAGAGTGCCAAAGGTTCTTACACACGGGAGGGGTGGGAACTCAGTTGGTCCAACATGGATAGATCACTCAAGCATGCAAGAGTTGACCTACATTGCCTGAAATCGTGTGTGATGCAGCGCAGGCCTCCTGAGACTGTACCACAGTGGAATGCAGGTGGGGAACGGCATATTTGAATGCTCTCGCATTTGCACACCAAAGAACAGGTTTAGAATGATCTACTGCTGTTTATATATAATGGAGAGGTGCATTTAACTATGAAATCCCTGACCTGCTGCCTGTAGTGGCTCATCTGCACAGGACTGTTCCACACGTTGTTTCCAAAAGTGAAGCTTTGGCTCCAGTTCCTGCTGACCACAAAATTGTGTTGTTGTTTTTAACAATTAACCTAAGCCAGCAACAAGCAGGAAGCACTTCAAGTTGTGTCAGGACCTGTGGCCCTCCAGAGGTTATGGGATTCCAACTCCCATCATCTCTGGCCATTGGGCATGTTTGTTTACAGTGTTGATCTACTGTTTCCCCCAAAGATGTCCTGCAAGGCAATGGAAGAAGAAAGGGCTAAGGACTAAACCCTACTCAAATCCAGAGTGGAGTCCCTAAGATGGTTGGATGACACCTTCTGGCAACTCCTGCAGCCAAGCTGGTGCCAAACATCTTGTTCTGCTTTCCTTTGGGCCACATCAGCAAGGCAGAGAGGGGGGTCTTGTTGTCTGGGCACCTCAGGACCTGCATACACACTGCACAGGCTTGCGCCTCGGGGAGGTCACTTCAGTGCTTCTAACACAGCAAAAACAACCCAGGAGGAAACAGTTTTGAGATACTGGCCTCTGTAGCCACAGAAGGTGCTGTGATTCTCCAGCAGTTTGACCATAGCTGTCAACTTTCAGGTTTGAAAATAAGGGATGAGCAGCCTCACCTGTCCTGGGGACAGTCTACAGGATACCTAACAATCCGGGATAGCAGCGGGAAGCAGCGCTGGAATAAGGGAATTTCCCGCAAAAAAGGGAAGGTTGACAGCTATACAGTTTGACTTCACTCCTAGAGGTGCACTTCCATTGTTTCACGAGAAAGACAGGTGCCAACAACAACACTGCTTTTCAGGCCAACCACACAGCAGTTTAGGTAAAGGTAAAGGGACCGCTGACCATTAGGTCCAGTCGTGACCAACTCTGGGGTTGCGGCGCTCATCTCGCTTTATTGGCCGAGGGAGCCGGCGTTTGTCCGCAGATAGCTTCTGGGTCATGTGGCCAGCATGACTAAGCCGCTTCTGGCGAACCAGAGCAGCGCACGGAAACGCCATTTACCTTCCCGACAGAGCGGTACCTATTTATCTACTTGCACTTTGAGGTGCTTTCGAACTGCTAGGTTGGCAGGAGCAGGGACCGAGCAAAGGGAGCTCACCCTGTCGCAGGGATTCGAACCACCAACCTTCTGATCAGCAAGTCCTAGGCTCTGTGGTTTAACCCACAGCGCCACCCGCGTCCCCACAAAGCAGTTTACATGGCATTATTTTAAAAATAAGCATCAAATTAGAAGAAAAAGGTTACAAAGGAATTGAAAGGGCAACTTGTTCCTTTAGAAAAAGCTGCTACTGCTTCTTCTCCCTTCCTCTCAGGGCAAGATGGTCCTTCAGTTCCCCCTGAGGTGGCAGCTGAGGGGAGGGGAGGGCCGCTATATGAAGCAGATTTATCACCTGAATTCCCACTCCCCGCAAGAGAGTGCCTCAAGTGAGATCAATGGGTTACCAGGGAATGGTGGTTTGAAGGCTACAGCTACACAACTATCTGAAATGGAAGCATCTGCTCTGTGACTTGTTCTCACAGCCAAAGCTGGATTGCTGAGCATTTATTCTGCAAGACAGCCAAACATTTTCATATTTGGTGGTGGAGTTTGCTTCTTTATTTCCTACCCACAGGGCGATGCTTGTCAGTCATGCATCACCCTAGCCTGCCCGCAAGCAGTCATTCTCCTCCAATCTGTACGGCTTAAGAGTGATGCCGAATGAATGAGTCACACGTTTATTCACAAGATAACACACAGGAGAGAGTTGCACATAGCAACCGGCGTGCTTATTTTCTGTGGATTTTGTGCACTACAGAAGCGTTGACTGAGAACACTGTTCCCTGCAGAAAAGTGTGTTTTTAGTGAGAGGGGGCTGGTGAGAGGGAGTTCATAAAATGTTGATGACTTCGACAATAATATTTCTGAAGAGGAACTTGGAGGGAGGGAAACCTCAGAGACAGGCTAGATACACAGCTAGTCTGTACAATAGATTTAGCTGAGGCATTCAAGGACCTTTCTCTGTCAAATTAATTGCATCTGGCATAGAAAGCTACAAATTTTAACTTTAGCTGTCAGGGATGACCTAAATGCAGACAAGCTAGGAACAATGATATCAGGTCAAACTATTTGCCCATTAACTGTAAACTCTGGTTGGCAATAGATTTCCAAAGTCCCACCCCTCCCTTTTGGGGGGCTAGGGACTGAACTTGGGACCTTTAAATGTTCAATGCCACACTAATCTATGCAAAACTCTCTGCAAACAGAATAGAAAACACAGGCGTTCACAACAGATTTCAGTGTGAGATTCAACCCTGAATAAATTCTCTTCCTGCTCCCTGAGGGAGTACTTGGCCCTGATGTGTGTGTTGAATTTGACTCTGGTTGAGGGATAAATTTGGAAGTTTCCAAACAGTGGAGCAAAATGATAGGTTACTGTTGCTGGTAATATTTATAACCAGTTAATAATTCTTCTTCACCAGTGACTCATCCGTCTCGCCTGACCTCGTTTGGATTAGGCAGCCAGCCAGATTGAGGGGAGCAAAAAATGGAAAGGAAGAAAAAGTGGCCATCACAACCTCCCTTTAAACAAACTAAGGACAAGTCCTCCAGAGCTTGTTTCCTGCTCTGGCCTTCGGAGGTTTAAAATATTTAAAGCTCCTCATAAAAGTATGATAATGGGACTAGAAGTCACACACAGAGAGAGTGTATAAAACACAAGGAACTAAAGGAACGAAATGGAATCCAAATGAAAGCCGGTTGGTTTTATAGAAATGAGATCAGTTGATTGCTCCTTCCCAGAGCCTGGACGGATATCCAATCTATGGGGAAGGGATAGAGCCATTTCAAATAGGGAAATGTTGTAGTCCAGTAGCCAGAATGTTGAACTTGAAGGCTTAGGAACAAAACACAACGAAGCCATGAAATTCTCAACGGATGGCCATGAGCCAGTCACTCTCAGCCTTGTGTTCCTCACAGGGTTGTTGGAAGAATAGACTGAGATTAAGCCAGTCTATCCTCATTGCCCCCTGCCCCATTTACTGGCTGAAAACGGTCCTGGCTATTTTACAGGGAAAAGAAAGATAATAATTTCACAGCCAGCTTTAACATGCACAGAATATGAATGAACTAACACAATACTATTTTTGTTCTACAGTGGTACCTCTGGTTAAATACTTAATTCATTCCAGAGGTCCGTACTTAACCTGAAACTGTTCTTAACCTGAAGCACCACTTTAGTTAATGGGGCCTCCTGCTGCTGCCGCGCCACCGATTTCTGTTCTCATCCTGAAGCAAAGTTATTAACCTGAAGCACTATTTCTGGGTTAGCGGAGTCTGTAACCTGAAGCGTATGTAACCTGAAGTGTATGTAACCTGAGGTACCACTGTATTTAGAAAATTTAGACCCTGCCTTTTGTTGTAGTGGTTGGTCAATGAGATCTTCCATTGCTACTGGTCTCCAAACTGCTATGGTACAGTTTTAATTCTTATTGGTTGTTTTATTTAAATGCATTTCTAATTGAGTTGGTTTATATGTTTGAAACAACCTAGGGATGACTTATGTGATGAAAGATGGTTGATAAAACTGATGGATGAATACATAAATAGGAAAAACAAGAATTGGAATAGAATAAAATCACATATAACAGATGCTGAATAAATGAAATTTATTCCCAGGTGAGAGCTCGGAGGGATCGCTCTTTTGTGTGTGGAATAAGCATTAAGACATAATTAGGGTAGAGGCTCTTGCATTTATTTCTTCTTTTTCTATGTCTTTATTTTCTTCTTTTTCCTTATTTTTGCTTCTTCCCTATTCATCTTCTTTAGATTAGTTTGGCTTTTATTGCATTTTAGGTTGAAAACTCTTAATAAGATTGATTTAAAAAGAATAAATGAAAACTAGTTTTCTATTTATAGGGTTTTCATGTATATTAATGTTTTTGAATTCTTAATCGATATACGTACTTATATTGACACATCTTGCAGTTCTGCTTCAATGACAAAAGATATTAAATACTATTACATACTATTGCATTTCTTCCGAAATAAGCTATTATTTGTTCAGTCAATAAACAAAGGCAAAATGTGGCTTCTTTTTTTTTTGTTTCAGCGCAAGGTCGCTGCAAATTCTGCTGGTGGCTGAAAGCAGCACTGAAGCAAAAGCAATTGCCTTTTTGAATTGTAATCTCTTATCTGTGGCCAGTGTGTGGTCTTTATTCTATGCACAAAGTACAGGCTGGTTTTCCACAGTCAAGGGCACCGACTGTGACGAGATACTCCTGGAATGGAAACCTGCTTTAACTTGTCATTGAGCCATCTCTTTTGCCAGTGAATGCCTTGCTCACCCTCAGTCCCTCTGAAAGCTGCTGTGGTTTATTTATACAGGGCATTTATTTATTATATTTATATATCGCTCATCACCATAAGTTCTCAGGGCAATTCACAGAATAAAATACAGGACAAAAACATGAAAATAAATAAAACAAAACCGCAAAACAGACCGCAAAAACCTTCCCACAGACACAATTAAAAGGCTGTAGAATATATATTTTTTTAAAAAAGATATTTATTAGAGTTTCCAATTTTTTACAAACAAAAAGAAAAAACAAACATAAAAATATTAAAAACACATAAATTTCACAACTTATTTTCTCATAACTTATTTCCCCGACCTCCTCATACCTCCCCTTTTTGTATACCCAGTTTGAATTGTTTATACAGCAAATCCTTATCTCAAAGCATTACAGCTTAAAAAGAAAAAGAAAGAAAGAAAAAAGAAACACCTTATTTTCTCTCCAGCATCTTAAATTGTTATAACTTTAAATTCTTGCTTACAAAAAGAAAGTCATTTTTATCATAATTACAGCTTGAAACCACTTAATTTCAATCCAACATCATTCAACATTCCTTAATTTTACAATATTTTTGTAAATAGTCCTTAATTTTTTTCCCAGTCTTCTTCTGCCGACTCTTCTCCCTGGTCACAGATTCTGCCAGTCATTTCTGCCAGTCCCATACAGTCAATCAGCTTCATCTGCCATTCTTCCAGAGTGGGTAGATCTTGTGTCTTCCAATACTTTGCGAAAAGGCTGTAGAATATAAATCAGCCAAAGGCCTGGTTGAAGAGCCTAAAAATATATAATGAAGGCACAAGGTGGACTTCCTTAGGAAGAGCATTCCACAAGCAGGGAGCCACTACAGAAAAGGTCTGTTCTTGGGTTGCCACTCTCTGGACCTCACGTGGAGGTGGCACATGAATGAAGAAGAGCCTCAGAAGATGATTTCAGGGTCCTGGATGGTTTACCTTCTCCCCACCAGTGCTCCACGGCTGGGGGAGGAATTCTCTCCTCCGAAAAATGAGGTTCAAAATTGTCAACCCAATTCTAAACTCAGGAGGAGCTTGCTTATCACGAGAGATAGCACTGAGCTAGGTGGCTTGATGGCATGACTCAGTAGAAGGCAATTTCTAGAGATGCTAATGATTCCATTTCAGACTTCCGACTTCCTTTGGCTTACTGCTCCCCCTGTGAAGCACTTTGTGGATCTGTTATACCTCCCGGAGTTAAGAGAAATCATGATTTATTTTACAGAGCCTGAGTCACCATCTCTCAGGCGTGTTCAAAAAAGCCATTAATAGTCCGACTACCATTGAATGCTTCCACTCACCACCTACTTAAGGGGTTTGTGACTCAAATATTGTCTTGAATTTCTTTATACACCTTGCACAGAAATGTTCATAGATGTGTAATATTTGGAGCAGAATCCCTGGCCTTTAGTCTCGGCATATTTTGAGCTTAGGAATGTGTTCCTCCACCCACTTGCATTCTCCCTTCTTCTTTAAAACACACTTGCTTTTATTTCTGTGGCAAAGTTGTTGGAGGTGAAAATATTAACCAATTTATTGACCCGAAAGTTGCATTCACTAGCGACAGTGACAAACAAGCCTGTAGATTTCCTCCCTATATCTAAATGGTCCAGATATTTACTTCATTTTAAAACAAACAAACAAACAGAGGTAGTTCTAAAAACCTGCAACTATTCTGGCAAGCTGTACAAAGCACCCAATCTGGCCATATATAATGAATGCACAGCATGAGAAAAGCATAGCATCTGCTTTGCACACAAAAGGTCCCAAATGTAACCCTTGGTATGTTCATTTTTCACCTCTCCATTTTGATTTTCTGGCCCCATATCTGTACAAACTTATTATCCCAAAATACAGATGTGCTTTTACACTTGCAAGACTGGATGTTTTGCCATCTGCGGTACTGGAGGGTCGATTCCAAAAGATCCCGACTGAGAAACGTCTTTGCCCCTGTGGAGATGGTAGCACCGAAACAGTGGCACACGTCCTCCCATCTTGTATTCTCTACAAAGACCTGAGGAATGAGATCATCACCCCACTTGTACTAACCATCCCAGGGCACTCAACCACTGCCACAATGGCCTTTCTTCTATCAAATCAAAATGAGCCGATAACAGCAAAGGTTACTAGGCTCATAGCAGGGGCAATCAGAATAAGCGCCACTCACTCACTGACGGCTGATTCAGGACTTTAAAGTGTGCTCTTATATCAAATTCCCTTTTCTGCATATACTGTAATGTTTTACTGTTGCTATGGCCATTAGTTAATGCGAATAAAGTTTTATCCACCTTAACCCCCGGAATCCCCAGGTATGGCTGAGATACAATCCTGCCTGAAATCCTGGGAAGCTGTTGCCAAGTCAGCTGCTGAGCTACAGGGACCAAGGACCTGACTTTGCATAAGAGCTTTGCATATGTTCCTATGCTAGATCTTTTCTTTTTTTGCCTTCTCCATTTCACAATGGAGCAGAGACTGGAGATGTTAGATTAACAGTTGTCGCTTAGTCATTTGCCCCCCTCCCCATTTCTTCTTCTTCTTCTTTTATTTAAAGAGAGGTGGCAGGCTAAAAAGAGGTCACAAGAAAAGAGGTCCTACTGGATCAGGCCAATTAGTTTCTGGGCCCAAGTCAAAGTGTTGGTTTGGACCAATAAAGCCTTACATGGCTTAGGACCACAATACTTCTAGGTGCTGATTTTGACCTTTAAAGCCCTATGTGGCCTAGGTCCCACATACCTACGGGACCGCCTCTCCTGGTATGACCCGCGGAGGACCTTAAGGTCCACAAATGACAACACTTTGGAGGCCCCAAGTCGCAAGGTGGTTAGATTGGTCGCAACTAGGGCCAGGGCCTTTTCAGTACTGACTTGGTGGAACGCTCTGTCACAGGAGACGAGGGCCCTGAGGGACTTGACATCTTTCCGCAGGGCCTGCAAGACAGAGCTGTTCCACCTGGCCTTTGGTTTGGACTCAGTCTGACCCTTGTTTCCCTCCCCTTTTGATCTATGGGCTACTATTAAAATGAGGCTGCATTTTAAATTGTATTTTAACCCGTGTTTTAAATTGATGTGCCCCCCCATTATGTTTTTATTGTAATTTTACTGGTGTTAGCCACCCTGAGCCTGGCTCTGGCTCAGGGAGGGTGGGGTATAAATAAAAATGTATTATTGTTATTATTATTATTATTAGGACTGCCTCTCCCCATATGAACCAACCCGGACCCTGGGATCACCCTCTAACATCTTTCTTCGTGTGCCTTCTCCACAAGAGTTCCGGAGGGCGGCAACATGAGCAGGGCCTTTTCTGTGGTGGCTCCCTTCTTGTAGAATGCTTTCCCCAGGAGGCTCACCTGGTGCCTTCATTATACATCTTGAGGTGAAAGCATTCCTCTTCAACCAGGCCTCAGGCTGATTAACACTCTAGGTCCTTTAAAATGTCGATGGGCAGGTATATTTCATTTCATTCTTATTATATATTATGTATTTTTATTTTGCATTTTTTTTATGCTGTGATCTTTGGATGAAGTCAGTATACAAATTTAATATATAGTAAAATTAAATAAATAAAATGACCCCTCCCCAAACCCGGCAACCTGTTCTCACAGGGGGAGAACCCACAGTGGGAACCCAATAAGCAATAATGGAGGCAAAGCATATCCATTGTGGCGAGAAGCCTTATCCTCCATGACATCTTTTTTTAACCCAAGAGGCTGACAAAACTGGCTTTAGCCACAGTGCACTTCTCCAGACACAGCAGGGCAGAGAAGGGAGCGCACATGCACAAAATCTAAATGAAACCTCTACACAAATTAAGAATTCTGCTTGTAGGCTGCATAGCCTTGTCCAGCATCCTCCAACGATGTACTTGGTGCACAGTGTAAACTGAAGTCCCACATGTGATTATTACGCTGGGTAAACCCTGCCTGCCAACATGCTCAGAAGAAATGCCAATATGAAGTTGCTAAAGTTCATTTACATAATCACCTTACCACACACCATATAGATATTTACAAAAACTGCCTGTGAGAAATAAAGCAGAGCAATCTATTATCTGCTGGCGCCATGCACGAATGCAAATCTTTCTTTTTACTAAATCAAATTATCTGAAACACTTTGTTCTGAACAGCGCGCTATTTAGCAGCCAGTGTTGCCTAGACTGTCGGGATCTGTACGTTTGCCGTTCCTCTGTTCCTGAAAGCAACGTTTTTCTCCTGGGCCTTGAATCTCAGGAACAGCTAGCTGCCAGCCCAATCATTTTTGCCTAGAAAATATTTGCCATGTTTCTGCAGTCACGCTATGCCACTGCCAGCCAAAGTAAACGACTTCTTTCTCTTAAGCATATCCCTGACTATCTGCAAGGTGCCTATTCTCTCTCTTTTTTAAAAAAAAATAAAGTTTTTTATTGATACAAGAAAAAAGAAAAAAAACACAAATACCAAATTACACACAAGAATAACCATAGACACATAATTTTCTTAGCAAACATTAAAACATCTATTGGTCTTAACACTAAAGACCCAACCTCCCGTCTATTCCATATTTCAAATTCATATTACTTATTGCCAATACACACTTTTATCATAATTAAACTTATTCTTAATAAATCGAATTTCTTATATCTATGCAAGGTGCCTATTCTCAATACACATTGGAACCAGTCAGAATGGGAAAAGGAAGTAGAGGAAGGAGGAATGTGGAAGTTTCAGGGCAAAATATGTCTCATACTCCCACTTCCATCACTCCAAGGAATTGTGGCTGGTGAGAGAGACTGGAAGATGGATGCAACTGAACAAATAGCAAGTAGCATCCATATAGGAAGTAAATGCAAATGGAAAGCACACTCAAAGGCGAATTGTCATTACTGAGGCCCCTTCTTTGTTCGCATGTAGTGGTGGATACTGAATGGATTTCTGAGTGCTGGATATGGAGCAGACTTGGCTCTGGGTTTTGAGGGCAGGGCCTTAGGGCTAGCTGACCACAAGTTCCCCCCAGTGGTACCATGAGCCACAATTTAAAATACAATATTAAAACCAGTTTTGAAAACTTATGGTTACAAGAAATAACATCACAAAGTAAACAGTGGGTCCTGGAAACATATTAATTGGTTGGTAATCAGATCACTTGCCTGCCTGCCTTGGGCACATGCCAAGCTGAGCTCCTGGCTTGTACCTGTACTTGCTAGTGCAGGTGCCAGGGACTGGTTTGACGCAGACGAATGGTGGGAGGAAACACAGAGGGAAGAAGACACAGAGCCTGAGGATTGGTGGTGGGATGATGGTGGTGGGATGATGATGAGTGAGAAGAGGGGCTTAGTGAGCTAGGAGATTTAGTGGCACAGGGAAGTCCAGAATCAGAGGCAAAAGCTGAAGCAGGAGAGTGGGATTAGGGAGGCCAAGAGGCAGAGATGAGTCAGGCTGGTGAAGAGTCACAGGTGTCTCCTCCTGCTGCTGTGACAAGCTCCCTCCCCACCCTTGTCTCCCAGAACCAAAAGGGGCATGAAAAGGGTGGAGGAGAGGTTGACTTCACAAAGGCGCAGTCTCTGGTTGCTGAGAGGAGGAAACTTAGACAGCAGTGAGGAAGTGGGAACTTCCATTCTCGACAACTGATCCATGGGGCATGAGCTGCTGTGCTCATTTGACCTGACACTCTGCCAAGACTGTGCAGATCATGTTCTTGCTAAGAAAGAGTTAACTCCAACTTGCATGGTGTGATTTACTGCCGGCTCACTCCTGACAGAAAGCTTCTGAATCATGCCAGCTCCACCACTGAGTTTATGCTTACCATGTGGGTCTGGTCATTCCTTCTTAATCACCACCACTCAACTGAGTCATATCCGCTGTGGTAACAGTGATATCCTGGTATAATAATAATAATAATAATAATAATAATAATAATAATAATTTATTTTTATACCCTGCCCATCTGGCTGGGTTTCCCTGGCCACTTTGGGCGGCTTCCAACAGAATATTAAAATACAATAACCTATTAGTGATATATGGAAGTGAGAGCTGGACCATCAAGAAGGCTGATCGCCAAAGAATTGATGCTTTTGAATTATGGTACTGGAGGAGAATCTTGAGAGTCCCATGGACTGCAAGAAGATCAAACCTATCCATTCTGAAGAAATCAGCCCTGAGTGCTCACTGGAAGGACAGATCCTGAAGCTGAGGCGCCAATACTTTGGCCACCTCATGAGAAGAGAAGACTCCGTGGAAAAGACCCTGATGTTGGGAAAGATGGAGGGCACAAGGAGAAGGGGACGACAGAGGACAAGATGGTTGGACAGTGTTCTCGAAGCTACCAGCATGAGTTTGACTAAACTGCGGGAGGCAGTGGAAGACAGGAGTGCCTGGCGTGCTCTGGTCCATGGGGTCACGAAGAGTCGGACACGACTAAACGGCTAAACAATAAACCTATTAAACATTAAAAGCTTCCCTAAACAGAGCTGCCTTCAGATGTCTTCTAAAAGTCTGGTAGTTGTTTTTCTCTTTGACATCTGGTGGGAGGGTGTTCCACAGGGCGGGTGCCACTACTGAGAAGGCCCTCTGCCTGGCTCCCTGTAACTTGGCTTCTCACAGCGAGGGAACCACCAGAAGGTCCTCAGAGCTGGATTTCAGTGTCGGGGAAAACGATAGGGTAGTAGTGGGCATGGGTCCTTCTGGCACAATGGCCTTTCCCTGAGTATGTTGTGTGCTGGCACCATGCATGACACACAGTCCCACTGAGACCTCATCTCTCTTGCCTTTCCTCGCTTGCTGAGCGGGACTTTCGAACCGAGCAGAAGATGTGTCTGGAAGAGGTGTCTGGAACTTTGAAACTGTCTTTGTTTCTCTCTTGCCTCAGCTTATTCAAAAACACATCTAGCTCGAGGTTGTGTCATGTGAGGTAGCTGTTTGGCATCAAGCTGCTCTTAAGATCTCCTTTTTTAAAAAAAAAAGACTGAAGGGAAACATTCCATTCATTTCCAAATCTCAGGGCTGGACACAGAGCAATTTGTTTCAGCAAAAGAGCTGCTCAATCAGAGTTAAGTACAGACTAGAGCGGACATTTTATTTATGGGGGAACGTCACAGTGCATTAGCCAAGACGATTTGGTCACCACTCATGAAGACAAAGTGCAATGTTTTGATTACGTTTGGAAATCTGCTCATGCAGGGGAAAGTCAGAGTTCCAACGTCCTGGCTGTCTTCAGCAGCAGGGATTTTGAAAATGGCAACCAGAAGGGATTTAGCAAAGGGTTCACTGTCTCATAGCAATCATTGGAAAAGGTTGCACAATGTAGTTGACCATGTACATCTGCCACCAAATGCAGGTTTAAGATTTTGTCCAGCACCTTCAAATGGTACTTTGGGGATGTGACAGAAAACTGAACTTTCCACTCCGTTCCACCATACCTTTCTGGGAGAAAACATGCCTTTGGGGGCATCTGAAGAGCATGCCGAGAAAGTTGGACATTGAATCTAGGATTTACAATTAACAAGAAACCTATTAACATCAGCAAGAATCTGTATTACTTCTTGCTGAAAATGGTACATTTTTGGAAGGGTACATGTTTATTCATATATTTATTCAAAGTACTTTTTAATCAGAAGATTCCAGGATAGTGTACAAAACAGTGAAAGCAATTCATGCAGTGTGTACACCACCATGCTGTGAAACAAGCGTACACAGAGCAAACACAAAAGTAAAGCACAGGATAAAGACACAAAAGTAAAGAACAAAAACAGCACCGGTAAAAATTCTGTCCAAAATGCCCTGACATTTAGGAAAGGCTTAACCTGACACCAGAAAGATTGTAATGGACATGGTAACATGGTAACATGCAGTTGTTATCATGGCTATTGCAATTTTTAAAAAAGTTGTTATGAAGAGTGTCTTGCCCAATTCTTTACAAACCTTTGCTACAAACTTTGCAAATTTGCTACGCTGGCTGGAGCTGATGTGAGCTGGAGTCCCAAACATCTGGCTGGCACCGGGTTGTCTAAAGCTGTTTTACTAGATCTACCCCCAGGAAACCCCATGTTCAACTGCAGGATGCCAACTGGACTGGACTGACCATTGCTAACCTTCTATAACTCCTGCAAATATTGCTGGTAGGCTCCATAGGATAGGTGAAGTCAACATGGTGCTCTCTAGATGTAATGGCACCATCCCTGGTCACTGGCCATGCCAGCTGTGGCTTCCAGGAACAAATAGTCTAACAGCATTTGAAGGCCACCCCACTGGCTAATCTCCCTATAGGAGATGGAAGATAATATATTACACTAGTCCCTAGTCCACTATGCTGTTAGCATCAGTAGCAATTATGGAAGTTTTTTAATTTGCCACCATTATGGTGAGCGATTAGGAACATGCTCCTTTACAACATGGAAATTCTCTTCTCACCATCATCAGCAAAACGGCAAAGATGAATGACTGCTGTTAGCGATATTGACTTATGGAATCCTACCAACTTAGCTCCGTGAGATCCCTATGAAGCAGGTGAAGGGAGTGTTCACATTACTCAGAACGAATAGAAAGGCTGTGTTTAATGGGGTACAAAATGTCCTGATTCAAGGACAGCTAGAGTGCTGTCTTTCTCATTTGCTTTGCCACAACTAATGAAAGAGAATGGAAAACACAGCCATAAAGACTACAAAATGTCCTCCCTAAAAGAAGGGAGGAATTTCCACTCCCACCGCCTTCCCAAGATTATACTGACACTTGGGTTTGTTTTTCTAAACCATTTGGCCTGAAATGGATGCATCCTTTGACCTATTGCAAAACTAGTGTGGTGAAGTGGTCAGAGTGTTAGATTCAACTGTGGAAGGCCTGGGTTTGAATGTATTTATTTTTATTTCTTTACCATTACATTCCTTTCTTCTGTCATAGAACACAAGGCAGCACATGTGATTTTCAGACAGTCTACCAACCAGGCCACACTAGGCCCAAGACCTGCGTAGCTTCAGCAAGGAAGTAGCTTTCAAGTCATACTTTGGTCTTGATTCCCTAGCCATTGTTCCTCAGCTGAACTAACATAGCAGAAATGATGAAAGGGTGATCCAGACTGGGAGGTACCAAAGAATGGAATACAGTGCACTGTCAAATCTAGTTTTCCCCTCCCAAAGTGGCCAAACACACACACTCTCCACCCCCTATCCTTTGCAGCTTACTAAAGCTACGTGGCAAGGTTTAGAATAATAAAATTGTCAAATTGGAAGGGCTCAGGAGGGTCATCTAGTCCAATCCCCCTGAAATGCAGGAATCCTTTGCCCAATGTGGGGTGCAAACCCATGACCCTGAGATTAAGAGTCTCATGCGCTGCCAAATGAGCAACCCCAGTCAGAAGGTAAGTGGGTATGGTGAGGATATCTCTGTGTGAGTGAGAGTCCACCTTGAAGGAGGTGGTGATGTGTGACTTCTGCAAAAGCAGCAACACCCCAGACCCAATGGTGTGGGTGTGCATGCGCTTTAAAGATTTTATTGAAGCAGAGCACAGACATTAATAGGAAAATAATTATAATAGCAATACAAAAAAAGCAATCCTGGAGAGACATAATAATAAGTCGGTAATGTGCTTAAGATCATTAGGAAAGGCAAATCTCACATTGTGGAGAGCGAGCCCTGTGTATTTTCATTTGTTGTTTATAAGATAAAATCCGAGTAAATAGGGTAGAATTTTTCAGGATCCTCCTGGAGTCATTTCAGTCTGGATGCTGATGGGGCTTTGGGATAGAAACAGCCTCAGTCTAAAGCCCTGAATGACACTGTAGCAGGCAATATGCCTCTGAATGCCTGGGAAATGCAAGGTGGAGAGTGCTGTTGTGCTCAGGCCCTGCCTCCCATAGGCATCTGGCTGGCTGCTGTGTGACCAGGATGCTGGTCTAGAAGGGCTTTTGGTCTGATCCAGCAGGGCAGTTCTTACTCTAGACCAGCTTTCGCCAACCTGATGCCCTCTAGATGTTGTTGGACTACAACTCGCATCAGGCAGCACAGTGTGAACTACAGCTGGCTAGATTTGATGGAAGCCATAGTCCAATGTCTGGAAGGCACCAGGGTAGCGAAGGCTGATCTAGACTTTTCTATTTCATCTGGGCTTTTGACAACTGAATTGTAGACAAGAGTTGATGGAATCACAGACAGAGTTGTAGACAGCCTTACTGGCTGCTACCAGGCAATGGTTGAGAGAGAAGGGATCACAGAGCTGGTGTTTCAGCAGATCTGATGAAGCAAGTGCTTGAGTTTGTTCTGCTCTTCCTGTGCCTTCTCGCCCTTAATGACATTTGTTTTACGGTGCTCAGTTGGGCTTTTAATTGGCAGCAAGTTCATGAAGAGTAGGACGCTGTGCGTCACTCTTGACTTTAATTATAAGTTGTTTACAGACTATGCTGGCAGGAGCTATTAATCCAAACAAATAAGTAACAAAAGTCTCTGAGAAGCTTGCCATGTGGATCCGTGACGGGTACTTCCACGCCACCAACTGTCGTCCCCAGGAAACTTGGCACTGTGGAAAATGCTCCACTTTTATCAGGAAGATCCAGAGCAAACCACGCTAGAATTTACAGCTGCCAACATGGAGAGTCCACACACTAAACCTGCCTGCCAAAAGGATATGACCACATGGAAGCTGCCCTTTACAGGCCTCTTACTATCTTGACTCAGCAAAGAACTGATGTCTATGCAATGCTTTAGGAACAGGTGTTTGCCCAGGCACTATTGAATGCTAAGCATGGCTGCATTTTCTAAATACTGCAAATGCCTGGATGGAATGAAGGTCTTTTTATGATTAACGGCATATCATGCAAATATTTTGGGACAGTCTGTCAACTGGTGGACCAAACTATGCATTTAATTTACATGTCGCAAGGTGGCTGCTGTGTTTTAATACAATAATACAATAATAACAGAGCACTGGAAGCATTGTTTGTGATGGTTTAATTACACCATGATGCATCCAAAAATTATATCTATTTCCAACCTCCGGTGGATAATTGTCGGTGCTTAAATATTTAATGTCTGTGGCTGCTTTGCATACAAGACCAGACTGTTAATTCAAAACTGCACATATTGCTGTGAATTGCAACTGTTTATATGCTGGATTTTTAAAAAACGGGTTATAATGAAAACTGCTTTGATGCTTTGCTAGCAAAGATCCGGTCCATGTGATTGGGAGTGTGTGCATGAGGAAGAATTTGTATATAAGAAGACCCCCAAGTCCATGGCATCTTAGAACTGCTCAGGAATTCATCCCCCATCCCCAAACAGAATAGCACAATGAAGAGAATGGGAACATGCATACTACCCTAATCTCTTCCACTGCTCTCCAGAAGTTGGCACTGGGAGGGGAAACGTCTGTAGAAGGGAACCTACTCTACTTCCTCTGCACAATTTAGAATGTCAGAGTGCTGTGTTCAAATCATGAAGGGATCCTTTGCAAATAGACAGGGTCCCATTTCTGGGCTTACCCTTCTGACCCACAGAAGGTGATGGAGTTGAGCAAACACAACGAAGGTGGTGGAACCAACAAGCACATTCCTACTCTTCCCCCACGCCCAATTCCAATTGCGTATTTGTGTTAAGACCTGAACTGGGACCTTATGTCTGTGGCATCTGTGGAAGGAGTCGTGGGGAAAGTCTTAGCCCCTTGCTACGCCCCATCTATTGCACATGTACCATTCCTGGTTCTGTTCTGTTTCGAGTCACAGCCTTGGTAGTACAGGAATGAAGTCTGATGAGGCTGAACAGCACCCTGGACAGCTCCATGCAGGTCTCAGGCTGGAGGTTCCATAAGAGGTGGGATGTTGTTTCAGTAGAAGTCATCCTTTAACTGGGAGATGTAGCTCTATCTCAGTAGCCGGCTCTGCCATGGGAGCAGCCTCTTCATCTGAAGATGCCCAGCCTGCTATAGTGTGATCCTAGCAGAGTTTCTGAGCAGTAGTTCTTGGGAGTCAACGGAGGGCAATGTGACATTTCCAGGGTGGAACGGAACTGATACCGTCAGGTTCCTCTCATGCTTCTGATTTGTTATGTACATTTCGGGATGGTCCAGAGGCCGATTCTCTCATCCACTCCAAATTCCCAGCTTGAAGAAGGGGTCATGGCAGTTCCTAGCTTTCCCAGTTGAAATAATTTCAAGTAGGAGGAATGGAAAAGACCATAGTCCATGACCAGCAGGATTCATTGGAACTGAGCCTTGCCCTGGGCATCAGGTGGGCATCAGTGCTATGCCAGGTGCTTCAGGGTATTATGGGAAATTTACTACAGTCCCCAGGGAAGCCTATTGCTGGGGCGGGCTGGCACTGATAGAGAAGGGGCCTCCAGAAGGCTCCTTGGCTAGGCCTCCTCAAACTTGAAGTTGACCCTGCCTCAGAAGCAGGAGACCTTGGAGAGTCATTTGGTACAGAGAGTACTAAGCTGGATGAGTCAGTTGTGTAACATATTCTGCCTTTACTCTTAAGAAGCACAGCACAGCAAACATGGTTGTTTTCCCTGCCACCAGATTTTATCATTCTGCATTGTAGGCTAAGCTCAGGTAGACCTGTTGCTCAAGAGAAGTTCCACTGAGGCAGGATGTCCTTTCTACCCAATGGCTAGGCTGGGCAGAATCATGCTGGAAGGTTCTTCACTGTGAAGGAGCGGTTAGCATTTCCCGTCGGCTTGAGTGGGGATTTGAATAGCTCTCTTTGTTCCTAACTCATATACTCTCTAAGCACTACAGCAGCCCATTTATTCATATTTCGTCACTCATTCATGTTGAAGGCACATATAGCCTGGCAGATTTTAGCCCTGTGGTGCTAAGCTGAGTAGCCATGGTGATATGTATTGCCAAATTGACTTCCTGTTTTTACCTCATGCATCACTACAGGCATGGATTAGGGTACCTCAGGACATGCTTTTGCTCAGACTGCTGACTTATTATTCTCATGCTTCCCAGGTTCTAGTTGAAAGACCCCAGCCTGCCCCAACACTTCCTTATTGTCTGTAGTGCCACCAGGAATAATAATAATAATAATAATAATAATAATAATAGTAATAATAATAATAATAATAATAATAATAATAATAATTTATACCCTGTCCATCTGGCTCGGCTTCCCCAGCCACTCTGGGTGGCTTCCAACAAAATATTAAAATACCGTAAGGAATCATACATTAAAAGCTTCCCTAAACAGGGCTGCCTTCAGATGTCTTCTAAAAGTCTGGTAGTTGTTGTTCTCTTTGACATCTGGTGGGAGGGCGTTCCACAGGGCGGGCACCACTACCAAGAAGGCCCTCTGCCTGGTTCCCTGTAACTAACACCTGCTAATACGTTTCCGCCTTCTGACAGTTCCTCAACAGCTGTACTCAGTTTAGCTTCAAATGCGCACACAACCCCCTGCCTTAAAAAGCAATGTTCTCACCCAAAAGCTTGCTGTTTGCAACTTGCTAGGCCTGGAAATGCTTGGAAGTTACATATTTCCTCAGTGGGACATCACCGCCAGTTTCATGCTCAAATTAAGAAGTGACAGGATGTCCGCAGCTATCATTTATCAGTCTTAATCATACTCCCTGGTTGGGGAACAGGTTGAAGAGACAGATCCTGAGCTCACCTCCTGCCCCATGGGCTGCTTTGACAGGTGGGCTGGGCCATGCACCTTTCATCCCCATGAGGACTGGTGACTTGACTTCAAAGGAAAGAATCAGGGGTGTGCTCCTGATTCTTTCCTTCCTTGCTTTGCAGGAACAGCTTTATTTGAGCTGTGTCCGCAAACGAAGATGCTGAATGCCAGCCTCACTTGCGGCTGGGATGGGTTTAATTTGCAAGCACTGACTGGGCGTTCCCAAGCAGAGTTCATCCCACTGCACTTATATTCAGAGCAGAGCTGCGTTTAAATTCAGTGCTGAAGGCAAACCCCACTTGCAGAGGAACAATCATGAGTGTAGTCTAATGTTCCCAATTGTTCCTTTGCAGCCATGGGTTTACCTGCCCCACACCTATGAATACTATGAAAACTCAGCACAATAAGAAAACAGCGTGAAAAGACAGGCTTGAATTTTCTGAGTTTTACATTTCTTCCAGGAGGAAGGGCCATGGTAATACATGGTAGTCTGGGGGCTACCAGAGAGAAGGCTCTGCGTCTTCCCAGCAAGTTTTCATGTTCTTCACTGTAGAATTTCTCAACAGAGCCCAACGAAAAGACTTTTTAAGAAAGTCTTGGGGAAGAAAATTTAGAAGAATAAAAATGAACCAGATATGTGTGTGTGTGTGTGTGTGTGTAGGGTGGTGGGGTGGGAATAGGGTGACCCTTCTGGGCTTCCATATTCAACTGCCAGTAGAAAACAACTTTCTGTGGTGCCCTCAGAAAGATAGCCAAAGAGCAGAAGCTAAATGCAACCTTTGGGGATTTTTCTCTGGGCTATTTTTGACTTCCAGCGTGTTCTGCAGATTGGCAGCCTGCTGTGTATTATTTTAAGCCTTTCCCAACCACTCCCTTTCGAATAACATATCCCCTGACAAACAAGTCACTCTCGGGCGAGCTGAGCAACCTCGGACCGTGAGCCTAGGTAGCAGTTCCAGGCAAGCTCCCACAGCTGGTTCCAGCAGAACGCCTGCGGCGGAGGGGCTGAGAATGGCATTTTTCCCACGCGTGCAGAATGGCGATGGGACCCATGCTAAAGGGCCGGCAGTGAATTCCTTTCCTAGACATGTATGGTAGGAAAGGCTTCGGGCAGTCCTGCTGAAATGGCCCATCATCAAGTGCTTATGAAAGTGAATGGGGAAGTTGCATGGTCATTGGTTGTTTTTGCTATAGACCTCTTTCTCTAGAAATGATTTCTTCTTCCTCTGCAGGTCTCTTTCGTTTGCTTCATGGGGGGGGGTAAAGATCTTTTGCGCACAGGTGCCTATCTCTCCCCCACCCTCCCCACTGATGCCTAGAGTAGCTTCAGGAATGGGGGAGAATCATTTAAATACCCCGGCCCCTGGCCATCCAATCACCCTCTATCAGTGGCTGCTTTTAAGGACCCCTCCAGGCTAGTGTACTCTGCAACATGCCCTTGATACAACAACTGCATTTGTGGTGGATTTATAACGGACCATCCACATACCTTCCACTTTATTACCGTATTTTTCGCCCTATAGGACGCAATTTTTCCCCTCCAAAAATGAAGGGGAAATGTGTGTGCATCCTATGGGGCGAATGCAGTCTTTCGCTAAAGCCTGGAGAGCGAGAGGGGTCGGTGCGCACCGACCCCTCTCGCTCTCCAGGCTTCAGGAAGCTCTGTGCAACCCTCGGGAGACCGGCTTCGAGGGTTGCGCAGAGCTGCCTGTAGTCCTGGGACCAGCGCAGCTCTGCGCGGCTACCGGGAGCCGGGGGCGAAGCTCCGCCCCGCTCCCGGTGGCCGTGTAGAGCTGCCTGCAGTCCCGGGATCAGCGCACTTCTGCCCATCGCCAGCCCCACAAGCTCGGGGGACAGCGGGGAGGCAGAGCGTGCCTTCCCACTTTTCACCGACCTGGTTCTTCCAGCCCCGCACCTGGGGGGGGAATAATTTTTTTTCTTTATTCCCCCCCCCAAAAAAAAACTAGGTGCGTCCTATGGGCCGGAGCGTCTTATGGGGCGCAAAATACGGTAACTTTTTCTGCCATGCCCTTCTGCAAGGCCATGTGCTATTGACATCTGAACTGAAAACAGGAGACGTTATGTGTACCTTTGTTATCCATGAAAATCTTTCAATAAAAACATTTTTTTAAAAAGCATAGAAAAAGGCAAATAAAACAAAATCAATGAACACAACTAATTTAGATTCCATTGATTTCAATGGGTCTGCTCTGAATTGAACTGGATACAAGCCATAGCACCCCATACATAACAAACAGCAAAACAGAAGAAAAAGACAAGATACAGCCAACACCATCCTATTCTCCAAGCCTGTCCTGCATCAAAGGTCAGCAGAGTTCAGCAACCCTGAAAGTGGTGGCAAATAGTTTGCTGGAGGCAGGGCTGAGTGACAAGACACACAACCACCCCATTGCTCAGCCCGGACACCAGGATCCTCCTTTGAGGGTCTTCTGCTGGTTCCCTCATTGCGAAAAGGGCCTTCTCGGTAGTGGCACCCTCCCTGTGGAATGCCCTCACTTCAGATGTCAAGGAGATAAAGAATTACACAACTTTTAAAAGACATCTGAAGGCAGCCCTGTATCAGGAGGCTTTTAACGCTTGATGTTTTATGGTTTTAAATATGCTGTAAGCCTCCCAGAGTGGCTGGGGAAACCCAACCTAGATGGGCAGGGTATAAATAATAAAATTATTATTATTATTATTATTATTATTATTATTATTATTATTATTATTCACCAACTGAAGCTTTGCACAATCCATTTGTGCAAATCTGTTCCCTTTAGCAGCTGCTTCTCCTGTAGCATCTCTCTCTCTCCCCCCCCCCCCGCCTGCTACCTCCAAGCAGGCAAATTGTAACTGATGAATAACAAAGGAGGAGGTGCTATTTTTAATCTCAACCCTGTAGCACTCTGGTAGTGATGATGAATTCATAGCTCCTTTTCTTTACTGACAAAGGCTTACCTTTCTAAGGGCACGCGTGGGTGCATTTAATCCAAGGTTGAAATTGTGCTAAACAATTCCCAACAAATGTGGCATTACCCAAGGGTGACATTTGAGATTTCAGGGAGAGGAAAGAGGAGGAGAGACTCAGCAAACCTAAAAGGTCCAACTGTGGGAGATACATATGTCCCATGACTGGGCTGCAATCAAAGGCAGCCTGTAACGTGAATACTACACACATTTGCAGAGTGTGGATCCTTCTGCAGACAAAAAGGCATCGTCCACACACAACAGGGAGGTATTGGCAGGCTTAGGGGAAACCCAATGAAACATACTCGGAGTCCTGTAGTGATTTCATGCTCTTTATTGCAGCTTGAAAACAGTGGTTGGATTGCTCCCCAAACCTCAGGTTTTTATATACATTATTTACACAATGAGTCCCATCTGATTGGCTGATTCTGCTTCCCTCCTGGAGCCTGATTGGTCTTTTCCTGCAGACCAATCACTTGTTGCATTCTACAAGGTGTGGGCTATTTGCGATGCCCCAGCACCTAAGGGTAAGGCGGAACTCCAGGCCTTCTTGGGACTATTGAACTTTTACCATGCCTTCTTACTCCACAAGGCAGCGGTAGCAGAGCCCCTACACAGACTGTTAGACAAGCGGGCCCCGTGGGTGTGGGGGCAGTGCCAGGAGACCACGTTCCAAGCAGTCAAAGATCTGCTCGTCTCGAACTCAGTCCTGGCACACTTTGACAAGAGGTTGCTGGTGGTGCTGGCATGCGACACCTCGCCCTATGGTGTTGGCGCCGTACTAGGCCACCAACTTCCAGATGGAAGAGAGGTGCCAGTGACTTACTTTTCCCCGGCCCTCTGCACAGCAGAGAGGAACTATTTGCAAATAGACAAAGAGCCTGGCAATCGTGAAGGGAGTAAAGAAATTTCACAATTTCTTGTATGGGCGCTCCTTTACCGTCGTGACTGACCACAAGCCGCTGCTTGGCCTATTCGCCCCCCTAGAAGCATACCCCCCAAGTATATAACACCCAAAGTTTGCAGAAAGAGGGGGCAAACCAAGTGTAGTGTGGGGGTTACAGGGGTGGTTGCCCCGGGTGCAAAACCCTGGAGAGCCACTGCCAGCCAGTGTAGACAATACAGAGCCAGGTGAACCAATGGTCTGATTTGGTGTAAGGCTGTTTCCTAGTGTGCATTCACACCCACTTTCTGTGCTTCAGCTCAGTCGGCTAGAGCAAGGTGTTGAAATCGCCAAGGCTGCAGGTTCAATCCCTGTATGGGGCAGCTGCATATTCCTGCACTGTGATCCTCAGGGTATCTTCCAACTCTATGATCCTATGCACAATACTAAAGGTATTCACGTAACTCCAAAATTTTCTCAGGTGAAAATAAAGGTAAAGGTAAAGGGACCTCCAGACGTGGCTTACTCTGGGGTTGTGGCACTCATCTCGCTTTATTGGCTGAGGGAGCCGGCGTACAGCCTCCGGGTCATGTGGCCAGCATGACTAAGCCACTTCTGGCAAACCAGAGCAGCGCATGGAAACGCCGTTTACCTTCCCGCCGGAGCGGCGCCTATTTATCTACTTGCACTTTGAGGTGCTTTCGAACTGCTAGGTTGGCAGGAGCAGGGACCGAGCAACGGGAGCTCACCCCGTCGCAGGGATTCGAACCGCCAACCTTCTGATCAGCAAGTCCTAGGCTCCGCGCCGGGGACAGAGGGGGAGAGGCCGGGTGCAGGGTTGGAGGGACGGGTGGGCGAGCGAGTGAGTGAGTGGCAGCCGCCAAGCCTTGGCCGAGAGCCAGGAAGGGCCTCCCCGGAGGAGGAGGAGGGAGGTGCAGAGCGGGAGGGAGGGAGGGAACCCCAGGGGTCATCTAGTGATGGCGCCCCAATCGAAAATTTGATTTTTTTTAAAAAAAATCTTTCGAATTTTTTAATTTTTCCCGCGGCACACCAGGCAACATCTCGCGGCACACTAGTGTGCCGCCGAACAGTGGTTGGGAAACACTGGTTTAGACCACAGCGCCACCTGTGTCCCACATGCACAATACTAGCTGCGTGGAATTTCAAGGGGAGACTGACAACACAACTCTATATCTATCTAGTCCTCTTTTAAAGTCATCCAAGATCTTTGGGTTGCTGTTAATAAAACCCCTCTCATGTGAAAAAAACCACGTGTTACGATACAATCTTTCAACCAAATAGGAAATACAGTATAAGCCCCAGTGTATATGAACATTATACTAAAAACAACAACAAAGACGCACACACAGAGAGAGCTTTACTCTCTAAGGAATTGTTATGTCAGTGTTGCATTTCTCTTTTTGAGTCTGACTTCTCCTGAACAAAACACAGGCAACTTAGAGAGAAACACACCCTGCAAAAACACAACAGTATAGCCTATGGAAGTATAGAAGAAGTAAGCTAAATATTTCCCCATGTCTCAGACTCAGACATCTCTCCTATTATGTACTGAGTTGAATAGGATCCAAAATGCAGCAGTCTGATTGGTTCTAGAACAATAGGATCCAGAATGCAGCAGTGTGATTGGTCCACAGGAGCCACCCAATCCAGCTCCAGGAGGAAGTGAATCCACAACCTGATTGGCCTACAGGTGAATCCCGGAATTAGCCAATCACGTGGGGCCCATTGTGTAAATAATCTATATAAAGCAGATATCCTGGGGGAACTTCCATTCCTCCTCACCACTATGAGCTGAATAAATAGCATGAAATCCACTCTCGATTCAGAGTATATTTCACTGGCGATGAAGGTGGGATTCGAACCCCCCAACCCACTAGGACCCTCCCCTAGATGGTCCAGCTCCTCCCACTCTTGCTCAGGATCAAACACGCCCCTCCATGACATCACCAAGGGGCTTATGGCACAGGCCATATATCAGACCAACCTCTATCCCTGACAGCAGGCCGCGATGTTTTCAAAAGCATGAAGCAACCACAAAGAGCAAGCAAGCCTTGAACGTCATTATCCAGCTGCCCTATCGGCCAGTGTATTATTATTTTTTATTAGTGTATAGACACTAATACAGATTCTCCCCGCAAGGCTTCTTTTATTATTAAGATAGGCACTGGTGCCGTTAGTCTGCAATGAAGCAATTTACGGCGAGAGAATATTTTGTTTAAGTCTGTAAAAGAAACGCTGCTGAAGCCAGAAAAGAATTCCGACAAGTGATTCAGCCAATTTATGAAGCTGAAGAGATGTCAGTCAGATGTCTGGCAGAACATGGAACCATGATCAGCTGATTCAAAATATCCATCATCATTAGGATGGGAGGCCGGTTTCTTTCCTTATCATTCTCACGCATGAGAGATAATACAGGGGCAGGGAGGGAGGAGGAGAGAGAAAGGATTTGTTTATTTCCGAAATGCGCCATAAATCATTCCAGCCTCCACGCATTTCCCGTTGGCAACTCTGATTTGCCTAAGGGCTCATCCACCCTTCCGCTCCCCCCCCCCACAGAAACCCTCTGTTCACTGCTGAATCGGAGCAAACATCAATTGGCTTTTCTCCAGACTGATGTTTGTTCCAATTCAGCAGCAAAGAGCAGGTTTTCCAAGGAAAGTGGTGGGGAGAGAGCAAAACTGCTCGGAACCATGCCTAGAAAGCAGAAGTGTAGACAAGAACTGAGTTAGATATACATGGAAGTATAAGAATGGCAAGGAAGTGAGTAAAAAAGGTGGGGAGTGATGCAGGAGATACAAACAGCAGGTGAACTGACTCACAAAACTCCCACCACCCTTCAGCACCAGATTAACGGAGGAGCATACAAGGCAGCAATGTCTATTTGGGGGGATTCATTATTTCAGCAGCTTCACCTCATTCCAGACCCTCCAAGTGTCCCTAATTTTGAAGGACAATCCCAAATTTAAATAAGTTTCCCCAGTTTCTGATTTGATCATGGAATGTCCCACCTGTCTTTAGGACGTCCCTATTTTCACCTGGGACGGGGGTGGCGCTGTGGGTTAAACCACAGAGCCTAGGACTTGCCGATCAGAAGGTTGGCAGTTCAAATTCCCGTGACAGGGTGAGCTCCCGTTGCTCGGTCCCTGCTCCTGCCAACCTAGCAGTTCGAAAGCACGTCAAAGTGCAAGTAGATAAATAGGTACCGCTCTGGTGGGAAGGTAAACGGCGTTTCTGTGCGCTGCTCTGGTTTGCCAGAAGTGGCTTAGTCATGCTGGCCACATGACCCAGAAGCTGTACGCCGGCTCCCTCGGCCAATAAAGCGAGATGAGCGCCACAACCCCAGAGTCAGGCACGTCTGGAGGTCCCTTTACCTTTACCTTTATTTTCACCTGAGAAAATTTTGGAGTTACGTGATTCTCGAGCCGAGGAGATAAGTACCTATACAACCTTTAGAAGACATCTGCCTTGTATAGGGAAGGTTTGTTTTAATGTTTAATTTTTCACTATGTGTTTTAAATTTGTTTTTGTATGACAGACCAATATAGCTCATTTTACATCCATGTCTGCTGATCGAATAAAATACTGACCTTTCCACTACTTTTAAAAGCTAGGGGAAAATAAGGAAGACACAACATGAAGCAAGGAACTCAGAGGGGGCAAAAGTTTGGAACAGCTCCAGGAGATATCAGGGACGGCATAAAATGAGGTCAGGACCAGATGTTGCCCTCAGGCTGTAAGCAACAGTCCTTGGACCACTAGGCTGAAAACAGTATTCCAATGGGAAGAAATCCCAGATATCTACCTCACCTTTTTTTTAATCTCCAGGGAATAGCTTGTTCCTCAGCAAAATGCAATAAAGAAGCAATTTATCTAGCACATTAGACCTAAGTCTCGGGATGTGCTTTGGCACATTTTATGCCAAGTGGCTCTCCCAGCAACTCATGTGAAGAATAATACCTCAGGAAAGTAATGGATAGTAGGACCCTGGGGGAACATGGCTGGTGCAAATAGCAATCCAGGGAGAGGATTGTGGGAGAAACAAGTTGACCAAGGGGTACCAGGGAAGGAGATAAAAGTGGTTCTGTGATACAAGGAAAGAGCTCAAGGAGAGGCGGGGATGAGTCTCTTCCCAAATATGGCTGGGATCTGTGGTTGTAGTCCACTTGCCTCCTTCACTGAAGTTGCCTTTGTTGCTGAGGCCCCAAAAGTGAAGCTCTAGCCCCCAAGGGACAGTGGAAGACCTTCACGATCAGGGATGGAAGAGAAAGTCAATATTTCTTGTATCTGACAATGAGAAACTACATGTTCCTCGCTTCTTCAATCAATGTGTGACCCAAAACAGAGCCATCCTTCAAAATTTGCACTTTTTCGAAATTCCTAGGCGGTTCTCTTTACCAAAGAGTATGTAGGGAAAAAAATACATAAGTTAACAGGAAACGTACATAAAAATGCATTTTTAAGTGAGGATAATGTACAAAAATGCATTTGCAGTAAATTGCTGGTGATTTTTTATGAGATCGTTTTTGGCAGCGGCGGGAATCACAAATTGCAGCAGATATGCAAAGAACTTAATTTAAGATGGGAGAAACAAGAAACTTAAGGAATGGAAATTGATACAAATTGGACCATCTCTATTGCCTATATTCATGTTGTGGGAAGAATCTCCCTGTAATATTTCTTATTCTTCAAGAAATGCTACAGTGGTGCAATGTTCAAATGTGTTCAAATATGTCCTATCGCACAAGTCATTCTTGACCCAGATTCCACATCCCCACCCTCCAACATTTCCCATGTACACCCAATCTGGCTTCATTAACATGACAAATTGAAATATGTGGAACGGCTTTCCTGGTATAACTCACTCTTCCTGAAACATTTATAAGGTGAGGACAGCACAGCGTCACAAACACACAAGATAAAATGAGGGCTTTGAAGGGGAGGAAATATGCGTAACCCCCTCTGCTTTTTAATTTCTAGCAGCAAAAGACTAAATGAAACGACTGACGGCTTTTCCAGAATACAAAACCCAAAACCAGAATAAAATAAATATACATGATTAATGATTAGTCTGTTAGACTAGGGATGGCAGAGGTGTGTGTATTAATTGCACAGTAGATGGCGAATGTGGTGGTTTATAAAACTCTCACAGAAAATAAAAGATCTAGAAATCAAAATCTTCCAAAGGATGTTTTGTTTGCTTATCAGCACATTTATGTCCTGTTTTTCCTCCAAGGAGTTATTTTTGCTCCTGTTAATGCTACAACAACCCAGTGTGATAGGTTTGGCTGAGAGACAGTGCCTGGCCCAAAATCACCCAGTGTGCTTCTCAGCGGCTGAGTAGGGATTCGAACCCGGATCTCCCAGGTTCTAGTCCAACACTCTAACCACTGCACCACTATGGCTCTCTTGTCAACCCAACTTCTCCCACAGAGCAAGGATGGCAAACCCTTTTATTCTCTAGAATGATGACAGCCTCAAATAGTTTGCAAAATAGGCTTCATTGGCAACACAGCACACACACTTGGCTGGGTAATGAAAATTGTTTCAGAGACCAGATTGGCGGTGGTCCTTCGGATCTCCAAAATAAACACACAAAGATTATCTAATGTACACAGAGACTTATTGCTTCTTTCCCTCCCCAGTGACACCACAAGCAAATTTTAAAAACTTAATTTTGATTAGCATTCAGGGCCAGATGAAAGTTTCTCTGGCAGTTGGCACCAGTTTACTAGTTTGACATCATTGCTCTGGAGTTATTAAAAATATCACAGATTGGATTCAGTGACTCAGCAATGAGAACACTTGTTGGGGTGCTATCCTGCGAACTGCTATGCAAGAGCTCCTGGAAGACTTCAAAATACGCAGGCATTGCACAAGAATGCACCCTGAGACCTGGTGAGGGAGCCAGATAGTAGAATCTACACCTTTCATAAAATTTATCAGGGTGGTTCCCCATTTCATGCACAGAAGCTGACCAGATGGGCGACTGAACCATCTTTCACACTGGCGGCCAGATAGCACCCTTAAATGTAGCTGATAGTGGCAGCCTAGGTTACGAGTGAACATCAAGCCATGTGGCATGGAAAAACCCTGCCTGACAACACCTTGCCACTGTCCCCTGCTCTTCAGCATCAGCTGCCTGATGTGCTTGCCTCATCCTGTCTAAGGAAAGGGCCGGCCCTGGCAAGATCTTGCGCAAGAGATTATGAAGAGGATGATAAACTGAATTTATATAGCCACTTGCCGATAAATATTCCCCAGACAGCTTACAAACAAAGCAATGCCAAAAAATATATATGCACTATATCATGATTAAAATCAACAAACATAATAAAAGAGAGTGAAAAGAAGATTGCAACAGCAAGAAAGCATTAAACAAATGTGACATCTCCTGTGCATCCCTAGATTTCAGATCCAGTTTGTCAGGCAAGAAGCTTGGGGAACAGTTTTCCATGAGTCCAAGGACACTTTTAGACTCAACCCCATGGCTATTAGCCATGATGGATATATGGAACCTGTCACTAAATAGCTCCTCTTTGAAAGCCACTCTAAAAACCCCAAAGGAGGGAATCCTCTGGGAATGCTTTACCATAGCAACATTAGAAATCAAGCACTGCCTATCTGGAGGTTAGGTTGCAGCTCGGAGGTAGAGCTCAGAGGTGAAACTCAGGTTTAACATGCAGAAGATCTCAGATTCCCTGTCTGAAATCTCAGAGGGCTGCCACCATTCTATACTTATGCAGTACTGAGCTGGATGGGCCAAAAGACTGACTTGGTGTAAGCAGCTTCCTAGTGCTTTGACTGAGCTAAAAGGCCGATCAGGGACCTGAAGCTAAATTTCATGCATTTAAATGCTAAAGCAGTTGCTTTGATGCTGCATACATGAATATGCATAGTGAATATGGATATGCAGCAGTATTGAATACCAAAGACTTCCAATAATCTCATTAAATTTATTGCACTTTACACTAACACCACCTTGCACGTCAGCTAAATTTAAATCAAGGAAGTACAGTCGTACCTTGGTTCTCAAAAGTTGCCCGTTCTGGAAGTCCGCTCGACTTCCAAAAACATTTGAAAACCAAGGCGCGACTTCTGATTGGCTGCAGGAGCTTCCTGCGCTCAATCGGAAGCCGTGGAAGCAGCATCGGATGTTCGGGTTCCAAAGAATGTTCGCAAACTGGAACACTCACTTCTGGGATTGCGGCATTCGGGAGACAAAACAAGGTGTTCAACAACCAAGGTACAACTGTGCACTTTTCCTAAAAATAAGTAGGGCACCATTTAAAAAGAAACCCACTAAAGTAACAATTCTTAGTAGCAGCAATTCAGAAAAACAACACCCCTCAGTTAAATCTGAAAATAGAGAGGTAGGTTTAAGTGTCTCCAAAGGCTCACCGGAACAAAGCGGTCTTCAACTGACCTCCTGCAAAGCAATTCTAAGCCAGCTTTCTGACCCTCTCTAGGGAGCTTTATTTCGGTGGCTTAAAATATTTCCTGCATGTCACAAGCACACAGAAAACGGGATGTATCGAGGTGGCTGCTTCATACCAGCCATGACGTCCTTGCCAATTTTGGTGGGAGATTAGCAAAGGGGTGTCTGAAATTCTCTGCGTCTTTGGGCTTTGACATTTCTGTAGAATTAAACCAGATTCTGGCCCCACCTGAACTGGGCCAAGTGGGCCTTATTTACTTGCTTCTTTCAGTGTCTGGGCCCTGTTGAAACATGTTTTACGAGATAATCAAGTTTGTTTAAAGAGTAACCTGACAGATAATGTGGAAAAAATGATCTCTCCTACACTGGTATGATATATCACCAATAAAACCAGCTATTGTTAGATTCTGATAAAACAGACAGAAGAGAAAAACAAGGAGTCTAGCTTCTGGAACAGGTTTCTGGAACAGGAAATCTCCACTTGGCCTCTAAGGCATCCTTTGCCAGCCAGGAGTCCAGATGTTTTCGACTCCAGCTCCCATCAGTTACTGTCACAAGGCTGCACTGACTGCGGCTAGATATTGCTGTGATGTCTGGTGACTGATGGGTGGCTGGGTGGGATGTTCATCTGCCAACACAATACAAGGTATTGCAACGGGGTGGCCAACAACCTGATTTTTTAAAAAAACATAGAGGCCGGATGGAATGCATTGTCAGCTTATGGAATGCCACTGAGACTGTGGGAAAGAAAGTGTGGCAATTTGAGCTTGCCACGAAACATAGTGGGTATCAAAACTCACATATTAATCCAAACCAGAGAACCATTTTCCCTTTTCCTCCCAATTACCTACCAGCTGCTGTTGGCCGCCAGTGGTCCCAAAGCTGAGGTTCTTTCCCTTTCCTTCTCCCTGTTCTCCCTGGCACCTGGTAAGCTGGGAAATGCAGCTTCCCCATAGCGCATGGCAAAAAATTAGGAACAAGTTTAGAAGTTCCCCCCTTGCAATTTTTCTCCACTGTTGCACAAATTTCCTGGCTTCAACATAAATCAATTCATCATCACATCAATTACAATTCCACATCTTCGTCGGGGTGGGCAGGCAGAGTGATTTTAGGTGAAATGGTTTCTCTGCCCAAGTGTAAAGGGAATCCTTGTTTTTAGCCTAGTGATTCAGTACTTGCTATTAAGGTTCTTCAGGGGAAATACTATTGTGACAGGGTGAGCTCCTGTTGCTCTGTCCCAGCTTCTACCAACCTTGCAGTTCAAAAGCACACTAGTGCAAGTAGATAAACAGGTACCGCTGTGGTGGGAAGGTAAACAGTGTTTCCATGCACTCTGGTTTCTATCACGGTGTTCCATTGTGCCAGAAGGGGTTTAGTTAGGCTGGTCACATGACCCAGAAAGCTGTCTGGACAAACACCGGCTCCCTCGGGCTGAAAGTGAGATGAGCCTTTGATAGGACTTAACCATCCAGGGGTCATTTTCCTTTACTTTTTACCTTACTATTGATACCACTGAGCATAAGGATATGGAAACACACCAGAGGTGGGGAATAAATTCGATTCAGTTCACATTTAAAGGCGAACCTACATAATTTTCATTTTCCCAAAGAATTCACAAACTGAAACAAAGCTAACCTTTGAAATTCCCACTTCAGTCTGAATTTTGCAAGGCAGTTTTCCAGCCCAGTGATGTCCCCAGAGATGCATATACAAGGGTAAGCTGTGCATAATAATGCACATATCAGTGAAAATAACATTTAGAATGCAGGGAATTGCTTCTCAAGAATGTGTGTTTTTAGGTAGCAATATGACCATGTGCCTATTAGGAGACATTTAATGATGAATTTTCATGAGGACTTGGAAACAAAGAATCTGGAATCTGATGTGGAAATGCGAGGAACTGAACTGGAGATATGGAAAATGAGAAGATGAGAGAAACCAAAATTGACAGATTCGCTCATCCCTAAATCATGTTGAGTAACCTTGCTAGGTAGAGGGAGGAGGGAAATGTTCCATGGCAAAAATTCAGCTCTTGGCAGGTTAATAATATTCTGTATTTTTGCTGGGTTTTGGCTTTGAATGCCTGCCAGAGGCCTTCATCCAATAAAAATGTTATTCCGTTTCTAAGGGTTACACAACACATGAGAATATCGGGCTTCCTAGCATCTAACTAACCACCTTGTTCCCTATGTCTTCTCCTATGGGTCATTCCACACCATCCCCTTTGACTCAAAAGTTATGAGGGTTCCCAGTCCTTCTGACCTGGACATTTTCCCATGTTCTGCTACTGGATCTGATTTGGGCCGGACAAGGGGAGTGCTTCCAAGGAATGGCAAAGAAGTCAAAACCACCCCAGACATCAACAAGAGAGGAGGGCGACTCCTTCACACCCCTTCTTGCGAAATCTGCCACCAGGTAAAAAGATCGGAAAAGCCTTCTGGAGCAGGCCAGGGGCCCGTCTACTGCAGCCTCCTGATCTCACAGTGGTCAACCAGATGTCTGTGGGAAATCCACCAGCAGGAACTGAGCACAAAGTATTCCCCCTTCCTGTAGCAACATGTATTCAGAAGTATTATTGCCTCTGGTAGGCAGAGCATAGCCATCATAGATGGGAGCCACTGATAGCCCTCTCATCCATGAATTTGTCTAATCCTCTTTCAAAGCCATTCTAGGCTGCTGGCTGTCCCTGCCTCCTGTGGCAATGAGTTCCAGAGTTTAACGACGGGCTGTGTGAAAAAGTACCACCGTATTTTTTGCTCTATAAGACTCACTTTTTCCCTCATAAAAGTAAGGGGAAATGTGTGTGCATCTTATGGAGCGAATGCAGGCTGCGCAGCTATCCCAGAAGCCAGAACAGCAAGAGGGATTGCTGCTTTCACTGCTCAGCGATCCCTCTTGCTGTTCTGGCTTCTGAGATTTAGAATATTTTTTTTCTTGTTTTCCTCCTCCAAAAACTAGGTGTGTCTTGTGGTCTGGTGCGTCTTATAGAGTGAAAAATACGGTGCTTTCTTTTATTTGTTTCTCCATGTCATCCATAATTCTATAAACATCAAATTGGAATTTGAACCTGGCATGGCCCAGTCTTAGTCCAACAGATTAGCCACTACTCCACAGTGGCTCTAGGGTGTTGCGCTGCGGCATCAAACTGTGACAGAGCCTTGAAAGGCAGAAACACGATAGCTTCTTCTAGATCTCAACGGGTGTGCAAAGCAGGATCATGTTTGTGTGGAAAGGCAAGGAAATCCTTCCCTTTCTCTGAATGCATTCATTTCTCTCTGCTGAAATGCATCATGAAGACAATCTGCTAAAAAGAAGTCTTTTTTGTGTTTTTACAAGGGGGTGAGGGCAGGAGAAGAAACACTGTTTTCCATAGACAAAGCATAGCATCACTGCTGAGAATAACTCTTGCTGTTCTCGACAGAAGACCATCCAAGATAATGGAGCTACATACTGGACTTGATTGCTGCCTTGAGAAGATTAGTATAAATGGCTGCTTTGCACCAGCCTTCCTGATGTCAGGAACTGGAAAAGGTACATCTTGAGCTAGTTGTGAATGGCAGCCAACAGAGGTCCCTGCAAACGAGTTGCTTTGACTATTTTATCACACTGTTAGCTTCCGTGTTTGCTTAGGAACAATCTTTCAGATTAGTATTCCATTTATAACATAGGCTCCTGCAGGTTAGAAACCTTAACTCATTAGCTCAATTCAGGCACAGTTTGTACTAGTCGTGGTTTACAAAACAAACCATGGCTTGAGCCCCCACATTTATAGGCCAGGGGTAGCCATGACTGTGCCCCTGGGGAAGCAATAATCCTTCCCATTTTATGTTTCCAGCTTTAGGCAGTCAGCTACCCACTGCCTCTGTACTTTGAATCATAGAACCGGAAGAGACTGATGAGAACATCTTGTTCATCCCTTCCCTACAATGCAAGATGGAGCTACATTGGCTGTGCTGCCACTGCTTAGGTATCTCCTTCAAAGAGGAGCCCACCAACACCTGAGGTCATTTGCTAGGAAGTGGAAGGGCCCATTAAATCAGGGGTGGCACCTTCTACATGCCGCTGACTACAACTCCCATCATCCCTGCAGAAGAAGCATTTTCTTTCTGTCCATCTGGAATCTTCGCAACGCTCAGCTTTACTGAGTGGCCCAAAGTTTGGGAGAAGACCACCTCCCTACCCACTGTTTCTATACCAGGTATGTGGAACCTTTGGTCCTCCAGATGTTGCTGAACTGCAATTCCCATCATCCCTGGCCACTGGCCATGCTTGCTGGGGCTGATGGGAGCTATAGTTCTGCAGCAGCTGGAGTACCAAATGTTCCCTATCCCTGCTCTACACCATGCATAATTCTCACTGAGAGCCAGTGTGGTGTAGTGGTTAAGAGCGGTAGTCTCCTAATCTGGGGAACCGGGTTCGCATCTCCGCTCCTCCACATGCAGCTGCTGGGTGACCTTGGGCCAGTCACGCTTCTTTGAAGTCTCTCAGCCCCACTCACCTCACAGAGTGTTTGTTATGGGGGAGGAAGGGAAAGGTGAATGATAGTCGCTTTGAGACTCCTGAAGGGGAGTGAAAGGCGGGATATCAAATCCAAACTCTTCTTCTTCTTCTTCTTATACATCTCTATCATACCTCCTGTCCACTTGCTCACCATTTTTCTAATAAAAGAGAGCTCCAAATGTTGCTGCTTTTGCAAATGTGGGATTCTGGGTGTTGTTAGAGTACAACCCCCATCATCCCTAAACACTGGCTGGGGCTGATGCTGGAGCCAAACAGCATCTAGAGGCTAGCCCTGGTTTTGCACTGTTCCAGAGGACCTGAGATTGAAAATGTCAGTGTAGACAGTACTGAGATGCTGGGTCAATGGCCAATAAGGCATCAAAAATGCTGGTTTTCCAATGGGAAGGGAACTTCTGCTGTGGAAGAACATTCAAACATAAGTCTTCCACTTGCACTTTGACATTTATTTACTTAAGGACTCACTTAATATTAAAGAAACCTCCCTTAGCAGTGTGCAAAACTCAACATGTAACAACAACATATAATCATTAATCCCCACATTGTTATAACAACAGATGAAACACAAATCAGAATTTTCAACTACAGGACTCAGGTTCAGTAACCAAAATTTAGCAGTCACAGGAAGTCTGGATGAATACACTGGTCTTTAAAAGCATCTTGTATGTTTGACCAAGGAACTTTGTGCCATGCCATTTATTTCCATGGGCACATCAATTAATTGTTCCAGAATCAGAAAAAGGTCTGACTTTCAATCCAGTGGATCCACACAACTCCTGCCAGATCTGCCAGTGCACATTTCACAAAGGGCGAAATATTTTGCAAAGGGGGGAAATAAGTCAACTGCCGAATGACTTCACAGGAAACAATGCGGCTGAGAATCTGTGCCCAACCTCGCTGACCCAAACCGTTGAGGGAGTTCTGCCTCACATACCACATTTGTTAAGTAAGAGCAAAAAAATGATTAACTGTGGCCAGGCTGAAGAGCAACATGGTCCTATTAATAGAATGTTCCTGGGCTTACACTTCTTTGTTAAGAAAGCGTTCAGTCAGTGAACGAACTGAGCAATCATATGCTTGAGTTACACCCACTAGGATCACTCCCAGACCACCAAGCAATATATTTGTGCCAGTGGGTGGAATCTGTGGCTTGAACACAAACAGGGCAATTCTATACCATCAGCTTCAGAGCATTCAAACTAACATCAGGGAGAACTTTGACAGTAACAGCAGTTCGACAGTGGAAACAGACTCTCTTGGGAGGTTGTGGAGTCTCCTTCCTTGGAGGTTTTTAAGCAGAGGTTGGATGGCCATCTGTCATGGATGCTTTCGCTGAGATTCCTGAATGGCAGGGGGTTGGACTAGATGACCCTCAGGGTCCCTTGCAACTCTACAATTCAGAGCCAGTGTTAAGAGTCTAGTAATCTGGTGAAATGGGTTTGATTCCCTGCTCCTCCACATGCAGCTGCTGGGTGACCTTGGGCTAGTCACACTTCTCTGAAGTCTCTCAGCCCCACTCACCTCACAGAGTGTTTGTTGTGGGGGAGGAAGGGAAAGGAGATTGTTAGCCGCTTTGAGACTCCTTAGGGTAGTGATAAAGCGGGATATCAAATCCAGATCCAAACAGTTTTATGATTCTATGAAATTCAGGAAGGAGCTCACGAGGGAGACCACTGTCAAACAGCTCTTGCCATTAGAAAGTTTTTCCTGATGTTTAGTCGGACTCTCCTTTTTTGTAATTTGCTGGCATGTGTTTAAATCCCACCTGGGGTGGGTGGGTGGGGGGAAATCAGTGATTTGGGAATGCTCCAAGTTTCAGAGTTTTTGCAGCCACTCCTTCCCCCAAAGCTCACCCAGCCTTGCTGAGCAAAGCTTGAGCAGCATGTATTGATGTTCTTTCTGGCCCAGCTGGTTTTCACAGGTCTGAGGATGCCTAAATAGTGCAGAGCAACAGGGGCTGACAATGAGCTTCCCCTCCCCACCCCATGCCAATTCATCACGCTGTAAAATGAAACGGACAAAAGGCAAGGAGTTCTCATTGATCCAAAGGCCACACTCAACAAAAACACACGCTAGCATCACTGACGATAACAGTTTTCCTATTGGAGGAGGGAGCGGCGGAAATACCTGGGTGTTCTGTGCTGAGATAACCACTATTTCTAAGTTATTAAATTAATAGGAAGCATCTCTCTCTCTCTGCGAACCGTCCTTGAGTTAATCACTCAGATCCGGCATATTGCAAAGAGTAGCCTGTAGGCCCCCTGCCGCTTCCCTCTGTCCATATTCCAAACGAAAATGCCACAAAAGGAGCAATCATTAACTGTGATGCACGTTAGCTGCTTCTCGGCCAACAGGATTTTGGCTCTGAAATTTTGCTCTGATATTTTGCTGCTTCCAGAAAGCAATTATGGCATTTGCTATAAGGCAGGTGCGAAAAGCAGCCGCGTGCCCCAGTGTGTACCAAGAGGCTTTCATCTAACCTGTGTTTTCTCATTTCAGAAGCCGTCTCCCATCTAACCAGCAACTATTCCATCAGGTTATATAGGAGAGGGAGAGAGAGAGAGGAGATTGCTCTGCTGAAAAGCCAGCGACTTTGGGCTCCTCTTCTCTGCCTCATTCCATTCCAGCTGGCCATTGCAACAACTTTGTAACTAAAAATTGGTGCCTGGGCTTACTTCCCTCCACAAAACAATTTTCCTTTAACTTGGTGCCTTTTAGTCGATAAACCCAAGAAAAAGGAGTCTCTTATCACTGACCTTGGTAAGTGACTCTGGAAACCATTTTTAGCTGAAGCGTGGGCTTAAAACACTTTTAATAAATGCAATAACGAATATTTACGCACTCTTTTAGACGAGGTTGAATCCAATAAATTTCACTAATGGGGAAACATGGTTTTGAAGGTGTATCTCTAATCAACTGTCTTTGCTGCCAGAACTAGTCTGGAAATAGGCCAAGAGGATGTTATTTTCTAAAGGCTTTAGGAGTAGCTAATACAGAAGATCTGAGGGCAGTTTGCATCCAATGGAGGTTTGTAGTCATGATCACAGGACATGATGTGGATGGATCTGTCAGAAATTTGACAGGCACAATCCACTCGGAGGTGCTACTCTGCCTGCAGAATTTATCCATTTATGGGGGGGGGGAGTTTGTTATGTATACATATTCATATTCAAATACATACATGCAACAGGAGCAAAACAGAGTTTTGGATTTAGCTGGTCAGAGTTAGGTGCAAATAAAGAATTGAATTGGAATGGCACACAGAAAATCTGAACCAGATCAGTTTGCTGCCAAATGCTACAAATACGGATACAAGATGAATCTTGTGATCGCAGCACTCCTCTTGTGAATACTGTTATTTGAAGGACTTTCTTGAAAATAAAATTTAAGGAACTCCACAGCACATGCCATGTTCCCCTCTTGAGGCCTTTCTTTCTTTCCTTTCATTCTCTCTCCCCTTCTTTTTTGTAGACCTCCCATAAGGAGGGGATGGCCTCGGGCCCCATGAATGTGATGGAAGTGGCTTTTGCTTTCCAGTTATCTGTCAGTTTCAACGTAGTGAGGAAATATTGCTGGAAATGTCCAAGCATTGCAAGGCAGAAAAGAAGCCAAAACTAATTTTTTGGCTCCTGCCGTGAAAAGAATCTAAATGTAGATCACAAAAAGGGTTTTGTGTGTTTTTTTGTACATGTCTTGAATGTGAAAGGTACTTATTTTGGCTGTTGAAGTGATAAGAAATATCTTATGAGCTTGACGGCTGTGCGAGACTTTGGGATTTATTTATTTTTAAAAAAGCTTTTCAACTGAATCAGCCTTTTAAAAAAACAAGCCCACAGAAGACCTCCAGTTCTTTTTGAGCTACTGAAGGCAGTCTAGAACTCGGCATTATGAGAGCAGAGGCATGGGATAGCAACTCAGAGATAACAAAGCACCTCAGGTCAAAATGCAAGCGCCCAAGACAGCTGGAGAGAAACAGGGTATATAAGTGTTTATACACTAATGCTCAAAAGCTTCTGATCCAAGATGGGTGAACTGGAGCACTGGGTGTTAAAGAACAGTATTGATGTGGTAGGTGTTACCGGAGACCTGGTGCAGGGATTCCCAAACTTGGGTCTCCAGCTGTTTTTGGACTACAACTCCCATCATCCCTAGCTAGCAGGACCAGGGGTCAGGGATGGTGGGAACTGTAGTCCAGCTGGAGACCCAACTTTGGGAAACCCTGACCTGGTGGATTGGAAAGAACCAGAGGGAAACAAACACTGCAGGAAGCACGAGGAAGGGTGTACTGCAAGTGGCATTGCTCTGTAAATAATAATAATAATAATAATAATAATAATAATAATAATAATAATAATAATAGTTTATTTATACCCCACCCATCTGGCTGGGCTTTCCCAGTCATTCTGGGCGGCTTCCAACAAAATATTAAAATACAGTAATGCATCAAACATTAAAAGCTTCCCTAAACAGGGCTGCCTTCAGATGTCTTCTAAATGTCTGGTAGTTCTTGTTCTCTTTGACATCTGGTGGGAGGGCATTGAACTGAATGAGCCAGAACTCCCCAAAGAAGCAGATTCCTCCACAGAATTATTATGGGTGGTGATGCCTGGCTCCAAAAGCAATTTGAAACCGGGAATGTGCTGTTGTCCCCTGTATCAAAATGCTCAGGGAGCTCTTGAGATGGAAATGGGATCAGGGGAGCATCCAAAATAGATGTTGTAGTCATGAGTGACTTCAACTGACCTCACACAGAGGGTTTTCCTATCATGATAAAGAGAGAAAATTTATTGATAACCCTAGACAACTGTGCCCTAAAACAGCAGGTCATACACTCAATCAGAGGGAAGGTAACCCAGGACTTGCTTTTAAATGGTACCCGGGACGTAGTGTGGTTGAACTACTTGGGAACAGCAGCAATAGGGCTATCAAATTCAGTATCGGCCAATCGCCAAGAAAATCCAGCATGGTCAATTTTGACTTCAAAAGAGGAAATTTTCCCCCAGTGATGGAGGGGATTGGTAAAAAGGAAGTTGAAGGGCAAAGCCAAGAGAGCCAAATCGCTTCAAAACACTTGGAAGTTGTTCAAAACCACACAATGTTAGAAGCTCTGCTGCAACTAATGAAACACTCAGTAAAGTGAGTCCTATTTTGCCTCCTTTCTCTGCCTGAAGATTCAGTGTACTTCAGAGTTAACCGAACAATGCTAAGGCATACTGGGTTGCAAAGAACTTGAATGGGAACCCTAGTAAGTTGTGATACTATGGTTAGTTCCATGTTTAGTAGTATTTTTAATCCAATCCTTCTGCCTGCAGTGGTAATTCAGCAACATGGCCATTTATATCTTGTGTTGTGTGTGTGCACTTATCTTAAGAAAAATGACACTATGTTTGCCTCTGGAAGTGCCAATGTTTTTCAGAAACCACACCAATTCCCCATAAAACAAGACAAAACCAAATCCCAGTAATACTGACACACCCAGAGCCGGCACACACACTCTCCACCATGACAGCTCTTCTTCCAAAACAGGACTCTTCCGAAGTGTGAGACAGCATGGAACAAATTAATCTAGTTTTCTTGGTGCCGTACAAGTCGACAGCCCACACCTCATACTCAGTAATGAAGGGCGTGCATCTTCCCTTGTGGGAAATAGGCCTAATATTCCCATTTTAAGCAAAGTAATTAGAGGCCTGAGGCCACACAGAAAGCTGCGTGGCTTCCTTTGGCTGCGTTGAAAACTGACCCCAAATCTCCCATTTTCAAGCAGAAGGACTCTCTCCACTAACGCAAGCCAACCTTAGCAGAGAATCACATCTTCCTCCGTGGGTGGTTCCCAGCTGGGACAGGCATACCTGGGATGGGCGGGTGTGGGGAGGCAACCCAAGGACCAACTCTACAATCTTGTATCTTGCTTGCTTTGCTGCCCCCTCCCTCCCTAGCTCTGTAGCCAAAATGCAAATCTACTCCAAAGAATGTGAGGGAGCTGCTCACCTGCATGGAGCTCTCCTCAAATCACAGGCTAGACAAAGCTGTCTCGGGCCAGGTCAGATCACTGGTTCATCTATCTCACGCTTCCTCAACCTCAGCCCTCCAGATGTTTTGAGACTACAATTCTCATCATCCCTGACCACTGGTCCTGCTAGCTAGGGATCATGGGAGTTGTAGGCCAAAAACATCTGGAGGGCCGAGGCTGAGGAAGCCTGATCTAGCTCCGTAATGTTGACACTGACTGGTAGTGAGTCTCCAAGCTTTCCTTGGAGATGCTGAGGATTGAACCTGGAACCTTCTGCACGGAAAAGCATCTGTTCAGCTGTGGAGTTGTGGCCGTTACGAATGGGGAACGCTCTCACTTTCGGCTCAGGTTTAGCAAGCTTAGGATTAAAGGAAGATGCACAGGCAGATGCAGACCCTCCAAGTAATAATAACTTATTACTTACACCCCACCCATCTGGCTAGGTTTCCCCAGCCACTCTGAGCAGCTTCCAACAGAATATTAAAAACACAATAAAACATCAAACATTAAAAACTTCCCGATACAGGGCTGCCTTCAGATGTCTTCTAAAAGTCTGATAGTTGTTTATTTCTTTGACATCTGATGGAAGGGCGTTCCACAGGGCAGGCGCCACTACCAAGAAGGCCCTCTGCCTGGTTCCCTGTAACCTCACTTCTTGCAGTGAGGGAACCGCCAAAAGGCCCTCAGCACTGGACCTCAGTGTCCGGGCTGAACGATGGGGGGGGGGAGATGCTCCTTCAAGTGTCCCTATTTTCCAGGGACAGTCCTGGATTTACAGAAGCCATCCCAGTTTCTGATTTAATCCTGGAATGTCCCACTTTTCCTTAGGACATCCCTATTTTCATCAGAGAGGTGTTAGAGGGTATGGAGTTATGTGACGACCGAGCCAAGGAAATAAGTAACTATACAAGCTTTAGAAGGCAAAAGAAGGCAGCCCAGTATAGGGAAGTTTTCTTTAATTTTTTTAAATGTTTTATTATGTTTTTATGTATGTCGGAAGCTGCCCAGAGTGGCTGGGGTAACCCTGCTAGATGAATGGGGTATAAATAATATATTATTATCAATATTATTATTATAGAATAAGACGTCCCTATTTTCATTGCATAAATGTTGGCGGGTATGCAGATATTGTGGATATTCCTGGTGAATTTTGCACGACTATTTCAGCTCTACGGATGGCATCAGCTGACCTGTGCTGAATATCATTAAAAGCAGCTATCTTTCTCCTACTCCCTGGGCCTCTCACCCCATGGGACAAACATTCCTATCCAGGGGGCAGGTAGCAGTGGCAGAAGCCCCATCAGTCTGTATGAAAGGATCGCATAGAAAGACAAAGCCACAGAAGCTCAGAGTGCTTTAAGAAGTATAACAAAACAAAAAAACCTCACCAAACAAACTGGGTCATTGGAGGTGTCAGGAAAACCACTGATATCAAAAGACCCTTTGTTCAGAGTCTAAATGTATCATCTGAAGTGTTGAACAGACGAATCTGAAGCAGCCACAGAAGCCTCACACGCCTTTTGTCTCACATGAAAGAAAGCATTTTTCACACTGCAGGACGGTAGTGTGACATGAAAGGATTGTGACCGAAATAAAATCCTTCGAAATGATTGGGGCATGTGGTGATAAATATCTTAAAGCTCTCAGCTAATGGATTAGAACAACTTCCTTCGGAACTGCAATATATTTTTATTTATAGATTGGGTAGAAAAGTACATTCTGCTTGAATCTATAGTAACACACACACACACACACACACACACACACAAAATTGCATTTGCTCAAAAGTCCACATGTGCTAACAGGTCTAAAAAAGTTGGTGGGCCCTTTTTATGTGTTCCATAATTTCCTCCTGAGGAGTGTGGGGAGTTTATAGTCCTTCGCACAATAAATATAGGTGCATTTTTTTATACCTGGCGCAATTGCAGATGAAGATGCGGAAGAAACTGGCCCAATGTTGTGTAAGATTAGAGAAAGCTTGAGCAGGGTCTGTCCAAGACATTTTGCTGTCCGAGGCATAGGACAGGATAACACCCGCCCCCAATCCAACCAGAAGTCAACTAGATTGGCAGTTATATCTTATTGCAACAATGACCATACTCCTCAGCACCTCAGGACAGCAAACTAGCAGGCCACATGGCACAAACTGCTCTGTCTTCTGATCACTTGCCACTGCCGTGCACTGCCAGTATCGGCCACCAGAGGCAACTGACTCACTTTACCTAACAGTAGGGCCAACCCACCCCTGGGTTCGAATCCCCATTCTGCTATCCAGATGATGTCGAGTCATTCACCCTCTCTCTCAGCCTAACCCACCTCACAAAGCATAAGAAGAACTGCACACCATACCCCAAGTTCCTTGAAGGAAAAGCAGAACGGAAACATAACAGATTATACTTGTCAAGGACAGAGCTTTAACATTTGCTTAATTCACATTCCGGAGACACACAAAGGCTCACTTCCCCCCAGCCGTAGGTTTCCCCCAGTTCTGCAACCGCAAACCTCACATTACTATTTATTTTTTACATACATTAGAAAAACCAAACCAAACTTTTTAAAAACATTGCATGCTAAGTAACCAGGGTCTAGTTTGTTTCCCTTTCCCCCACATTTCCATTTCTTCCAGCTGTGCTTTGCAGTCAGCAGGGCTATTTACAAGATTATATCTCTCTCTAGACTGGATGCACGCTGGACTCCTGTGCTAGCTATTTTTACAAACAGTATGTGCTCGTTTGGTTGCTCTGTGTGTTTGTGTGTGTGTTTTAAAAACACCCCAAAAGGAATTATATATGAATATGAATAAGAGCTACATCTGCAGTTGCACTTAGTATGATAAAAGTCACAAGGGCACAAAATCCATGTGCTTTGAGGAATACATTTATCACCATGTGGAATTAAGATGAAATCTCTCTCTCTCTCTCTCTGTGTGTGTGTGTGTGTGTGTGTGTGTGTGAGAGAGAGAGAGAGAGAGAGAGAGAGAGAGAGCACATGCTTTCTTTGACCCACAAACCACAATGCCCTGAAGGGACCTTCTACTGAAGTCAGCTTGACTCTGGCCCAGTGCATTTATTGTTTTAAGCCAGACCATTAGCTGACGCAAACTAATTCAGGTAGCGAGAGCCGCATTTCCTTCTCGGCAGGCTTCCAGGGGCCACACGCCAATGGAGGGCAGGGATGGAGGCACAATTGGGTACAGCCATGAATGCAAATGTTACCTTTGTGCAGAAGGCTAGTTTCTCCTCTCTCCATTCCATCCAGGCAAGTAGGAGGCATCAATAGAGCCCAAGGACATATTCCAGCCAGGCATATTCCTCAAAGAGGATGCAGAGAAAGGCCCATGATGGATGTGGCTGGGGAAAGCATGTGACCTGGGCATCACCAGACAGACAGGCCTCCAACACTGAATTAAGGGGTAGCAATAATGTCACCTACTGAGAGCAGGGCACAGTCACATATTTGAAGGTCTGTCGGTGAACAAGCCTCTTATATCAGGGATGGGGAACCTGTGACCCTCCAGATATTGCTGGTGTCCAATTCCCATCATCCCAGACTGGTTAGTTGGAACTGGAGTCCAACAACATCTGAACGGCCTGCCCCTGTTCTGTTTCAAGGACTCTTGGGTCCAGTTTAATGATAAAGATGGGAGAGAGCTGGAGTCTGGATGTGGCCCATCAACAGTTCACACCTAGAAGCACACATTACCTGGCCTCAGCCTTACCTGCTATGGATGGCGAGATGTAGTTCTATTTAAATTTCAGCAAATTTCAGAAGATCATTCTGAAGTTTTCTGCTGGCTGGGGCTGATGTGAGTTGTAGTCCAGAGAGCACTAGGCTGGTTAAAGCTTACCTAGCCCCCAGCCTAAAGCATCATCGGTTAGCTCAGTTGGTTAGAACGTGGCGCTGATAATGCAAAGGTCGCAGGTTCAATCCCCATATGGGCCACCTGCATTGCAGGGGGTTGGACTAGATGACCCTTGGGATCCTAATTCTAAGGCAACTTCTGCATTCTTATGAATCCTTTTCCACGTCCCCTGCAGCCGATTCGGGGTTGGGACAGTACAAAGCCTCCTTTCAGCTTGTGGGAAGAACATGTTTCCACATTAATTCTGCCACAAGCTCCTGCTCTTTCATCTCCACCCGCTTCCTTTACAATTCCAGCATGGAAATGGAATCAGTGACCTACGAGCACTCGGGGATTTCGTACTCTGTCAAAAGGAGGCCTGATGTTTTCTGCACATTTTCGGCTTTCCCCTCCGTCGGCTACCGTCTTTAACGTTTCTGGGATTCCAGATGGCATCTGAGTGCGTCCTCTTGCAGAAATTCACATTTTGTATGTGTCCATATATCAGCTGCCTTCCTCTGGGCTTCATTCTTCATGTCTCGATAGCTTTTTGAGCTGCATGTCAAGAATCCTGGGTAGTGACACCAGCATGAATTATTTCCAGCTTCCTTGCTAGGTTTTGTGCTCCAGCACAAATGGAGTTCAGGGTGGGAAGTTGCCCTTTGGCATCTGAGCCAACAAACAAGGTTCACCTCCAGACTTTCAGCACTTTGCAGGAAGGATTCAAACACGCACTGTAAATTTGGGTTGCACCTGTAAAGTGCTCTTTCACCTCAGCATAACAAACCCACTACTTGTATTTTAAAGGACTGGTTTGCAGTTAGGAATGTGATAAAGAATGAAAGGCAGAGGAAGAACGAATGGCTAACAGGAATATGTGTGAATGCCACACGAACAAATACGATCATGGAATCACAGAATTTTAGAGTTGGAAGGAATGCATTAGTCCAACCCCCTGCAATGCAGGAATATGCAGCTGTCCTATAGGGGGATCGAACCTGAAAACAATGAATGTTCATTGCTATAGCATATGTCAGTGTAAACCTTCTTTGGGGGCAATAAACCATAATTCAAACCATGTTTCAAAAGGTAATCATAATAGAAATGAAGCTTTCACTTTCATTTACCTCTCAGTCCAGGGAACCTCCGGCTTCTAGGTGAGCAAGTGCCTTGAATTAGAACAGCCACTCTTGGGGAAAGCTGCCTTAGGTGTGAATTCTGAATTGTTTTTAAACCTATTTTCAGGTTTGTACTGTTTAAAAGACTACTTTAGCCATTCTTATGATACAGCTAAATTGCCTTTAGACATATGCATGTAAAATGCAATTCATAAATTCATAACAGCTAGGAGAACCCAACATACTGAATCCTTAGGAAGTTTTAGGTTTGCTTTAATAAGTTGCATTTTTTATGTCATCAGACACCAGGGCCTGAAAACTCTCATGATGGCAGGTGGACATGACTTGGCTAAAATGGCCGGGGTGTGTGTGTGCGCAGAGGTTCCCATACCCTCCAACTGTCCTGGAAGTACAGAAGCCATCCCAGCTTCTGAATTGATCCCGGAATGTCCCGGGAATGAGCCAGTGCCACACACTCGTAAAAAGGTAAAAGGTAAAGGACCCCTGGATGATTAGGTCCAGTCAAAAGCGACTTTGGGGTACGGTGCTCATCTCGCTTTCAGGCCAAGGGGGCTGGCATTTGTCCATAGACAGCTTTCTGGGTCATGTGGCTAGCATGACTAAACCGCTTCTGGCACAACGGAAGACCATGACGGAAACCAGAGCACATGGAAATGCCATTCACCTTCCTGCCACAGCAATACCTATTTATCTACTTGCACTAGTGTGCTTTTGAACTGCTAGGTTGGCAGGAGCTGGAACAGAGTAAATCCCCATCGTGGGGATTCAAACCGCTGACATTCTGATTGGCTAGCCCAAGAGGCTCAGTGGTTTAGACCACAGCGCAACCCGTGTCTCAGCCACACTGTCGTACGAGTCAGCTAGATCTCACCTTCTGATTTTCATCAGGGGAATGATGGAGATTTCTCCCCACTGAACTAGATTCACTGGGGGGGGGGTGTCAAAGGTCAAAATCTAGAGCCAGCACTGGAAGCTCCTTATGCTTTCCGGCACTACAGCGAGCTGAGCATGTCCCGTTTTGTGAGAATGCGTACGTGTGCCTCTGCCTTTCTCTTCTCTTCTTCTATGCAACTAATAATTAGACTGCAAACTTCATCCATCTACACGCATACCACAGTGATGGGGAAACGAGCACTATGTCCCCATAAAATCTATTCTGTCGAAGAGTGAGCCTATAAATTGTCAGCAAAGGCTCTGGGCTGCTTTTCACAAAAGCCTATTTATTCAAAGCTTTCCCTATTAATTTCTCCCCGTTGCAAACACAGAGTTGAAAGCAATGTAAATGGATCTACCACTGCCCTTTTAAACCAGTCTGGCAAAGCTGCCTCATGACCTGACAAAGTGATCTATGTGTCCACACAGCCCAATCTGGTGTGCGAGCCAATGAAGGTTCTTTCTTACAAACCAGTCTGCAATCTTTGCTTCTATCTCTTGAACCACTCCTTAGGGGTCTTTTGAAAACAGGGCAGAAGAAAAAGAGAAAGAATTTCCTGACCACTCAAAGGCAGAAGGCAAGACATTGGCGCAAAACCCTGCAGATTTTACTTGAAATACCTTGCATACAAAAGGTAACAAGAAACGGAAGCAACTTCTTAACCTGGTAATAAAATGGAGTAAATCGCAACTTTACAGCCTTAATGCAATCATATACTTTTTAGGTGCCAAACAATGAAATAAACCATATATAGTTTGGCTCCTGCCAATCCCAGAATTATCATTCCACAAACACAATCCAAACAACCTGCAGAAAGACACTGTACTCTACAAAAGGTGTTTCCAGTGGAAATGCTCTTGGAAGATTTGAGCAAGTGAGTCAAATCCCATGTGTCAGAGGAAAGAAAAACAAACTGGGGAGGCTGGAAAGGTTACCGTAATTTACTGCCCAGTTATGGAAATACCCCAGAATAAATAAGTTGTCTGTACAGTTTCAGTGCAGGGACTGTACCATTTCACACTGCAGGTGGAGGGTTTGCACCTTGGAATGTTCCTTCACATGGAGGTTCTCACATACTGTTCTCTGTTGAGAACTAGCCTATCAGTTTTCTACATTAAGAGTGTCATGGTTTTTTTAAGACACAAAAGGAATATGCAAACATATTTAATCCTCCATTTGCGTTGTCAGATGGTACAGTCTCAATAGCCTTGTATCATGTGACAATTCTCAGAATCTGTATGAGCAGATTAGCTCAAACCTCAGACACATTGCAAGCAATAAACAACAATTCTCAGCAATCCCTGCAGAAATATGTTGGAGGGAGATATGATGGAGGAAGTCATCATAGCAGTCAGCCAAACACTCAGGTTTTTGCAGAACAGATGCAGTCCTTGAAGCTTGGCATCCTTCCCTTCAGGGCCAGGTGTTAAAGACTGCTTAGCAAAACATATACAGAAAGAAGCAGTGGTGTGGGATGGAACAATTTATAGCGCTTTGTTTTTCTGTGGAAACGAATAACATTAATTCATTGTTAATGGTAGATGGATGCCAACTGCCAAAAAAAGAGAACACCAGAACAGTAGGCAAGCTTGGCAGTTTCAATGTTTTTTAGCTTTATTTCCTAAACAGAAGGAAAATAAATATGCTAAATCAGATCACTCAGGCATCAGATAATTTCCCCATTCAAACTGGAAGTGTCCCTATGCAAATTATCTTATGGTATACTGAAATAACCCCCTGGAAAGTTTTGCATAGTAAACTTTTCCCCAAAAAGTTCCCAATTGAAAATATTCCAGAAAACCCATAACACTGGACAGGAGACATGGAAACACAGCTTTAATAGCTGCCACCCAGCTTAGACCAGACTTGGATAGAAAAATATCTGATTTAGTGGAAATCAAAACAGCTGAACAAAATGTTCTGTTTTAGCTAAGTCCAGACTTGCAAAAACAGTTTGTGATTTTGAAATCTCTCAAACTCTGGGCAGTCAGCTGAGGAACCCACACTTAGGAAGTGTTAAGAGTTTGACCCTGCTGCAATGACATGAGAATACATGGTGCTTGGCTATCACAAATATACAGTGCAGAGATAGTTGCCCTTCATGAGATTAATACAGTGGCAAACTGGAATGACATCTTCTGCCCAACAGACTCAGTGCATTATTTCAGCTCGTGATTTTTGGCTTTCTAGTCCATGAAACACATCCAACTGCTACCAGAACATTTGTAGGCAGACAGAACAAAAGAGGTGACTTTTGCAAACTTTCTCTTTTTCTGGAAGAGGTGTTAGTGGGCAACCCCTCACTTTTTCCTTTTTATTTCCACCCAGACACAGATGTAGGTTTACCATTGTAGGAGAAAAAAATGGTGCTGGTGACAAACTTATGATGAGCACCATGCACTCACCATATGGGCAACTGCAACAGTGGCTGCCTGGCAATCCTTTAAGCACCAGAGGTGAGAGGCAGAGGCATCACCAGCAGTAACTATGACAACCCAGAACAACTGCCCATAGGGAACTTGGGCTGAACAAGGTTTCTAACTCCTCTTTCACTGCCTGTTGGGAACTTTTGCACGTCCAGATGTTGCTGAGCCTCAACTCCAAACATCCCTGATCACTGACCATGCTTGCTGGCACTGATGGGAGCAACATCTGGAGGGCAAAAGGTTCGCACACAGTCTAACCTATTGCTCTGATGGCACACCAAACACCGTAGCAGCACAGTATCAGGAAGTTTTTAATGTTTGGTGCTTTATTATGTTTTTATATGTGCTGTAAGCTTCCTAGAGTGGTTGGGGAAACCCAGCCAGATGGGCAGGGTATAAAATTGTTGTTGTTGTTGTTGTTGTTGTTGTTGTTTGCAGTGCCTGAATCTGTCGCTTCCCCATTCTCTCCCCCATAACTCCTTTCTGCCAGCTTTTTGCAGGCTTCTTTCGAATGAATGGCTCTTCAGACAGAATTTTATCAGCAACGATTCCCCTTTTTTTAACCAAAGGAAATGGTCTGATGAGTAAATCAAACAAATCTATTGTGCTACCAGCCGGTTGTTGCGCAACCTCGTGCAACAGATCGCCAAGAATGCCATTAAGGCAAGCCCAACTTAATTAAGGAAGTTCAACGAGGCCAAAATGTTGGAACGAGCAAGTGGTCCTCAGGAGCAGCAAGAGAGCCTGGGTTCTTCCAGATACAAAACCCTCCGTTGACCACCTCCTTGCACAAAAGGCAAAAATCTATGTAATTAAGAGATTGATTAAGAGATAGACTGTGCTTACTCGCAAAGCGACGGAAGAAATAGCACTCCTGCACCCACATAATGTAATTAGCAAATAACTAAATAAATGGTTGTTGCAGCCAGTTCTCTCCCTAGCAGTGAAGCAAATGTGTGTTTACGGAATAATGAAACCAATTATCTCGATGCAGAAACTCAACTCGCACTGCCTTTTGCACACTTTCCTTTTCGTCCTCTTGCTCTCCCTCCCATTAATCTCCTGGCATGCAGTTCTATGGAAATTCAACTCACTTAAAAGGCTCTTTCAGGCCAATTTGCCATTTATTATCTTTCCTACTGCATCAGCTCTGGGACCAGCTCTGAAACTCGAGATCGGCAACTGGAGGCCTTTAGGCTCACAGCATTCCTTCTCTTGGCTTTCAGTTCGGCAAGAAAAATCAGGGACAGAGTGCCATTTGAGAAAAGGAGAACAGGATGCAGACCTGTCTCATTGTACCTTATGTCCCTTATGGGACCTGGATAGGGATCCGAAAATCTGTCAGAGATGCTTTCTCATTTTTCCAGTTTTCCCACATTTCCAATTTGCAATTGTTTCCAAGTCCACATGAAAAGCCATCAACATTTTAGTGCTAATTTCTCCAATGTTTGTATGCAATTTTGCCTAATATGCACATTTTTGCAAAGCATAAGTTCTCTAATGTAACAATTTTTTGTACAGAGACATCACCTTGCCAACAACGGTCCGTATAGTTAGAGCTATGGTATTCCCAGTACAGTGGTACCTCGGGTTATAAATGCTTCAGGTTACAGACGCTTCAGGTTACAGACTCCGCTAACCCAGAAATAGTATCTCAGATTAAGAACTTTGCTTCAGGATGAGAACAGAAATCGCACAGCAGCGGCACAGCGGAAGAGGGAGGCCCCATTAGCTAAGGTTAAGAACAGGTTAACCTCAGGTTAAGAACAGTTTCAGGTTAAGAACGGACCTCCAGAACGAATTAAGTTCTTAACCCGAGGTACCACTGTACTGATATATGGAAGTGAGAGCTGGATCATAAAGAAGGTTGATCGCCGAAGAATTGATGCTTTTGAATTATGGTGCTGGAGGAGACTCCTGAGAGTCCCATGGACTGCAAGAAGATCAAACCTATCCATTCTGAAGGAAATCAGCCCTGTGTGCTCACTGGAAGGACAGATCTTGCAGCTGAGGCTCCAATACTTCTCTTCATGAGAAGAGAAGACTCCCTGGAAAAGACCCTGATGTTGGGAAAGATGGAGGGCACAAGGAGAAGGGGACGACAGAGGACGAGATGGTTGGACAGTGTTCTTGAAGCTACCAGCATGAGTTTGACCAAACTGTGGGAGGCAGTGGAAGACAGGAGTGCCTGGCGTGCTCTGGTCCATGGGGTCACGAAGAGTCGGACACGACTAAACAACAACAAATAATCAAAACTATATGCATTTTATGCAACTTTACCCTAGCTTATACTTCTTCTCTTTTTTAAAAACACACACATCAGTTGGCAGGAGACAGGCATCTTAAAATTCAGAAAAGTGTAACTCTTAAAGAATGGCTATGTTTTGGTTTGTGAGTTAAGCTTTGTGGTAAGTGCGAAAAAGGGAGATTTGTATTCAAATGTGGACTGAATCAAAATTTCCCCAATCCCTACACTTGGGTAATTTACCTTCTTCTATATATTGCTTCTCACTAGGGATGTGAGTCTGAGTTCTGTCATTTTCTTCTTTTTTCTAATCTTAAATTCAGTTCTCCACATTTTGCAGCAATTTGTGACTTTTTAAAAATTAAAAATCCTCGCTCAGTCATGAAGTTCACTGGGTGATCTGGGGCTAGTCATTGTCTCTCAGCATAACCTACCTCAGAGGGTTGTTGTGAGGATGAAATGGGGACACTCAAGGTACGCCACCATGAGCTCTTTGGAAGAAAAAAAAGTGGCATATAAATGTGATTAAAATAAAAAATTAAGAGAACCTCATGAAAATTCACCAGCATTTTAGTGCAGATTCTTCCTAACAGAACACATTGTTATATGCAATCTTGACTAACGCATGCACATTTTTGTAAACGATTTCCCCTAACACAATGCATTTTTGTGTCATTTTTACTAACATGTCCATCTTTATGCACACTTTCACCGTTTTTGTAAACCTTGTTTGGTCAGCAAACTGCATAGCGAAATTTGCAGAAGTGCAAATTTCTTTTTTTAAAAAAAATAATAATAATTTTTATTAAATTTCCAATTGACAAACCAATCATATCACATTAATTCCAAATTATACCAATACATAAAAACTCCAAATATTTAGCTGAATTTTAAATTTTTGTTGGGGGTACCCATGCTTTGAGTTCAGAAAGGGTCCAATCATCTCCTATTTCTCAGAAGTGCAAATTTCAAAGGCTAGCTGTGCTTCTGTTCACATACTGTTTCAGAAAAGTGCAAATTTGATAGATTCAGCTGGGATCAATTTTCTCCCCAACTCCACTCCTCACATGCTGTCGTTGCCGTCTGACTAATCCAGAACCCCAAACCCGTAGTGGCAACTCCCTCAAACAGTGGACTGTCGTTCCTTAAGTAGGAAATGTGACCGCTACACCTCCCTTAGGATGGTCACTTTTCAGGAGGGTCTTCTTTACAAGAAGAGCTGCAATAAGCCACAACTCTCTGGCAAACATGCATCGCACACGGACGCATCTTCAGACTTCTTTTACATAACAGATGCAGAAGTGGCTCAGGGGCCCATTTTGCACACACAAAAAGAGTTGTTGCTAGTAGCAAAGGTTTACCAAGCATCTGAACAAGGCTTGCAATCTAACCAACTTTCAAACGCGTTATTTGAAAGCTCTACGGAAATTCCAGACTGACCACTTGACAGGCCCGTTTCTCTTGGTTTATCTTCTGAGGCTTCCCAGCACTAGTTTCGCCAGTCTGTTTTTAGCTTTGTGAGGAAGCCTTTAATCAAGGCGCTGGAAAGGGAAAGAAAGCTTGCCGGATACACCCTAAAAAGAAATCTCTCCTTAGGATCACTGGCCCAGAGATGCAGGAAGGACCTCCTTCAATGGCACCCATGTTTCTGGGTTAAATGTTAAGAGTGCACTGAGATTCCTCAAAGCATCCTTTCTTGGGTCACCACACCTTCAAAGCACATTTGTACCGTCACCACTCCTGGGATTCTTTGGGGAAGTTATGTAGGGTGTGGATGTGATCTTGGGGGAGGTGGGAAGGAACAAAGGGTGATAGTCTAGTAAGTTTTACTCAGAGCAGACTTGCTGAAATTAATGGCCCAAACTTAATGTTCACTAATTTTTCTTCAGTGGGTCCACTGTGAAACTTATTGCAGTACCACCCTGAGGAATTAAACTGTTCTACTATCTTGTATTCCATATATTCATCTTTGGAAAGCCAGCATATGGCATATATTGAGATATGTGCTAGAACCCAGAGGCCCTGGCAAAGCCCATTGCCACTACTGCCTGCCAGGTCCCAAACCACTCCTGCTGACACTGCCACTACCATCACTCCTGGGCTGGCAAGAAGGACTAGGGGATGGCAGGGAACTGACCAGAGCAATCAGCCATGCGTGCAAATTCCCCATCAACACCAGCTTAATTAGGCCAACAATGATTGGGGAAGGGCTGTGGCTCAGTGACAGAGCATCTGCTTTGCACGCAGAAGGTCCCAGGTTCAATCCCCACCATATCCATATCTCCTGTCTGAAAGCCAGGTAAGCTGCTTCCAGTCATTGTGGACAATACTTAGTTAGATGAGACAAAGGCCAAAGTACAGGGCAGCTTCCTATGTTCCCTACCATGCCTATGTTTGAGGGTGAGGCGGGTGCTATTCAAGCTGGTGGAGGCAGGGAGTTTGCGTACATAGGCTGGAGTTCTGATCTGCACCACTGCTGGGCCCCTCCTGGGTTCTTGCTACCTGAGGCTACCCGAGGGTGTGGCATTGTGCCGCTCTCAGCACTGGGTCACATGTGCAGACTACCTGGGGCCATCAGCTTAATAGTGCCAGCCTTCCTCCTGAAGGCAAGGACCCTTCAGGGTGTGGATGGCAAAAGCCAGCATCGCCAGGGAATTTGTGTGCAGTGTGATCAGCACAGCCGCCACCACCATGGGCAAGCACCGGGGACCCCCCAAGTGACAGGAGCGAGCCAGCAGGAAATCACACCGAGCAAGTTGGAATTCACTCTTTATTAGCAAAAACACGATCTTCACAGATTTGGCTGAGTGTCAGGCCTACTAATGAGCAGAGCAACCCATCTCTGGTAGGTCTTGCCCCATGAAGCAGAGACTAAAGGTCCCCACCCTCCACAGCCATCTATGTCTCCTCCTATCCAGAGGTTCACTAATGCCTGCCTTTGCTCCTCCTGTTTCATGCCTCTCCTTGTTCTGGGAGACCAGAAGGGAAGGGAGCTTGTTGCAGCAGGATGAGGAGACACCCATGCCTCTCCCTGACCCATCTTTGCTTCTTGGCTTCCTTCCTCTCCTGCTTCAGCTTCTGCCTTTCATTCTGGGCCTCTCTCAGCCACAGACCCTTTCTGCTCACTAAATCCTATTACCTCTTCAGGTTCCAACACCACCTGCGCTCTGTCTGCTCCCTCTTCTCACTCTGACCACTCATCATCATCCCACCACCATTCCCCGGGCTCTAAGCCTTCTTCCCTTGGGGGTTCCCCAGCTGGTGACTTCCACCATTCCTCTGCATCCAACCAGTCCATGACCCCAAGGGCAAATGAACTGGGGACCCCAAATCTTGGAGCCAAATCTGAACTTTGGAAGACCATAAGTGTTTAAGTCTAGTGTCTGGCTGTTGGTTAGAAGCTATGAGCCGCACCAGTGATAGAACAACCGTCAGTCCCGGTCATCTTATTTACTGTTGCATGCGCTTTTCTCTTTATAGTGGGTCAAGGCCTCCTCCTCCGGGATCTTGGCTAACGTTTTTGGATTACACTGCTTGGGAAGGGCCTCCAGCTGTCTGGCCAGCCCTGTCGAGTAAAGCAGGCAGTGCAAAGAACTGCCACATAAGTCATAATGCTGGATAGACTTTCCTCCTGGCAGCTTTGCATTCAACAGCGGCCTCCCTTTGATGGTGCAAAACCCTGCAGATCTGGAGAAGGAGAAGCTCATCCATTAGGCAACTATCTACTTGAACTGAGAGTTGAGCACATCCATCAAGGCCAGGCTGCTCCAAGCAGAAAACCCAGTGGCTGTGCTAGAGTCCAGAGACTTCCCCTTTTGCAAAGCGAGCACCACACTTTGCCAAGAAAACCATCTGCAGAGCAGAAAAGGGAGGAGGGCGATGGCATGGTGTGGTGTCTGAGAAACCCCTGCTTCAGAGAGGCTGAGCTAGCATACTGTTGTGGCTAAAATGCTGGACATGCTAATAATTTTTATCAGCTTTTCAGTGATAAATGCACTGTATGAAGTCAGAAAATAGAAACTGAATGTAACAAGAAATACAAAAACAAACAACCATACCTCCCTCCCCTCTATGCCAGAAGCCAGGAAAGTGATCTTATTCATTCTAATGTATTGAATGAATTCTTAATGTATTTTTCTTATGTATTATTGCCTACATCCTTCATTTTCTGTGTTGCTCTTGCAGGGACCTTGCAGGGCATATCATCAGGACAATGTCACTGTTTTCATTGGCCAGAAGAGACTGATACCCAAGCACAAAGTTCAGAGCAGAAATATAATCAAGGCATTCAACGCTGGAAATAAGGTATTTTGTAAACCGGTACTTCGGCATATGTAATAAACGAACACCAAATAGCACAACATACATCTGGTTTCTAAATTGTTGGCATTTGCGCAGGGTGATTTGGGTTAAAAAAAAATTACCCAATCTCAGAGCTTCCTGGGTGATCTTGAACCAGTCCCTGCAGCCCTCGTTGTGCATTTCTTCTAGTGCCATGCCCCCCCCAAATCATCCAGCAGTTCCTCACCTCCCCACTCAACTATCCATCAAGAAACTGCACTTGCAGGTCCTGGAGGTGTTGCTGAACATGATTAGAGAGGACCAGCAAGTTAAAGGTGTACAGGTCGGAGCAAAACATTACAAGTTAAGGGCTTTCGCAGATGACTTAGTTCTGACTTTACAAGAGCCATACACTAGCACGAAAAAGGTGTTGGAGATAATTCAACAATTTGGCCAGGTAGCTGGATTTAAATTGAATAAACAAAAAACTAAAGTCTTAGGGAAAAACCTGACAGATATGGAGAAGAATAAGTTTCAAGAAGAGACGGGTTTGATGGTGGTTAAGAAGGTGAAATACCTAGGGGTTAATTTAACATCTAAAAATTTGAATTTATATAAGGACAATTATGAAAAATGTTGGTTAGAAATTAAAAAAGACTTAGAAATATGGTCAAATTTGAGATTATCAATGTTAGGCCGAATTGCAGTAATTAAGATGAATGTATTGCCTAGAATGTTATTTTTGTTTCAAACTTTGCAGATTATTGACAAGATGGACTGTTTCAAGAGGTGGCAGAAAGATATTGCGAAATTTGTCTGGCAGGGCAAAAAGCCCAGAATAAAATATAAAATATTAACAGATGCAAGAGAAAGAGGGGGATTTGCCCTGCCGGACTTAAAATTGTACTATGAGGCAGCAGCATTCTGCTGGCTGAAAGAGTGGATGCTCCTCGAGAATACAGATATCTTGGACTTAGAAGGTTTCAATAACGCATTCGGTTGGCATGCATATTTATGGTATGACAAAATCAAAGTGCATAGTGCCTTTAAAAATCACATTGTAAGGAAAGCGTTGTTCAATGTTTGGATGAGATATAAAGACCTGTTGGAAAACAAAACCCCTAGATGGTTGTCACCCTTAGAGGCGAAGGCCCATAAGAAAGTTAATATGGAGGTCGGATGGCCAAAGTATTGTGAGATTTTAGAACAGGATGGAGAGAAACTGAAATTAAAGAGCCATGAAAAACTAAAACCCAAAGTACAAGATTGGCTCCACTATTATCAAATAACGGAGGTTTTTAAACAAGACAGGAAAATTGGCTTCCAGGTGGAAAAATCAAAACTCGAGACAGAACTGCTAGAATCCAATACTAAGAATTTGTCAAGAATGTATAACTTGCTGTTGAAATGGAACACACAAGATGAAATAGTTAAATCAGCTATGATTAAGTGGGCACAGGACATTGGTCATAATATTATGTCTGCTGACTGGGAAAGGTTGTGGAACACCGGAATTAAATTTACGGCATGTAGTGCCTTAAAGGAAAATGTGATGAAAATGGTATACAGGTGGTACATGACCCCAGTTAAGCTAGCAAAAATTTACCATTTGCCTGACAATAAATGCTGGAAATGTAAGGAAACTGAAGGTACTTTTTATCATCTTTGGTGGACATGCCCGAAGATTAAGGTCTTCTGGGAGATGATATATAATGAAATGAAAAAGGTATTTAAATATACCTTTCTTAAGAAACCAGAGGCCTTTCTCTTGGGCATTGTCGGCCAATTGGTGCAAAAAAAGGATAGAACTTTCTTTATGTACGCAACAACAGCAGCAAGAATACTGATCGCAAAGTATTGGAAGACACAAGATCTACCCACCGTGGAAGAATGGCAGATGAAAGTGATTGACTATATGACTTTGGCGGAAATGACGAGCAGAATTCGAGACCAGGGAAAGGAGACTGCGGAAGAAGATTGGAAGAAATTCAAGATTTATCTTAAGGACTACTATAAACTTGATGAAGTTTAGAATGTCGAGATTCTATAGAGAGAAAGGGTTGCAGTAATATAAGATTAGAATAAGAAAGGATTATGACGAATTAGAGTTGGGAAAAAACATTTATAAGTTGCTATAAAATTTGGACATGAGGATGCAGAAAGGGGAGGTATGGGGAAGTCCGAGGAAAGAAGTTTATGAAATGACATTATGAAATTATACTTGTTTGTTTGTTTGTTTTCTTTTTTGTGTTTGTCTGTTATAAAAACTTTTGTAAAACTAATAAAAAATATTATAAAAAAAAAAAGAAACTGCACTTGCAAATTATCAAAGGGGAGAGAAGATTTCAGTTACATTCTCATGCTTTGGGTACAGGTATTGAACCTTCCTCCTACTTTACAAATCATCACACCAGTGTTCTGCACTTTGCAGCCTCCCTAGGTGCCAGCACTTTAATTAGAGCCCAGTTGGAGCTGTCTTATACTGAGTTAGACCCTTGGTGCATCTAGCTCAGCACTGTCTCCACTGACAGTGGCATGTAGTCAATACACAGACACTGAAATTCAGGTAGAGGTCTCTGCCAGCCCTACCTGGAGATGCTGAGAATTGAACCAGGAACCCACCTGCAAGCAAAGCAGGCACTGAACTCAGGCTCCTCCCCCAACATTGCTCCCTGGAAATGAGGCGGGGCTGAAAATGCTAGCCAAAACAATGCTTTCAGTCGTTCATTCCCATTTATCTACAAAATTGGGATCCTCACAGCCTGCCTCTCAGGGATATTGTACTGACGATGTCTGCAAAGGACTTGGAATGTGCTATATGAAGACTAACTATTAGCATTGAGAACCAGGCGTTGACATTTTACCATTTTCCGCAGCAGCAACTGATTTGCTTTCACACCCATCCCCTCAATATGCTTGAACCTGAACAATTCTTCCAGTCAGAGGACAAAAACTGGCAAACTGCTAATTTTTAAGTGGAGACCATAAGGGAGGGAATCGGTTAAGCAGCAGGCTGGCAGCTTTTCCCTCCACGCAGCCCCCGTTCCAAAGCACTAATGCTTTGAATGAAGTAAAATGCAGCAAAGCTGGGTCATTCCAGAAAGTCATGCTGACCTCCTCTGATGAAACATTTCATTTGTTTACCACTGACTTTCTATGACAGGAGGAGGGAGCCTTTAGCAGCTCCAGGGCCACATTCTTCCCATGGGAAACCTTCCAGGGGCCGCAGGCCAGAGGTGGTCAGGGCCAGAGGTGTACCTCTTACCCCGTGAAGAAAAATCAGGAGGTTTCTACATATGCATCTCTTTATTCTCCATCCAGGCAGACAAGAGGCATTATCACAATTCAAGAACAAAATTGCTCAAGGAGGACACAGTGCATTGAGGGGTGTGTGGCCTGGGGCAGGGGGTGTGGCTTCAGGAGGGGTGTGGCCTGGGAAGAGTCCTAAAAACCAGACCAAGACAGGCCTGGCCGGCTGCTTCTACACCTGTGACCTGAGGTTTTTTCACCTATCTTCCAGGAAAGGCTAGTCAACCAAGCTACCCTACACAGGTTTGTCCTAGTGGTGGCCAAATTTTTATTCCACAGAAGGGTGAAGACAGTCCATGGACCCTGAAGGTGCCTGAGACCCTCTCCTGTTGCCCCTATATGCTGTTCCAGAAGACTCAGTGAGACCATGGTGGGTGGTCGGGTTTGGTCACCAACACAATCACAGTGCGACGCCTGTTTTAAAAGAAACTCCCACATCTTGGCTCAGGTCAATTCTTGTGACCTTTTCGGTGTGCGGCAAAAGCTTCAGAGTTTATTTAATGCACCTAAAGTGGCTAAAATGTTCCAACCTTTTAAAAAATAACACAGAATTACGGGTGTGAGAGGCCTTAGCTGGATCAGAACTCTGCTGTGTGTGTGTTTGTGTGCAAAAATACATCTTGAAAACACAAGAAAACAAAGCCGAATAAGGAGCAATGGAAGAGAAAGCAGACATACCTGACTTTCCCACTCCAGCTCGACCAAAGATGGCCAGTTTCACTTCTGCGCTCTTAGCCATGGCGGGGAGAAAATGGAGGATGGCGGAAACGTCGCTGGCTGAACCAAACTGGCACGAAGGATGAATGCCCAAGTCCTTTCTTCTGCCTTACCATGCCATTGTGATTTTCAAGCAGGGCCTAATGGGAAAAGACCCACCAAAGAGAAGGAATGAGCAGGTGAACAGGGGTGCTGCCAGCCACTGCCAAGGTCTCAGCAGAGGGTTGAGGTGTGTCCTGTTTCTCAGGAGAGCTTTTCGTCAGACGCAGCCCTCAAACGATAAGCCATGAACCTAGAACCAATCTCTTTCAAAAACTCAGGGAGTGGTTCTCTGTCTTCGGGCATGGGGGAAGAAGAAAAAGAGCAAAAGCTATATTTCTTTATATTATGCATTACATTTACGGTACCTGGGCTAGGCTGAGAGAGAGTGACTAGCCTAAAGTCATGCAGTGAGTTCCATGGCTGAGCAGGCATTTGACCCCTGGTCTCCCAGGTCCAGGTCTGGCACTCTAAACCACTGCATCATGATGGCTCTGTTCAGAAGAATCACATGTTACAGCCCCCTCTCTTCAGATCACAGCTGGGGCGATGGACGGACTTCACTCCCTTCCTGAATGATCCCATACACACACACACACACACACAGTGGACGCTAGGCTTGTGAATGTGATCCATGCGGGATGCACGTTTGCAACCTGCAGCGTTTGCAACCCACAGCAGTGCGTCTGCGCATGTGTGGGTTGCAATTTGACGCTTCTGCACATGTGTCACCGCCGAAACCTAGAAGAAACCTGTTCTGGTGCTTCTGGGTTTCGGCAGTTCGCAACCCGAAAAAACGCAATCTGAAGTGTCTGTAACCCGAGGTATGACTGTGTGTGTGTGTGTGTGTGTGTACACACACACACATATACAAGCTTGCATACCAAAGATGTGCAAATCATGTGGAAATCTTGGCAACAACCCTATTCCCTGAGATGCTACATTTCCACATAACTTTATGATAAGAGCTTTGCTGGATCAGGCCAAAGGCCCTTCTATCCCAGCATCTGGTTCTCACACTAGCCAACCAGATACCTGGTGGAAGTCCTAAAGCAGGATCCAAAAAATGCCACAACTCACTTGTGATTCCCAGCAACTGGCTGCGCTTCAAGACCCCCAAGCCAGCCCCAGGAGAATGAAGACACAAGGACACAGAACTTAGGTTAATGTTAATGGGCAAAATTTAGGCCTGCTCATCCACTACACAATGCATCTGGAGTGACCTTTGCATTATTCCTGTACACCCCCCCCAAAAAATTCTTTTTATAGGACTAACATACTAAATAGTACAATCCAATGTGCTGTTGCATGAAGCAGGGAACACAGATTAAGTGCCAAGGCCCCAATGTGGCCTTAATGGATCAATCCATTTTGCAACTGCACCACAACCAACTCAAGCCTTGGTGCAACAGCAGAAGCCATTGGTACTACAACACATGCATCTTCTGCCAGTTCCTGTGCAGCTGAGTTTCAGGAAAAAGAAGTTGTGCAGCAAAGTAGATGGAGGAGTGTAGCTTCCAGCAACCCATGGTATGGAGCCTAGAGAGTAAAATTGACAACCAGTCCCTCCATTTGGTCCTTGTAGGTCCTTGTTTCAGCTCCCTCCCTCCCTGGCTCCAAGCATCACCCGCAAACCCAAGACCTCACCTCCCTTCTGCTCTTCAATCACATTTGAGGACAACACAGTCAAAGCTATCTTTAGCAATTCCTCCTGTGTGGGGGCATCACAGCTTGAGCAGAGCCCATGCCTCATTACGCACAATGGCTGGTCACTTCAAAAAAAAAACAGAAGCACAAAACAGTTTGCCTTAAAAACACGCTTTAAAGGGCATAATCAGAAAATTACTCTGCACAAACTTCTATTACAATTGGGAGGAAAGGGTTAAGCAGCCCGTTACTAGCTGTCAACAATTAATCATTTCAAAGTATGGCCCTTGTTTAAAAAATGATCTGCCAATCCAGATTCAGACCGTTTTGGAGGGTGCAACTCTGTGCTTTCCTGTTTTTTGGGGAGCTTTAATGTGGGGCTTTTCAGTCTTGCTTGCATAACAGAGAATGTCAACGTCATGTTTGGCAAAATTACCTAACAGTTAATAGATACCATAGGACACACAACCGCTGAATAAAGTCTCGACATTCTTCAGTATAATCGGCTCAAAATACTGAAAAAAGTCCCATTTCCACCCCAGCCAAGATAGCTGCAATTATTATTGCCAGCAGTTGGCCTTGACAACTAACTTCCAATACAGGTTTTTACGTTTCTGAATGTACGAAAAACCCATTAACGCCGTTGCGGAGTCAGCTCCCCACAGCCTACTGTAACTCCCTTTATTGGTCCTCAGGAATTGCTATAAAAGCCACACCAGTTGGGAAAGGTATGCTTCTCAACATTTCCCCCTAAACAAACCTCTGTGCTTCTAAGTGCTCAGAAGCCCTTTGTGCATTCTGCATCAGGGGCAGAGTGCAGGGTTAGGCAAGGCTTAAAAGGTGTTTTATTATAGGGCTCGGAAAAGCTTTCCCCACCCTGCCCCATCCCATCTCACTCATCGGCTTGATGGAGGAGTTCTTTGTGAGAAATGCTAAGAGGTGGGGTGGACCAACACTGACCCCCTCACCCTTCTCAGTTGCCCATCCCAGAAAAGCATGAGACAACTGACAACTGTGAGGAAAAGTATGGCCATTTTTGGAAGAGGGTGTGAGTAATCTTCAACTATGAAGAAACGCTTTGCCCAAAATCAAAGGTCCCTCCACAAGTCCTTTTTATTATGCATCCACAATAATTTGTGCTCATGATAATATTGGGGCAGTTATAAGTAATCAATGACGCAGGCTCCCAGTATGTTTCGGAGCACAATCCAAAATGTTGATGCTGACTTTTAAAGCCCTAAATGGCTTCAACTGAATACCTGAAGGAGTGTCTTCATCCCCATCATTCAGCCTGAGGTCCAGCTCTGAGGGCCTTCCGGCAGTTCCCTCACTGCGAGAAGGGAAGTTACAGGGAACCAAGCAGAGGGCCTTCTCAGTAGTGGCCTCCCATCAAATGTCAAACAGATAAATAACTATATGACTTTTAGAAGACATCTGAAGGCAGCCCTGTATAAGGAAGTTTTAAATGTTTGGTGTTTTATTGCGCTTTTAATACTTTGTTGGAAAATGGCCAGAGTGGACGGGGTACAAATAAAAAAGTTGTTGTTGTTGTGTTGCAGAGCATATCTGCAAAAAGACTCTGGCCTGAAGTGTCATTTAAAGCCATCGTAACAAGACTTATTATTATTTTGCTATGCTAACAATTGACAAGCAACTGTAGAGAGTATTCTTCATCAGCCTCTATTTTCACAGGGTGGCTACAAATGACATCAGTTATGTGGGAAAACACAGAAACAAACGTATGTAGAGTTGGACCCCCTGATCCATCTAGTCTCTAAATTGACTGGCATCAGCTTTCCAGGGTACCAGACAGTTATCTCTTCCACTGCCCAGTCTTCTGGGAGATGCTAGAGACCAAATCTGAGACCTTCTGGCATGCAAAGCAGATGTTTTACCCACTGAGATACAGCTGTTGGGTAGCTATTGCTACAGGAACATGCCACATGCTCAGAGATACTGCATCTGCATTTATACTAAGGGGGCAAAAGTGTGTGTGTGTGAGAGAGAGAGAGAGAGAGAGAGAGAGAAAGAGAGAGAGAGAGGAGAGAGAGAGAGAGAGAGAGAGAGAGAGAGAGAGAGAGAGGAGGGGAACCTTAGTTTCCTCAGTGTTTCCACATCTGTGTTCTAATTTACATTTTTAAAATGTGATTTCTATTCAGAGTCATTGAGAGCTAGTGACTACCCAGTTGGCTTCATGGCTGACTGGGGATTTGAAGCCTGATCTCTCAGATCCTGGACCAGCACTCTAACCACTAAACCACACTGGCTCTTTCCTTATTTTTGCAGCTGCATCACACTGTTAATGATCAACTACAGTCCTGAGATCCTTTTCACCCATACTATGGCCAAGCAACCATTATTTGACTTGAGGACTGACAGCTGGGCATGTGAAGTGATTCCACTGGGGTTTTTTTTTTTTTTTTTTGAGAGGTAATTGAATGTTCTTGCACAAATGCAGACTTTAGTGCTCGGTGCCAAGTTATTTCACTAAACACTGACTTATTTCACTTTAAGTAAGTTTCTAACACTGCTCTTGCCTGATTTATTGGGCTGGCAATAAGTAAATAAATCCAACTTTGCTTGGAACAGAATTTAGAATTCATTTTTTTATGTGTAAGAAGCACATAGTTGGGCTCTCCAAGCTAGCAGTCTGATGGGATACCTCAGTAGAACATGAGATTCTTAATCTTAGGGTTCGAGGGTTTGAGCCCCATGTTGGGTAAAAGATTCCTGCAAAGGGGTTTTGACTGAACCTCATAGTCCCTTCCACCTCTAAGATCCCAGGATCCAGGACTTTGCAGTCAGACAACACGGTGACCACCATCCAATAAATTCAGCTCACTGAAATAATTTGGTTTAAACATGTTTAATTCTGTTCTGGATTGCAGCTGATGCCTTTGGAGCTCTTTTTCATCATAACTTTGTTCCCAGAGCTATCTTGTTGGCTCAGGGGTGTTTATAATACTGGCAAAAAATAATAATCTACTGAAGGCCTCAGTAGGCCAAAAGGCCGGTGAGAAAGATACAAGTAAAAACAAACCAACACTCTACTCTCCGAAAACATCTCCCCAAAGTGTAAAAGCTGTGAAAAAGGAAACTTCTATGTCATGGGTCATAACGAAAGGGATTGAAAATAAAGCTGCCAATTATCATAATTCCTTTGTGCAAATCTGTGGCACGGCCAAACTTGCAATGTCATGAACAGCTCTGTATCCTCACCTCAAAAAAGGTGAGGTAGAGCTGCAAAAAGGTTCAGAAAAGAGCAAGCCAAATAATCAAGGAGACAGCGCAACTCCCCTATGAGGAAAGATTACAACATTTGGAGCTTTTGGGGGTAGAAAAACGGTGAGCAAGGGAGAATGCAACAGAGGAATACAAAGTGTACACAGTGGGGAGGCGAAAAGTTGGTAGGCTTCTCTCAAAATACTGGAACTCAGGGTCATCTAATGAAGCTGAATGGACAGAGGGGAAATTATATTTCTGCACTTGGCACATGGGCTCATCCATACTTTTGCTTCTCCTAGGCCTAGAAACTGAGGTTTTCCGCTTGTCCTGTACTTTCTAGGAATGGGTCTGAGAGACTTTTTGTTAGACCCACGACTTTCCCCAGAAAACCTGCCGTTTACCGCTCAATTGGACAAACGTCAATCCGCTTTTACGCTTGTTCCGATTTGGCAGCAAATAACAAGTTTTCTGGGGGAAAGTGGCGGAAGTGTGGACGAGCGATGACCTTCACTACCATAAGATGTGATAACAGCTTTTGTTTTCAGTTGATTTGGTTAACCCCTTTTAAAGCCATCCAAGTTGCTGGCTATCAATGGTTAATAGTCAGAGAGCGATCAGTGTTACCTTAAGTATCAGAGACAGCATGCCTCTGAAGACCAGTTTTGGGGAATCAGAATAGAGGTAAGGGCTGTTATATCCTCCTTGTGGGCTTCCCGCAGGAATCTGGTTGTTTCACTGTGGGGACAGGATGCTAGGCTACATAGCCCTTTGGTCTGATCTAGCAAAGCTCTCCTTATGCCTATAGCATGTTGCAGAGATCCACCACAAAGAACACATATTATATTCCACACCTGCCCCACCTCTGAAACTGGTCAGTCTCCAGCTCAAGAAGATGTCCAAAGCTGGAAGACAGCCATCCCGTACAGAAGATTGCCTCTCTATTATTCATTGCATCTTGTGGATTTCTAAAAGGAGCATCTCCACCCCCATCGTTCTACCCGGACACTGAGATCGAGGGCCAAGGGCCTTCTGGTGGTTCCCTCACTGCGAGAAGCCAAGTTACAGGGAACCAGGCAAAGGGCCTTCTTGGTAGTGGCACCCGCTCTGTGGAACGCCCTCCCACCAGATGTCAAAGGGAACAACAGCTACCAGACTTTTAGAAGACATCTGAAGGCAGCCCTGTTTAGGGAAGCTTTTAATGTTTGATGTATTACAGTATTTTAATATTTTGTTGGAAGCCGCTCAGAGTGGCTGGGGAGGCCCAGCCAGATGGGTGGGGTATGAATAATAAATTATTATTATTAAAAACCTTTTGTGTGCCTGAACAAGAGTCAAAGACACTTGAACACTGATAATATTTGCAAGGAGATGGGGGGGAAGGAGGCAGAGAAGTTGGTAAGGTGACGTTAGCAAAAAGAACGAAGGAAATGTTCTTGAGCTTTGCAAAAGTAACAGAAAAAAAATCTGACAAGGAGCTCTGTGAAAGTCAAAAGCTGGCAGCTCTTCCGATGTCTTGGAGCTGTTCTAGTAAGAGATAATACTGTGGTACATCTTTTAGGTTTAGAGTAGAGTATCCTATTCCAGAGACTAACATTTTCATGCTAAATTAAACAAAGCAGGAGCTTTCATTCATCCTTGCAAAGCTATTTTTAAAAGCCACACGTAAACAAAGCAGGCATATGCATCTATTTCCTGTCTTGGCTACTGTGCAGCCTTGTTTCTTGGACACAGTCAGTATGCCAGAGAAACGCGGCATTGACAAGGTGTCCTGATGAAAGTGCTTCTGATCACCCAGAAAGTAAGAGTCAACAACTGGCAACCCTGGGTATAAATCTGCCCCACCAATTGCTAACCTCAGAGGCAAAAGAAAAGCACAGATGAACAACTCATGGAACTTGATAGGGAGACTATTAAAAAAGCAGCAGGTGTAAAACTAAAAAGTGCAGATTTTTTTTCTAAAAAATAACATGCTGCTCCATTTACTTTATTTTGATAACAAGCAAGTTTTTTTTTAAAGAAATGAAAGAAAAGTTAATGTTTTAAAAGGGAAAGTTGTCACAATTGCCAGCAAACAAAAGTATAGGATACAGTTTTGAGATTTAAACGAGTCCATAATAAGGCATACCAAGAGGGAAGGGATGTTTGGTCTATAATTACAAAGCGTCTCATGGTCTAAATCAAAACAATTACAAGTTTTTATTTAAAAAAAGAAGACGACAAAAAGTAACCTTCAGCTGTACCAAACTGACACACTAGCATAGCTCTTTGGTAGCTCCTGAGCTACCAAATGATCTCAAGCATTTTGGCCCCCAGACACTTTTAGCTTATGTAAGGTTCCCCCCCTCCCCAGAAGGGTGATTTGCCAAAGCCTGGAATACTGTACTGGTAGTTCAGATTATTGAGCTTGAAATAGAACAAGTTTTCTGTGCCACTAAGATCACCCTGAAAATACATGAATTAAGGATGGAGGTCCGTGCCCTCCAAGCTTGTGCAAGAGCACCTTTCTCAGAGCATTGAGATAGCCACAGCTGATCCCCAAATATCTACATTTGGCCTAGGCATGCAGTGAGAGTGCAGGGCTTCTGAGCAGCCATGCTCCCAGGCAAGGTAAATTAAACTCTGGCCTAGATTTTGGTGGTGGAAACATATACAGTAGTACCTCGGGTTACATACACTTCAGGTTACCGACTCCGCTAACCCAGAAATAGTGCTTCAAGTTAAGAACTTTGCTTCAGGATGAGAACAGAAATCGTGCTCCAGCAGCGCGGCAGCAGCAGGAGACCCCATTAGCTAAAGTGGTGCTTCAGGTTAAGAACAGTTTCAGGTTAAGAACGGACCTCCGGAACGAATTAAGTACTTAACCCGAGGTACCACTGTAACGTGAACTTCTTTTAAGAAAAAGAAAACTGTGCCTCTGAACACATGCAGAGTACCTTCACCATTCATTTATAACCCACCCTTCTTCCAAAGAGTTCAGGCCAGCATAGCTAGTTCTCCCTCCTTTTAACATCACAACAACCCTGCAGTGTAGGTGGTATGTTAAGAGAGGGGGGGAACTAGTTTAAAGTCACCCAGTGACTTATGGAGCTGCAGAAGTGGAACTGAACCTCAGGGCCCTTCCAAGACAGTGGCGTAGCGTGGGGGGTGCAGGGGGGGCCGGCCGCACTGGGCGCAACATCTGGGGGTTAGGGTTAGGGGGCGCAAATCCACGGGTTAGGGGGCGCAAATTACTTGCCTTGCCCCGGGTGCTGACAACCCACGCTACGCCACTGCTTCCAAGATACCCTTTTTATTGTGCATCCATGCTGATTTGAACTCATGGTATCAGGGTGGTCATACGCAAACCCACCATCAATATTGTTTGCACCTGCAAAAGTTTTGGGGCGGACATACTGTTTCATTCCCAAATCAGCGCACGTCCCATAACTTCCTGCAGAATTTCCACTTTTAAAGACTATAACTTTTACTTTTGTTTTTGTCCGGCTTTTGTTAACACTTTCGTCGCCTCTATAGCAATAATGAGATGACATCGGAGAAGCGTCACAGAAGAACTGATGAAACCAACTGAAGTTTGGATGGTCCAGTTGGTGCTCTGAGTGCTGGATCAGGACCTGGGAGACCAGGGTTCGAATCCACACTCAGCCATGAAGCTTGCTGGGTGACCTTGAGCCAGTCCCAGTCTCTCAACCCTGAACCTACCTTGCAGGTTGTTGTGATAATAAAATGAAGAGTGAGGAGAACCACATTGGAGGTTCCTTGGAGGAAACGCTGGTATATAAATGCAATTCAAAAAGAAAATAAGTACCAAAATCCACCACTATCATTGCATCACCCCCCCCCAAAAAAAAAAACACGGTGTGGAGGGGCTCCTAGTCTCTCCAGTCCTAGCAGCCCAACATTGCCGTGGCGGGTGGGAAAAGTTCCTAAGATTGAGAAGCCAGGATTCCTAAACAGCCCAGGTGGCTCTGCTCTGCGAATGAGCCACGCAGGTAACAGATGAGGGAGATCCGTTGCTGAATCCCAGATTTGTGGGTGTGCGGCTGGGGAGAATACCGAGCCATTTTATAGTCCAACAGAAGCACCAGCTTTGGTGGACGTCTGCCCACTTTCTCAGAGCCTTGAAAGCTTCTACCCCCATAAATCTAACAGCCTTTAAAGGTGCCAGGAGACGCTTTCGACGAAAGAGCAGAAGACGCCAACCTCTCTGCAACTAACTCCCTCAACCTCTTCTACCCTGGAGAGGAGCGAAAAGCTTCAAAATATACACCCACCCACCACACCTTCCTGCACCTGCCTCCTCAGCGGCTGTGATCCTGCCCTCCTCCCTGGGGGTAAGTCCCAATGAACGTACTTCTGAGCAGACATAATAGTGAGCGTGCTTGACCAGGACCTGGGAGACCAGTGTTCGAATCCTCGCTCGGCCATGAAGCTTGCCGGGTCACCTTGGGCCAGCTGCTGTCTCTCAAACTAACCTACCTCGCAGGATTGCTGTGCAGATTAAATGAGGAGCAGGAGGAAAAAGGTGGGGCATAAATGCAATCGATAAAGATAATAAGCAAGATATGTAAGCTTGCAGTTTTGTGGTGTGGTTGCTGCAAAGAGGTCCCTCACACGCAAAAGAAGGACCCCCTTCCAGGAAGTGCGTCTCCTTTTTCACTTTTTCTCTCGCTGTCATTTTCTGCCTGACAATCATAGAACCGCAGAGTGGCAAGCCACCCAAGGGTCATCTAGTCCAACCCCCTGCAATACAGGAATCTTTCGCCCAAAGCGGCACTCGAACCCACCACCCTGAGATTAAGAGTCTCATGCTCTGGCTTTTAAACCTGGGAGACTCCTCTGCGCTCATCCTTGGGAAGGACGAAACAAAACTCTGCCTTTCCGGCACATTTTAAATGCAAATTACCCGCCCACGATCCCGGAGATCTGCAAGCTTGTGGCGGCGGCACTTTTCTCCTCGTGCTTTTGCCGCAGCGATGGAGGGGGGGGGGAATCACCCTTCCAAACGCGCAGCGACCCTCGGTCTCCCATCCGGCGAAACCGACTCACCTCGCTCAGCCTGCGCTCCGGGAGGCGGCCCCTCGAGGTCAGGTCTTTCCCTGCCCGCCTCCAGCCCGGCAGCCCTGCGGCGCTGCAGCAAACGAAGGGACCCGGCGTCCGGATCAGAGGCGCCGCCGAGCCATGGACAGCCTCCCGGATTCTTCGGCTAGCGGCAGAGACTGCGGCGTTAAAAAAGGCGGCGCGGCGCGCAACACTCCAAAGCAGCCCGACGCGTCTCCCTCGCTTGCCGGCAACGCTGTGGGAGCAACGAATCACGCCGCCGGTTTTTTCAATAGGGGGGAAAGGAAGCTCTAGGGCGCCACCGGCAGGCCGCCGGGCTTCAAGGCGGCTCGGGGGACCGCATACCAAAAAATGGCAGCCTCGAGAGGTGGGGAGGCAGAGTTTATTTTCTAGGGCGCGCGTATTTGCGCAGCGAGAAGAACGCACGACCCCAAAAGTTGGAACAGCTCCCCGGTGAGGAAAGGTGGCCGCACTGGTTTTTTGTTTAGTTTGGGTAAAAGGCGAGTAAATGGGAAGCGTGGAGTACAAAATGATGCGCGGGAATAAAAGTGGCTAGAGCAGCAGTTCTCATTTTTTCCCCTCTAGGCCACACTTTCAGCATAAAAATTTGCTCACCGGATTTTTTCTCTATAAGGAATACATTGGAAAACAAAAAGAAACAACGCGGTGCTTGATGAATAACATAGAATACAGCTGCTTTATAATATAATCAGGGGACATCCAGTAGGTATAAAACAATGTAGCTACCAAAGAACGTGAATCATTCACAAAATATAATTATAAACGGCAACTGGGATTGTCCTCAGCTTCACTTGATGCTCTTACTGTCCTTCTGAAAAGATATCTATCCATATTCTGCAAATAAATAAATTGTGGTATTATACTATATTACACAGGGACACGGGTGCTGCTGTGGGTTAAACCACAGAGCCTAGGACTTGCCAATCAGAAGGTCAGCGGTTCGAATCCCCGTGACAGGGTGAGCTCCCGTTGCTCAGTCCCTGCTCCTGCCAACCTAGCAGTTCGAAAGCACGTCAAAGTGCAAGTAGATAAATAGGTACCGCTCCAGCAGGAAGGTAAACGGCATTTCCGTGCACTGCTCTGGTTCGCCAGAAGCGGCTTACTCCTGCTGGCCACATGGCCCAGAAGCTGTACGCTGGCTCCCTTGGCCAATAAAGCGAGATGAGCACTGCAACCCCAGAGTCGGCCACGACTGGACCTAATGGTCAGGGGTCCTTTTACCCCTTTACCTTACTATTTTTTTTTTAATATCAAAAATTTTATTGAGAAAAGTACACAGTCAACAATATGTTACAAGTATTATAAGTACAAACATATAAAGAACAAAGAAAAAAAAGTTCCATCTAAAAGAGATCCATCAAAATAAGAAGGAGTACCGTCAAAAAGACTAAAAATGAGAAAAGAAGAAAAAAGAAAGGGTGGAGAAGAAAAAAGAAAAAGAAAAAAAGCAGAAAGAGTAAAACGGTAAGACCAAAGCCACAGATACAATTAACAGAGCTTCCGTCCGACTCGGTCTTGGATTTACCAATTCTTATATTATTTCTGCAGTATTAAAAAAGCAAATATACATCGATGATTTCAGCTATCGTCTACTGATAAGTTATTTATTCCCTGGGTATTTTCAAAATAAATTAAAAAAATTTTCCATTCGTCTTTAAGTTTACTTGAGTTGTATTGTCTTATTTTTTGTGTCAATCTCGCTAGTTCAATATATTGATATAGCCTCAATTGCCACTCTCCTATAGCAGGTAAGTCAGAGGTTTTCCATTTTTGTGCTATTTGGATCCGCGCTGCAGCCATGGCATATTGAAAAAAAGTTTGGTCTATTTTCTTTATTTCTTTACCCATCAGTCCTAAAAGAAACAGTTCGGGGGTTTTTGGGATGTTATATTTCAGAATTTTTTTCATTTCGTCATGAATATGCGTCCAAAATTCTTTTATTACATCACAGGTCCACCAAATGTGGAAGAAGGTCCCAACCTTGTCTCTACATCTCCAGCAGGTGTTGTCGACAGATTTATACATTTTTCCTAACTTTGCTGGGGTCAAGTACCAGCGATAAACCATTTTCTCAAGATTTTCCCGTAGAGCCACACAAGCTGTAAATTTTACACCTTTCGTCCAAAGTATTTGCCATTTGTTATAATCTATGTTATGACCAATGTCTTTCTCCCATTTTACCATAGCCCCTTTCACCTGATCTTCCTTAGTGTCCCATTCCAATAGTTGTTTATACATTTTTGAGAGGAGTTTATTATTACTTTCCAAGATTTCAACCTGAAACCTCGATTTTTTTTTCATTCATGCCCAATCTCTTATGCTCACCCCATAAGGCGTGAATCTGGTGAAAGTGGAACCAATCTTTTATTTTATCTTTCAGTACCTCATAAGGCTTCACCCTCCATCCTGTTTCTGTCTTTTCTACAATATCCTCATACGTACATTTTTCATCAGCCATATTTATTTTTTTTATTTTAATGATATTAGTTGGGGAGAGCCACCACGGGATACCTTTCTCAATCATTCTTTTATACCTCTTCCACACTTCCAGTAGTGGGCCTCTGATTATATGGTTAGAAAATCCTCTGTGGACCTCCCCTTTATCTTGCCATAGGTAGGCGTGCCACCCAAATCTTATATTAAAACCCTCCAAATCTAAGAGGTCTGTATTTTTGAGGGTGGCCCACTCCTTTATCCAGCAGATACAGGCTGCTTCATAATATAACCTAATATTTGGGACCGCAAATCCGCACCTTTCTCTCGAGTCTGTTAAATATTTCAACCTTACTCTGGCCCTCTTCCCCTGCCAGATAAACTTGGTCAGGGTTCTTTGCCAATTCTTAAAGAGGGAGGTGCCTTTAATTATCGGGATGTTTTGAAAGAGGAATAGTAATTTCGGGAGGATGCACATCTTTATGGCTGCCATCCTCCCTGTCCATGAGAGTTTTAATCTGTGCCAAGTATCTAAATCCTTTTTAATATCCTGCCACACCTTACTGTAGTTGTCCTCAACCAAGTTTATATTTTTAGGTGAAAGCCAAATTCCCAGATATTTTACTTTATTCACAGCTTTAATGCCAATCTTTTCTTCCAGTTGAATTTTCTCCTGTTCAGTCATGTTCTTTGTTAGGACTTTTGTTTTTTTCCTATTTAATCTGAAACCGGACAGCCTACCAAAATCCTCCAGAAGTTCAACCACTCTGCTAGCACTATCCACTGGTTTCTCCACAGACACAACTAGGTCATCGGCGTAGGCTTTAAGCTTAAATTCTTTGTTCCCAATTTTTATCCCCCTCACATTCACTGTCTCCCTTATTCTATTTGCAATAACTTCTAAGACCATTATAAATAACAGGGGGGACAGAGGGCAGCCCTGCCTTGTACCCTTGTTAATCTTAAATGGTTTCGTCAAATTATCATTTATAATCAGCCTGGCCTGTTGTTCTGAGTATATTGCCCTGATACCTTTCAGATAAGGACCTTCAATGCCTGCCTTTCCCAGGCATTGTATTAAGAATTCCCATGAGACATTATCGAAGGCCTTTTCGGCATCTATAAAAATTAGTGCAGCCGGGACATCTATTCTCATATCTAGGTATTCAATGATGTTTAATATGTGGCGGACATTTTCTCTCTGGTGTCTGTTTGGGAGAAAGCCCACTTGGTCTTTGTGTATGTACTTCGTTAAGAGCTTCTTAAGTCTACAGGCCATAATGTCCGCAAAGATCTTATAATCGCTGTTAAGCAAGGAGATTGGCCTGTAGTTTTTTATATCTGTTTTTTCTTTTTCTGTTTTTGAGATCAAAGTTATGTAAGCCTCCTTCCACGAGGCCGGGACCTCCCCCCCCTGAAAGATGTTATTGATCACGTCTTTTAGGACCGGGGCTAGATGTTCTTCTAATGTTTTATAATATTTCGCGGACAGGCCGTCCGGCCCGGGGGCTTTCCCGGTCTTCATTCTGTTAATGGCCTCCTTGATCTCATTTTCTGTGATCTCCTTATTCAGTTCTATTTTATCCTCTTCTAATATATATTTCTTTTCATTTTGTTCCAGATAATTCTTAATCTCTACACTATTTTCCCCTCCTTTTTCATATAGCTTTTCAAAGAATTGGGTAAACTTATTTTCTATTTCCTCTGGGTCTTCTATAATATTATCCTCCAGTATTATTTTATTTATCATATTTTGTTTCTTTCTTTTTCTTAACTGCCAGGCGAGTAACTTCCCCATTTTATTTGCCGACTCAAAATACCTTTGCTTTGTAAATTTAATTTTCCACTCTATCTCTTGATTTAGTATTGCTGAATATTGAGTTTGTAACACCTTAGAGGCTCGGTTAGCAGCTTCATCTGTTGGATTTTTAGTTAATTTTTTCTCGTAATTTCTCAATTGAGAGAGGATCTCCTCTTTCTTACGCTCCCTTACCTTTCTCCTGTAGTTATTTTGTTGTATTAAGAGTCCCCTCAGGACCGCCTTACTGGCGTCCCAGACTACATCTATAGGGGTTTCTTTGTTCAAATTTAAATTTAAGTATTCTTTTAGGGTGCCTTTAATTCTTTCCCTCACCTCTTCTCTGTCAAGTAAGTTCTCGCACATCCTCCATCTGTATTGCCCCTTCACTTCATTTTTTATTTCCATATCTAGAGGACAATGATCTGATAATGTCCTGGGGTGGATCTCACATTTCTTAACTCTCATGGAGAGTGCTCTTGTCAACCAAATCTGATCTATTCTACCCCAGCTCTGATGGGGTTCGGAGTAATGAGTGAACTGTTTAGAGGTGGGGTTTTGGTATCTCCAAATATCAATTAGGTCTAAGTTTTCTTCCATATCCCTAAATGAATTCGGTAGTTTTCCCCTATTCAGTTTTCCCCTCTCTGTACTCCTATCCAAATCCGGCGTTGGGACGCCATTCATATCCCCAAGCAGGATTAGTTTGCAGTTGTCCAATTCTAATAACATGCTTTCAAGTTTCTCAAAAAACTCCCCTCTGTTTGTATTCGGAGCGTATATCGTTACAACATTAATTCCCCCCCCCCGAAAATTTAGTTGAATTCCTAAAATTCTTCCTTCCTCGTCCTTACAGATCAAAGTCGGTTCCCATTTTTCTTTAACATATATCACTACTCCTCTTTTTTTTCCAACATCAGAGTTAATAAAATCTACCCCTAGTTTTTTATTCACCAAGATATGTTTGTGTTTTTTAGCAATATGAGTTTCCTGAAAGCAAATTACATCGTACCTCTTATTTTTCAAGACTTTCTCAATTTTATTCCTTTTAACTTTCTCGTTCAACCCGTTCACATTCCAGGATAAAAATTTCAATGAGTGTGTAATGATTTACCTTTTGTCTGGTTCTAAACCTTTAACCGTATTCAGCAACTATAATCTCTTTCCCTTGTTTCCTGAGAGCTCCCCCTCTTCTACAATCTCCGCTCCCACTGCGGCCTCCTCCTCCTCTTCCTCTGATTCCCCCACCTCCTCCTCTGCACTCCTTTCCTCCTCGTATATGTTTCTTGTCCCTCCATCCTCTTTTTCCAACCTGTTCCTTAATCTATTCTCTATCTTTCCCAGATCTTTCTCATATCTTCTCAAAAACTTATCCGCCTCCTGTGTGTCCAACAATCTAATTTTTTTCTCTTTATAGAAGAAGCTGATCCCATCCGGGAACTCCCAGCGAAATGGGATCTCATTTCTCCTCAGAGCTGCTACCACTTGTTTGTATCCTTCTCTTTTACGAAGTAGCCTGACCGGTATTTCTTTATAAATGATGATAGGCCTTCCATCAATTCTTAATCTATTATTGTAGCTCTTTCTCAAAATTAAATTTTTCATTTCCAAGGAATTAAAGATCACCAAGCAATCCCCCAAGAACTTACTCACTTTCAAATGGTTAGGCCTATTCATTCTATAAACATTATCAACAGTAGCTGCCACCTCTTCTTCTTTTAAATTTAACCAATTAGAGAGTTCTTTTATCATTTTCCCTCTAATGTCTTCGTTTCTCCCCTCTGCTACTCCCCTGAATTTAAGATGGAGCTGTTTTGACCGCATATCCGCCATGGCTAGGTTATCCCAAATCCTATCTTGAGAGATGCTTAGCTCTCCCAATTCTTCCTTTACCTTCACCGTCTCCTTTTTTTGTTCCCTCATCTCTTTCTGCAGCTTTCTATTAGATTCCTCAATCAATTTGGACTTTGCTGAGAGATCTTGAATTTTGGCTGAGAGTTCACCCACTGCTCCCTCTATCTTTTGGTCGATCATCTCCTGAACCTCTCCTAATTTATTTTCCATATATAATACATTTTGCTTAAACTCCTCCTTTATTTTGGCCCACAGATTATCTAAATCTTTAATTTCCTCCTGCCGCGACATCTTTCTTTCTCCCGGGGTCCCTCCCCCCTTCTTCAACTCTTTCCCATCCCTACCCATCATCGCCAACTCTCACGCCCCCTTCCCCCTTCCCTTACACTCCCCCCTGCCGTTACTTCCAACCCTTTTTAGCCCCCTCGTTAATAACCGTCGTCAGCAGGAATTGTCAAAATTAACCCCAAGAAGTGAGCTCAAAAAATAAGAGTAAAACCAAATAAAGGTAAACGCAAGAGGAGCCCCGTGCCCAGGCGGAGATGAATACTCCCCTCGAAGTTTGGTAATGTCCAGGCAGATTTTTCAAACAACCTGGGACAGAAATCTTGTAGTCAATCCGCTAGACGAGGTTGGGAGGACAACCCCCTACACCTCCTAGCATTCTCACTCTTCACTCCTAAACAATCCGCCTAAACAATCCGCCTAGTTCGTCTGTAGGGGAGTAAAGGGTCCAGTCTTAAAGGTATCTAGTCCAGGTTAGTCCACTTTCAATTGTAGTCGACTTCCAGGTTATAATCGCGGTTCAAGTTTCAAGGACCCCCCAGTAGAAGTCCGGGTCAAATAAAGTACACCAACCTCTTTAAGCCGCAAGGATACAAGTCAGTCTTAAAGGTATCTAATCCGGGTTAGTCCACTTTGTCTCTTGTAGCCAGGTTCCAAGTTATAAAATACACCAACCTCTTTGAGCCACGATGAGTTGATTAAATCAGCACATCAACTCTTCTATCTTAAATCTTCCTGTTCAGCTCCAACCCACAAAGCGTGTTCTTCCGTCACGGGGGAGGGGCGGCAAACACAGTGGGAGGAAAGAGGAGGCAAAGCAGGCAGAGTGTAGCCACAGATACAAAGTCTTTAAAGTCTTTAAAGTCCTTTCGTTTTTATGCCTTGTGCCTGCTATCTCCTTCGATATTGCCTTTAACCCCCAACTGAGGCAATGGAGACGCCCTCCGGGACTTACTTGTAAAATTATGGTCTATAAACACCACTGACCGCTTGCCCCTGCGTCACAGCGTGAAAAAAAAGAAGAAAAAGAAAACAACCCCACAGAACAAACTGTAACACTCACCAGGGAAGTCCTATATATCCAAATCTAGCAGTTCTTAAATCCTCTCAGCATATTACTCTCACTCAGACAGACTCTCAAGACCTTCTTCAAATCATCAACTTTCCGTCTGCCCCGTCTTGTTTCCTCCACCGAACGAACTCCCATACACAGTCCAAAGTTCCCCAGGAACCACCCAGCTCCAAAACTGGCTTTGCGCCTTGCTCATTAAAAGGGAAAAACCCGGTAAGAAAACGCTGGGGGTTCCATTCCTTTTTTAAGGAGACCCGTCGCTTGAACTCAGCTGAAGCTCGAGGCGTTGCCCTGCAGAGTCGTTGCCTCTCCCATTCGCGCTTACGGTCCTTCGTCTCTCCTCGTGCAAACTCGGGAGGACGGTGCGACCGCTGCCTCGCTGCTGGGTGCCTATCCCCCAAGGGTGCCCCCCTTAGGGTTTTTGGGGTGCGCTGCGCCCTAGCGTCTCCCCCAAGCCTCTACAGAGCCCGAAAAACCAAGAGCAGGTTTTCCGCGCTTCCTCGCTGGTCGCGACCGGAACCGGAAGTCCCCTTTACCTTACTATATTACACAGAAATGTTGAAATGTTTACTGGAATGTCCTTGAATCTTCCCACCACCCTTGTCATCCTCTTCTGCCAGACCGGTGTGGTGCACCACACCCTTTGAGAACCACTGGGATAAATAAAACTTTTCCTCCTCTCCTGATACTGAATGTTGGCTAAAGCGGAATGTTGGAAGGTTCAGGGCAGGCGAAAAGAAAATGCTTTCTCCCCATGGTACATGTAGTTAAACTGTGGAACTCCCTGCCACAAGAGGCAGCGATGGCTACCAACTTGGATGGCTTTAAAAGAGAATTAGAGAAGTTTGTGGAAGGCTATCAGTGTATGCTCCACTTCTACTGTCATTCTTAATATTAGCCTGGTGCCCTTCAGATTTTTTTGGACTGAAACGATGATCATCCCTGACCTTTGGCCATTCTGGCTTGTGCTGATGGGAGTTGTTCAACACATCTGCTTGGGAACAGATGCTGTCTAGCCTTGGCCCCTTTTCAATACCAGTTCGAATTATGAACTTACGGGATGCGCTTTCGAGTGAAGTAGCCTCTGGAGCAATTTGTGACCAAATTCCACGTCCATATATATTTGCTTTATTCTCAGCGAACATTTTTCTTTAAGAGCCCTTTCACAAGATATAACAGGGTGCTTTGGGGAGCCAGCTTGTTTCTTCACTTTGAAAAGAAGCACGTTTCCAATCAGTTGTTACTGCTCAGAGGTTATTTTTAATTCAAGGTACTCTCTTAGAAACGAGACGAGGCTTGCAAGAAGGGGAGAAAGAATCAATACCGGTCCATAGAGGTTTCCCGGCAAATTGTCTTTGCAACCCACATGAGGTCTGCTTCAATGCAGGCCTGGAAATTGGCGATGAGTCAAACCCCGATAGGACTAGGATCTCTGTTATTCTTTTTCCATAATGGCTCTTAGGCATTGAGCTAGAGGCTTGTGTAACTACCATCCCTCCCCTCCCAAAATATGCCACTCCCTGAAAAGCCAGCGCCTTAGGTACATGCTCCCCCATTTTGAAATAATATATATTTATTAACAGCAGAAAGATGAAGACAAAGATCTGGCAGGTTAAGTGCTAGAATTCAGGTCTCAGCCCATTCATATGGTCCTTCTGTCTTTGGGCCTTGTTCAAGATCTGCCTCCATCTCCCACCTGCTTAATTGGTCTCTTAATCAATTGCTTTCAATTCCCCTCCTCAGAAGCATGCCTGAAGGTCCACCTTTTGAAAGAAAGCAAGGCATTGATATCCCCCACCCTCCCATTCTTCAGAAAGTACATGCCCCTTAGTGAAGCAGGCAGCAGAGGCATTAGTGTGCTATGTTGACACCTTTTGTGGCATTTTATTTAATTTATTTTTTAAAAAAGCAAAACTCACCCAAGTGGAATGTTAAAGTTCGAAAGCTACATAGCAGAGGGGGAAGCAATAATGCTTCTTCCATGAGATCATTGGTGCCAACTGCCTGGTGCAAACGCAGTTTGATAGCACCACCTACAGGCCACATTTGTGCTCACAAAAGGCTGGATTAAAACGCTCCCATCAGCAATCTATCCTATCGCTGTGGGAACCGGTGAAACTTTGTGACTTCTATTAATTTTCAGTATCTATTTGAGGTATGCAAATCAACCTTGCACCATGAAACTTTAAAAAGAGACACCTGATTGCAAATGGCTTCAGTATATTTTTCTCTATAGTATTGTGGTTTAGTCGTGTCCGACTCTTCGTGACTCCATGGACCAGAGCACGCCAGGCACTCCTGTCTTCCACTGCCTCCCACAGTTTGGTCAAACTCATGCTGGTACCTTCGAGAACACTGTCCAGCCATCTCATCCTCTGTTGTCCCCTTCTCCTTGTGCCCTCAATCTTTCCCAACATCAGGGTCTTTTCCAGGGAGTCTTCTCTTCTCATGAGGTGGCCAAAGTATTGGAGCCTCAGCTTCAGCACCTGTTTTTCCAGTGAGGACTCAGGGCTAATTTCCTTCAGAATGGATAGGTTTGATCTTCTTGCAGTCCATGGGACTCTCAAGAGTCTCCTCCAGCACCAGAATTCAAAAGCATCAATTCTTCGGCGATCAACCTTCTTTAAGGTCCAGCTCTCACTTCCATACATCACTACTGGGAAAACCAGAGCTTTAACTATACGGACCTTTGTTGGCAAGGTGATGTCTCTGCTTTTTAAGATGCTGTCTAGGTTTGTCATATAGTAAGCTGGCTATAAATCAACTAAATAAAGGAAAGAAGGTCTTCACACTGTGTTGGAATGCCCAGCAAGCCGTAAGCAAGATGAACTTCCCTACATAAGGAATTACAAAGTCTGGGTACAGTGGCATATCCAGGATGCTCCCATTCACGTGAATCGAAGGGGACAGCTGAGCACCCTCAGAGGGATGTGTGTGAAGAGAATCAATGCCGGTGGAGGGTGCTCCATGCATTTCACAGAATCATAGAATTGAAAGGGATGATGAGGGTCATCTAGTCCAGCCCCCTGCAATGCAGGAATCTTTTGGCCGACACGGGGCTCGAACCCATGATCCTGGGATCAAGAGCCTCATGCTCTACTGACTGAGCTATCCCAGCACTGGAGCCCCAGGGTCTACAGCAAGATGGTTGATTGGGGGTGACTTGAGAAGAAGGTAGGTGCAGTTGTTGGATTATCTAAAGACAAGAGTGCACCTCAAACTGTTGGAGAGTTACAACACCTTCTGTGGCTGCAGAGACCGATATGGGAGAGACATATTTTATTGCAAGAGGGGCAGATGAAGGCATCCCGCTTTGTTGCCACAGGTGCACCATGGCGTTTCAAAGAACCTCGCTTTCTATCACTGCCCTATTCACACATGCATTAAGCAATCTCAGTGCAGTGCTGCCAGCTAGTGTTTCATATTTAACAGAATACGGATTGCTGTATATTTAAGGTTTGCTTGCAGGGGGATGAAATCCCTTGTCCAAAACATTGTGAATCAATTGGTCTAAACATGAATGGTTCTGAAGCTAAGCAGCGATCAGCCAGCAGTGAGCTTTCATCTGTGAATCAATCCTGCCCCCCCCCCAATTGCCTTAGTGTTGCTAGACCAAAAGGACTGGCCCACAGATTGGCTTGTTGACCAGCCCCCTTTTTCCTTTTTCTTTTTTGAATGAACAAAAAGGGAAGCGGATGGAAATATTTACCGGCTCCGTTGCCTGGATACTGAAAGACAATTTGTCGGCTGCAGCCAATAGGGTACCATGAAGCATTTGGATGAAAGGCCACGGCCTTTGTTAGCAATTGGTCTGAAGAAGGCAAACTAAAGATTTCGCTTCATAATCCATTTAATGTGAGATATGAAAAGATCTACATGGGTGGCACAATGGGTAGTAAGGCCATTGAACTGACTGATATGGCTACCTATAGTGTCAGGCAGTTCTTTGTTTGTTTGTTCGTTCGTTCCTTCCTTCCTTCCTTCTTTCCTTCCTTCCTTCCTTCCTTCCTACCTTCCTTCTCTTTTTTTTTTTGGATACAAATTGTTGTATCCTATTAGAAAGGTAGGGACACGGGTGGCGCTGTGGTCTAAACCACAGAGCCTAGGACTTGCCGATCAGAAGGTCGGCGGTTCGAATCCCTGCGACGGGGTGAGCTCCCGTTGTTTGGTCCCAGCTCCTGCCAACCTAGCAGTTCAAAAGCACGTCAAAGTTCAAGTAGATAAATAGGTACCACTCCAGTGGGAAGGTAAACAGTGTTTCCATGTGCTGCTCTGGTTTGCCAGAAGCGGCTTCGTCATGCTGGCCACATGACCCGGAACCTGTACGCTGGCTCCCTTGGCCAATAAAGCAAGATGAGTGCCACAACCCCAGAGTCGTCCGCGACTGAACCTAACAGTCAGGGGTCCCTTTACCTATTAGAAAGGTATGCAGCTGTGAGGGGACGTGGCTATGGCTATAGGGAAGAGATACAGCACTGGTGAATTTGCCAATACCCTATTGCTGCTGGGCTTTCCAGGTTCACCTGATCACTTCGGAGTTGCAGTTTCCCTTCCTGCCATTCTCAAGGCGGGGGCACTGTGGAGCAACAATTCCTCTCCTCGTACACCAGGTTGCTTGGTTCAAAGCTTGAGCCTGCTGCTGCCTCCACGCGACTCGTCTGGCCTTGGTGGAGCTACTTCAAGGGGCCACTGAGTGGCTGCTGTTTTGTGTCCATAGCCCAGACCATAGACAAGTTTAGTTTCTGTAATCGTCCACTCTCCGTCTAGAGACAGACTGATTACCGTTTCCGAGAGACAGAAAAGGTGGCCAGATGGCATCTGTTTCATGGAGAAATCTTTCAAAGAGGATTAATTTTAACACAAACTCAACACAGTAACGGGCAACCAGTCTAGGTTAAGCTGGATGTTTCCACAAGTCGGTGCAATTAAAATGGATTTGCGCAAGTTTTCGAGGATCTCCTGAGGCTCCAGAGAAATCCACCACATGCAGAGAATTTCAGCAGTGGAAACAACCACTTCCGAATGTGGAAATCAGCATGGCCGACAGATTCTAGGCCCTGATTTGCTTGCACAAAGCTTACAAGGAGGTTAGATTCTATCTGGTCTTTATTGAGTGTCCGTTCTGGTTTGTTTGTGAGTAGGTTATTCAGGCAATGAGCATTCATCCTGATTTGACTACAAGGTGTTTAGATGTCTTCCTGTAAATCATTGTTCTCCCCACGCTTTTCGATGTATACCCACGCCACTTTCCTAACTGCAAAAGTCAGTTTCGATTTAAAAGTGGATTTGTTGTGCTAGGGTATACGCTTTGGGGACCTCCAGATGTCCATTTTATTGTGCCTTGGGGGCAATCCTAGACAAGCACAGAACCATAGAGTGGGATGGAACCGCAAGCATAATCTAGTCCGACCCCCTGCAATGCAGGAATCTTTTGCCCAACGCGGGACTCAAAGCCACAACTCTGAGATTCAGTCTCAGCTATAAAAGACCACACTTTCAATACCATTTGCTTCTGCTAAATGCCTATAGCTTTTTGTGCCACAGCTGTTCCGGATTTTTGTTGCCGTTTTGCTTTCGTTGCACTGCAGTGCAATAGCGCCCCTCCAGATGGCACTAATGTGGAAGCATTGGGGTAGCATTATGGAACGACTAATAAAGTGTGCAGTGGTGTGTGGACAGTCCAGTATAAATCCACATTAATGCAGTACTAATGCATCAATGGTATGTTGCAGGACACACCTGCAAAAACACACAAACCCTACACGCTGGTCATCCGACCGTAATAATAATTATTGTTAAACACAAACCCCACAACCCCAGCAATCTGCATGGGCTCTTTAACGGCACAAAGCAGCGCTGCAACATTTTGTTGTAGATCTCACTTTCCATCTACATACATCTTTGGGGGAAATGTCACCCAGGCCTTTTTATTTGCCAGACTGTCTTCCTGTCTTTGGAAACAATTGATATGTCGCCCCCGCCCCCAAGGGTATTTTAAGCTGCAAAGCCAGGCTTCGCTTCGGCTGATTGAATGAAACCATATTTTGCCTGTCCGAGGGGCTTTCCTTAAGCTGATTGAAATGCAGGCTACAATGGGCTTGTTTACTCGTTTGATAGGAAAGGCTAGGAGCTGATTTTACAGCTTCTTCTCCTATCAAGCAGCAGGTAGACATGACTTCTGGGTGGGTCAGTCAGCAAGAGTGGAAGGCAGTAGTTTCAAGACAAATAAAAGGAAATGCAGTACAGTATTAATAAGTGGAAGGGGCACGGGTGGTGCTGTGGGTTAAACCACAGAGCCTAGGACTTGCCGATCAGAAGGTCGGTGGTTCAAATCCCCACGACGGGTTGAGCTCCCATTGTTCGGTCCCTGCTCCTGCCAATCTAGTAGTTCGAAAGCACACAGTGCAAGTAGATAAATAGGTACCGCTCCGGTGGGAAGGTAAATAGCATTTCCGTGCGCTGCTCTGGTTTTGCCAGAAGCGGCTTAGTCATGCTGGCCACATGACCCGGTAGCTGTACGCCGGCTCCCTTGGCCAATAAAGTGAGATGAGCGCTGCAACCCCAGAGTTGTCCGCGACTGGACCTAATGGTCAGGGGTACCTTTACCTTTATTAATAGGTGGAACTCAGTGACTCAATATGTAGTGCATGGACCCGTTTCTGTGTGCCTCCCCACAAGCGAAGTGGCACCAGAATGGGCCTTTTCGGTGGTGGCTCCCTGTCCCTGGAGGAATTCTGTTCCCAGAGAGGCACACCTGGTACCATCACTATCTGCTTTTAGGCACCAGGCAAAAACACTTTTATATCCATGCAGACCTTTGGACCTTAGTTTTCTGCATATTTTGAAGTAGGGCTGAACTGGATCTGTTCATTTATGCACAATTGCTTTTAGTCTTGTTTTTAATATTTATTTTGATGTTTGTTTGTGTAATCGTGGCTGTTTCATAACCACGGGGGGAAACCATGCAATTGGCCCTCATCCACATCAGGATCAAAAGTTATTGATTTGCTGTTACAAAACTTACTGTATTGGCCTGAATATAAGCCTCACCTTTTTTGCCCCAAATTCTGACCGTGAAAAGTTAAAGTGTGGCTTAAATTCACAACCTTACAAAAATGGGCTTTTATGATATCGCTGCTGAAACAGACCCATGGCAAAATGGAACAGATGTGAGTGCCTATAGAATTTTAAGGGAGTGGCTCATATTTGGGTATTGTCTCCCCCCCAAATTTTTTTTAAAGGTGCGGCTTATATTCGTGTGTGGCTTACTTTCGGGCCAATACGGTGTATACCGCTTACTAAAACGAAAGGTCTCTAAGCAGTTTTTAAGGCCAAATAAAAGACCAAATAAAATAAAAAACATTAAAAGCAAGCTATGTTAAAACAAAAGATAAAGTAAAACCAGTAACTTTTAGGAACACTTATCAGTCTCTACAGCCACAACAGGTGCTGTAACTCTCCAACAGTTTGATTTCAGTCCTGAAGTCACACTCTTTCAGATTAGAGAACTGGGCAAAAACAAACAAGATGAATTTTAACAGGGAGAAATGTAAAGTATTGCACTTGGGCAAAAAAAATGAGAGGCACAAATACAAGATGGGTGACACCTGGCTTGAGAGCAGTACATGTGAAAAGGATCTAGGAGTCTTGGTTGACCACAAACTTGACATGAGCCAACAGTGTGACGCGGCAGCTAAAAAAGCCAATGCAATTCTGGGCTGCATCAATAGGAGTATAGCATCTAGATCAAGGGAAGTAATAGTGCCACTGTATTCTGCTCTGGTCAGACCACACCTGGAGTACTGTGTCCAGTTCTGGGCACCACAATTCAAGAAGGACACTGGCAAACTGGAACGTGTCCAGAGGAGGGCAACCAAAATGGTCAAAGGCCTGGAAACGATGCCTTATGAGGAACGGCTAAGGGAGCTGGGCATGTTTAGCCTGGAGAAGAGGAGGTTAAGGGGTGATATGATAGCCATGTTCAAATATATAAAAGGATGTCACATAGAGGAGGGAGAAAGGTTGTTTTCTGCTGCTCCAGAGAAGCGGACATGGAGCAATGGATCCAAACTACAAGAAAGAAGATTCCACCTAAACATTAGGAAGAACTTCCTGACAGTAAGAGCTGTTTGACAGTGGAATTTGCTGCCAAGGAGTGTGGTGGAGTCTCCTACTTTGGAGGTCTTTAAGCAGAGGCTTGACAACCACATGTCAGGAGTGCTCTGATGGTGTTTCCTGCTTGGCAGGGGGTTGGACTCGATGGCCCTTGTGGTCTCCTCCAACTCTATGATTCTATGATTCTATGATTGTTTCCCGAGACAAACAGGTGCCAGCAACAACAACCAACCTAGTAAAATCATTTGTCAAAATTATAGGCCTGGGGAACTTGCTGGAACAAAAGGGTTTTGGCAGGCACCCAAAATAATCTCAATGGGCAGGGAGATCCAAAGTTCCAAATCTGTTGCCATACTGTTCTGCCTAGGAGCTCCGAAACATCACCACCATGTTCTGCTCATGACATTTCACAACTGTGTAGTTTATATGATTAAATATGGAAATGGGATATTGAGCTAAATGGACCTTCCAGAAAGGCAATTCTTTTGTGTGCAGCCAGAGATATACGGTTGGACCCAAATTTGGGCTGCAACCCACCTAGGAGCAAGCTCCACTGAATTCAGTAGGTCTTACTTCTGAGTAGACATGATTATGATTGCACTGAAAGTCACGCCCAGGGTAGATCCAATGGGAAACCTTGACTAAGTGAAGGGAAGGCTTGGTAATGTCACTGTGCTTATTTTAAAGGTAACTAAGTCTGTATCTATATCAGATTCTGATAATCAAACAAGAGGTAGAAGTGTTTCCAAGCTTTATTCCAAATATCCTGTTTTGACTGTCAGTTTTCCAGGTGGCGACCCTGTGTCTGGCTACACCATTTCAGACTCAGAGTTGAGACATATATTTGAATGGTCCCAGATAAAAAGAAAGAATGGCAATAATAATCCCCACACAGAGAAAGCTAGCAAGTCAGGGCTAAACTGGATTCTAGTTGCAGCTTGGCAAGTTTTTTAAGAATACACACCCATCTTTCAGTCTCTCTTTCCCCTCTTCAAAATTCAGCGAAGCTTCCCCAGGATGGTGAGTTAATAAAGAGATCTCGCTGAATGAGTGGTTTTAATTGTAAATGTCACCCAAGTGTGCGCAAGCATTCTTTAATTTCTCTTAGTTGCTAATGACATTCCTATTCCTAGGGGCACGATACATTCATTGCAGGGTTTCCCACCCACCCTGTCTTTCTCGCAGAAGAATACTAAGCAGTTGATATATTTTTAATGCCAATTTAATTAATTCTACTGTGACGGCGCTAATTTATTCAGAAAAGCAAACCACAAATTAAATGTGCAGGATACTGTATGGAATAGAATGTCTTTGGTAATCTGGGGTTGATCTAATTTAATGTGGCGCATTAATATTGATTTTTTTCTATGCCACATTCCGTTCCCCCTCCTTTGCAGATGATGTCCTTGGAATAATTAAAGGATGGTTTCTGAACATCTTTGTTGTTCATAAACATTGATGGATAGACGGGGAACCTGCAGCCACAGATGCACTTGGCGATTGGGAGCTGGTGTATAGGGATGAGTGAATCTTTCCATTACAGCTTTTGGGGTCAGTTTCTCATTTTTCCAGTCTCAAGTTCAGTTCTCACATTTCCACATCAGTTGGAGATCTTTTTTTTTTATCTTGCAAAAAAATTCACCAGCATTTTCTTGCGAATTTCTTCTAATATAAGCATTTTTTTGCATGCAATTCTGCCTAATATACACATTTTTGCAAAACATTTTCCTGTAATGTGATGCATTTTTTGGGGGTATGTCATTTTCACTAATATATGCACTAGTATATACCTGGTTTGAGAACTGCGCTGCATCGTATTGGAGAAACGCAGATTTCAATTGATGGCTGTGTTTTGCTCTGCGTTTTGAATTGGAAAGTGCGAATTAAGTAGGCTTGCCTTTAAATATAAAAGCAAACCTAAAAGCTATGTGTGATGTAACTGTTAAAAATCACAAGCAGTCCAATAAGAACAGCAGCAAAAGCAAAAAGAGACAGCGCCACAGATCAGTTTGCTTAGTGGTAACAGAATCAGTAAAAGCATGTTTAAAATGGAAAGTTTTCAGTTGTTGGCGGAACATGAATAAAAGCAAAGCTAAACTAATCTCTTGGGGCAAGAAGTTCCACTTATTGAGTGCCACCACAGAAAAAGCTGGATGACCTGAAAGGGACACAGCATCTGAGGACTTGGGTTCATTGATAAAACACTGTACAAAAGACATCTTGATGTAATTATTAATTTGTTGCGGTGTTTTATCAATGCCCTTGGGTAATGTAGAGTTGAAAAAGATGCCAGACAAGTGCAAGGGACTCTTAAGCTATAGCAAAATGTTCAGGCTGGAGTTCAGGGGTAAAGTTTAGAAAAATTTCCAATTAAATCTGTGTTCAGGAATGTGGAAAGCAGGCAGAGGGAATCCGTGGAACAAGAAAGTAACAGAATGGGAAAATCTGCTCACCCGTGCTTAAATATTCATCTAAATAATCCCGTCTCGGGAGGGAACATGTCACTCTATGACCAAATGCCAACAGAGGCAAGGAATGTTTTTGATGAAACCATGCGGATGGCTTCAATAATGAGCAAAGATGAATACTGAAAGGGGGGGGGAGAGAAACGCAAGCTTTCTGACACCATTTATGTCGATCTGTCAAACCCTGAACATCAGTCAAAAACCATCTGCCAAGCTAACAGAAGAGGGAAAGAACAACCTTTGCCCTCTGGAGGAAGACCACTGCCTGACACACTGACCTTATAGCTCAGGCGGTAAAGCATGAGACTCTTAATCTCAAGGTTCAAGCCCCACTTTGGGTGAAAAATCCCTTATTGCCTTATCAGACTAGATGATGCTTGTGGTCCCTTCCAACTCTACAATTCTGTGATTCTAACATCTGAAGAACCACAGTCCTCCCCAACTCCTCTAGACTATAGTCTACTATAGAAAGGATCAGAGGGCAGATTTTGATTGGATGGGTGGCACATTACAGATACAGATTTAGATATTTAAAGCTATACAAGGAAGGTGCCAAATGCACTTCTGATAATTATATCATTAAGAACTACTCTCTATGTTCATCCAAACTAAGGATGCAAATACTGACAAATGTGTACAGTAAGGTGAGTATTCACTCTTGATTGGCTGGCATCCATCTGTCTCAGGAGTCAAGGAAGGAGTGTGCCTTTGGGGATGAGGTTGGATGGTTGCATCTACTGTTGTGGCTATAGAGACTGACATGGGAGAGACATGTTTTGCTACAGCCGAGGCAGATGAAGGCTGCTGCAGATGCAGCATGGCGTTTCTTCTCTCTGCGCTCCTCCCAATGGTACTCTTAGCTACTTACAGTTTCCAGTGCAAGGAACCCTTGCTCTTCAATATTTCATAACTGCAAATTTCCCAGTATTGGGGGAATGTCAATGGACACTTTGCTCCGACAGGCGCTGGTAGTTCACAAACAGATTTGCATTCAATTATTGCAGCTTAAACATGCACTGTTTGTTTCTTCTGAGGCTTCCCTCGTGTCATTGTGACATGTACTGTAAACAGTATTGATTAATTGGCTGCCTGGTGTGAGTTGCATGCTGCTGATTGGGTGGGTGCATCAGAGCATCCGCATCCATCCAAAAGCATCAGATTGTTCTGACAATTTCAGAACACCTTCGATTCTCGTAGGCATCTCTGTAACACATAGAACATTCATACTTGGGACTGGTCCTATTCTGCTATATGAAAATGGAAAATGGGAGGCAATTTCATGCTATGCTAAGCTCTTTGAATTTATTTATTTTTAATTAGATCAGACATGGAACTGGGGGGAGGGGGGAGTTTTGTGTTGTGTTATTGATGCACTTTTCAAATGAGAGATTTCCGAGCACAATTCAAAGTGTTGGTGCTGACCTTTAAAGCCCTAAACAGCCTCGGTCCAGTATACCTGAAGGAGCGTCTCCACCCCATCATTCTACCCGGACACTGAGGTTCAGCGCCTAGGGCCTTCTGGCGATTCCCTCACTGCGAGAAGCCAAGTTACAGGGAACCGGGCAGAGGGCCTTCTCGGTAGTGACACCCTCCCTGTGGAACGCCCTCCCACCAGATGTCAAAAAGAACAACAATAACCAGACTTTTAGAAGACATCTGAAGGCAGTCCTGTTTAGGGAAGCTTTTAATGTTTGATGCATTACTGTATTTTAATATTTTGTTGGAAGCCGCCCAGAGTGGCTGGGGAAGCACAGCCAGATGGGTAGGGTATAAATATAAATTGTTGTTGTTGTTGTTATTTCATAGCTGCGTAATTCATTTGGCACTTCTTTGATTTGCAGGTCAGCAGGCAGTCTGAACAGGTAAACCGTGTGTTTGCTATGTGTTGATGATTTTGGCGAAGCTGATGGAGCAGAAACCTGTTGCTGGTGCCTGACAGATTTGATGATGCTGTGCTGTTTTTCTGTAACAAGCCGAACAGGACAGTCAAAGCCCTGTCTGGGCAGTTGTAGTCTGTAATGTAGTGGCAGCTCATTCCTGTATCCACAGCCTCACTGCTCATGTCAACTAGGGCAGAAGGGAAGTCAGCTGACTTCAGCACCAGTGTTCCAGTGTGGAACGGGCCGGGTTAGGACCTAATGCTAACAAGTGATGGCAGGAGAGTCACCTCAGACCCTTGCTGCCCCTGGAATGCCCCTTGGGGCTTTCTGCATGCTATCACCAGTGGAGATTCCTCTGGTGGTATTTTGGTCAGCCAGCCAGCCTTGATTGCTAGCCATGATTGGTCATGTTGTGCGGATGCTTGATGATCGTCTTCCAAAGCAACTACTCTATTCCGAACTTAGAAACAGAAAGCATAATGCTGGTGGTCAACAAAAGAGGTTTAAAGACTGTCTCAGGGCAAATCTTTAAAAAATGTAGTGTAAACACTGACAACTGGGAAACACTGACCTGCGAGCACTCCAGTTGGAGAACAGCCTTTACCAAAGGTGTCATGGGCTTTGAAGACACTCAAACTCAGGACGCAAGGGAGAAAAGTTCTAAGAGGAAGACACGCTTGGCAAATCCAGACTGTGATCAACTCCTGCCCAGAAACCAATGTCCCCATTGTGGAAGGACGTGTGGATCCATGTGCGCATTGGAAGATGGCCGATAATACCATCTCTCCGACCCACACAGGGTAATTAAGAGGCTGTTATGGGAGTAGGCAGTCTCCCTTGTTGCCCCAAGGAAATGGGGAACACTGCCCTTGCCTGCTGTGCCCATAAATCACCCCCTAATTCGAAAGAAGGGGGTGAGGGCCCTAGGCAGAATGCCCCCGTGTGGACCTCGGCTCTCCTGGACGCTGTCTCTGATCGCGCACTAGCTGCAGCAATTTGGAATAATTAATTACAAAAGAAGCAAATGCACATATTTCAAGTGAAGAAGGGGAGTGAAGTCTGCTAATTTAAGTGACCTCTGCGAAAGAAGACGACGGGTTGGAGAAACAGGAATATTTTACGATGAAGATACACCAAAGGCTGGGTATGTTGACAACAACGGGACTGAAGGGGGGGGGAAACCTTTTTTACTTTCCTTCTATGTGATTTACAAGAACCCCTCCTCATTACAATTGTCGGTTGAACTGACCCAAGCAGGATGATTAAGGTCTGTGTGGAGATAAACTTTAACCAAAAGTATGCTTTATGGAGATCGAGAAGCAATAAGAGCTTTTGGGAATGGCGCAGCAATTAATTCAGAGTCGCCATCTTGCCAAAGGATTTATAGCCGAGAGAAGGAACGGACTTGTTTTCAGACTGCATTCCTGGTGAATCTCCTCAGAGGTTTTGAGAAAGGAGGCAGATTGGTGAAGATTAATGACGCTAAGACTGTTTTGATGTATGGAAGTGATGTTATATGGAAAACGTCTGGATATGGCTATTGGATAAAAAATAATAATATCCACGCAGGATTACAAACTGTCTAACCAGCTTGTGGAGACTATCAGAGGTCACAAAGAGAAAGGGAAAATATATGAAAATAACAACAAGAGATGTGGAAAAACAAGAAGAAAGGACTGGATAGTACTGTGAACATCATAAGGTTAGATTTGTGGACATTAAAACAGCAGTAAGAAGCAAGAAGTTGATTGGATCCCCCTCAGAACTTGAAATATGGGTACCCCCAACAAAAATTTAAAATTCGGCTGTGTAATTTGGAATTTATGTAATTTGGTTTGATTTGATGTGATTGGTCGGTTAATAAAAAATTATTCTTAAAAAAAAAAGACAAGACCTCCCCTCTTGGCCTCACTCATGTGGTCCAAAGGAAAGCAGAGCAAGGCGTTTGGCACCAACTCGCCTGCTGGAGTTTTTGGAAAGAGGCGTACAAGGTGCCACCCAACCATCTGACAGTAAGAGCTGTTCGACAGTGGAACTTGCTGCCAAGGAGTGTGGTGGAGTCTCCTTCTTTGGAGGTCTTTAAGCAGAGGCTTGACAACCATATGTCAGGAGTGCTCTGATGGTGTTTCCTGCTTGGCAGGGGGTTGGACTCGATGGCCCTTGTGGTCTCTTCCAACTCTATGATTCTATGATTCTATCTTAGGGACTCCACTCCGGATTTGTGTAGGGTTTATTCCTTGGCCTATTCTTCTCCTGAAGATATCCCACAAAGCAGCAGAGGCTGAGGACCAGAGTTTTCCTTCTCCTGGGTGGGCTTACCTTCCCAGGTTGGTCAGCCCCTCACTTCTCTCTACAGCAGGTGCAGAAACCCAAGTGCAAAATGTGACTTGCAAACCAGACCTAATGATTTCACATAACAACTGTAGCAGCTGTATTTGCAGAAGGTGAAGGGGGGCGCTGACGATTAAAGACCTCAGCAGTCTTCCATCGACCGCACACACAGCCTTGAATGATACAAATAGAGAGCAGGGGGAGATAAATGGCTAGTACAAGGTAATCCAGAGAGTTGAAGAGAGGGTCAATGCCTCACCAGAATAGAAAATCACCTACCCCATTTGCTTGCTTCTTCTTGCCAACTGAGCTCATGGAAACATACTGGAATACTGCATAGGCTTAAAAATATATATAATGCCCCAAACTAGCTCTGCTTCTGGGTCTCCTCCTCTTCATTCTTGATTGTGGCTAGATTTTGATCAGAAGCTGAAGTGGCAACAGACAAAAGTAACTGACAAGGGGTTTTTTGGGGGGGAAGAGAGTGTAAGAAGCAAAAAGTCACGAGGCATCTGAGTGTTTAGACACATTACTGCTGTACGGAGAGACCCCACCATTCCTTGCAGATCCAGTGTGATTGAGAATCTTTCAAGCTGCAAACTCATTGCATGCCTCATGTTATGACACATATGAGCGGGAAGAAAACTGCTTGCCACACTAAACAAACATGCTGCACCCCCTAGGGCTGGTTCTAGATTTTAGGCGGCCCATGGTAAGATGCCCCAGTGGGTCTACTGCCTTCCTACAAGGAAAGCCCATCTCTCAGTAGCAGAGCGCAGGGCTTGCATGCTACTCTTACTTCTTATTAAAAGAAATTAAAATATATAAATATAAATAAATAAATGAAATGCAATAATGTATTTATAAATAAATAAATGAATAAAGACAATGAAGGGTTTTTGTTTTTTTTAAGGGTAGGGAGGATTTGATTAAGGAAGGACCGACTTTGGATGGAACGAAGACAAAAGGTGTTAATTTTGCTACTTTGCTCATGTTGGCGCATGAGTCAATGTGGCCCACCCCCATCGTTCAGGCCGGATGCTGAGGTCCAGCACTGAGGGCCTTTTGGCGGTTCCCTCACTGTGAGAAGTGAGGTTATAGGGAACCAGGCAGAGGGCCTTCACAGTAGCGGTGCCCACCCTGTGGAACGCCCTCCCACCAGGTGTCAAAGAAATAAACAACTATCTTATATAGAAGACATCTGTATTGGGAAGTTTTTAATGTTTGGTGCTTTATCGTGTTTTTAATATTCCTTTGGGAGCCGCCCAGAGTTGGGGAAACCCAGCTAGATGGGCGGTGTATAAATAATAAATTTATTGTTATTGTTAGCCAGCTCTGGTCTAGAGCTACCCTCTGCTAAGTAACTAGTTATTTACAGGTTCCTCCTAATTCCTTGTTTTGCTCCATATTAGCTTCAATATGAATAGCTATTTATGATTATATTTGTTCTTGAACTGTACTTAGCATTTTCTTTCACCATTGCGATTTGTCCTTTATAGGGCTACGGCGCAGGTTCCTGGGTTCTTGTTATTTCTGTGTGTGTTTTCCCTAAAAGTAAATATATATATATATATATATATATATATATATATATATATATATATATATGCTTTCGTAGATTTTCACGGGTACAGGAATGCAGGTTTTGGTGTCTTCGGGTGTCTTCCCGTGTAAGAGTCGGGGTGTCTGTGCGACGTTTCGACGAGGTCTCACTCGTCATCTTCACCAGCCTGAAGATGACGAGTGAGACCTCGTCGAAACGTCGCACAGACACCCCGACTCTTACACGGGAAGACACCCGAAGACACCAAAACCTGCATATATATATATATGCAAAGCAAATATACGAAAATATACGAAAATATACGAAAGCAAATATATATATATATATATATATATATATATATATATATATGCTTTCGTAGATTTTCACGGGTACAGGAATGCAGGTTTTGGTGTCTTCGGGTGTCTTCCCGTGTAAGAGTCGGGGTGTCTGGGCGACGTTTCGACGAGGTCTCACTCGTCATCTTCAGGCTGGTGCTTTCGGCTTCTTGTTACTGGAACAGAGCAGAATCTGGTGTTTGAGTTCCTATAAATACTGTTGAGGGGTGTGGTGTATAGCCCCTATACACGAAGCCAAGCCAGAGCACAACTAAATGCAGCACAGCCATCTTCTCAGAAAAACTCTTCACAAGCTCAAGAGGTCAAGACACGAAAGCTTTAGCAACTAATCTACACTTAATGACCCACCCAGTGGTATTCAGAATATCACTCATGAAATCACTCAAGATATCCCTCAAGTAATTAAGGAACAAAAGAAGAAAAGGCACACTAATCTAGGAACTTCCTCTCTGCCCAAAACGTTGGAGGCTATACACCACACCCCTCAACAGTATTTATAGGAACTCAAACACCAGATTCTGCTCTGTTCCAGTAACAAGAAGCCGAAAGCACCAGCCTGAAGATGACGAGTGAGACCTCGTCGAAACGTCGCCCAGACACCCCGACTCTTACACGGGAAGACACCCGAAGACACCAAAACCTGCATATATATATATATATATATATATAGAAAGGAAAATAAATTAGCAGCAGAACTCCTGCTGATTTCATTGGGCCAGGATTGCAGCTATTGTGGTCATCAGCCTAAAAAAGGGATATGTGAGAGCGGGAGGGATTGCTAGGAAAACAAAGTCCAAAAGGTCAGAAGGAAAAACACTGAAAATGTGTGCTTCTGAATTCTTGAGAAAGCCAACAGACCCCGCCATGTATTTTGATGCTTTCCCAGACATGATAAGAATAATATGAACACCACCGCTCAACGGGCCAGCCACTTGAGAGCTGCCAATCATCTTCCTTATGAAAAGTGCACGGATATAAAGAGCTGTCAAATGTACCTGTTATGGGATGTAAAATACAAATGTCTTGGGAAAAACCAGACAGCCTCTTGTTACCAATCCCTCCGCCCATTACCCGTTTTCTAAAATAAAGCCTAGCTAAGTATGCTACCAGTAAATACACACACTGCACCTTCTGTAACAACAGTCCACCCACATTTAACAGGCTATAGTTTATTTAATGGCCAAGAAGTAGAGAGGAATATTTTCACCTGGTGCCTAAAGATCTGTAATGATGGCGAGCCTCACAGGGGAAAGCATTCCACAGGTGGGGAGCCACCACAGAAAAGGCCCTTTCTTGTGTTGCAACCCTCTGAATCTGTAGGGCCTCATAAGGGCCACATAGAGAAGGGCCTCCGATGATAAGCATAGGGCCCAGTTCGGTTCGAATGGGGGGAGACGGTCCTTAATTTACAGGGGCAACACACCCAATGCAACAAAAATGCAGTAAAATGATTTTTTGTGATGATCCTCAAATATCATGGGAGGCCGTAGCCCAGTGCCAGAGCACATACAAAAGCTGAAGCATAATAATTTTCAGTTTTGTCCCTTCTCACCTAGGATACCTGATTTATCCCATTGTAGAAGTGGTAAAAGACACACTGAGTCATTAATTTCACCCAAACCCAATTGATTATTTAAATATCCCACCTCTCCTTCTGAGCTCAAGGAAGTGTCCTCTCCCTTTCTCATTTCCTAATATATGTTGGCTTTAATCCCTTTCGCAGGCATCGCCACACTTCCTTTTCTGACTTTCCATTCGGCATTCAAATATAAGGGCTGATTAAGCTGTTTTTCATTTGGAGAAGCTGTTCAGTCAGTCAGTCAGTCAGTCAGTCAATCAATCATCACCTCACTCTTGGGAAGGTTAAAATGAATGAAAGAGTCCCACATCTTGATACAGATTCATTCATTGGCATCTTCAGGTAGGGCTGGGAGAGAATGGAGAGAGCTGGGGTTAATGGGCAACGTGGACCAAAGTGTAAGACAAATTCCTATGTTCCTAAGGAGATGTGCAACATTTCAGAACTGCCACCCCACACTTCTCTTGTACACCCGATGTTACAACTAAGCTGAGAGTTGCCTCCACCCCACACCAGTAAATGTCACGGTTGTTTGGAGATTTGGACACGGGTTGGAGAGTGTTTTCGAAGCTACCAGCATGAGTTTGACCAAACTGCGGGAGGCAGTGGAAGACAGGAGTGCCTGGCCTGCTCTCCTCCATGGGGTCACGAAGAGTCGGACACGACTAAACAACAACAAATAACGACTCGGTAGGAGAGCTAAAGCCCTTGGAAACCGGCCTGTGCGTGGCTGGGGCGTGGGTATGGATGGCTCTGTCAAGGCAGGAGGGGGCGGAGCGCAGGGAAGGGCAGAGGCTCCCGCGAGGTAGAGGGCGTCTCCTCGTCGCTTTCGGCGGCGTGCTTGGCATGAAGGCGCTCCATTCATTCCGAGACAGCCAGCGCGGGCGGCAGCGGCGGAGGGGAAAGGCGCGAGAAGGAGGCAGCTAGCAGCTGGGCAGCGCCAATCGCCGGTCCCTGGTCAGCTCCCTGGCCATTTAAGCCGCCGGAGCTGCGATTGAAGGAGGAAAGGAAGAAAGGGGAGGGGGAAGGAGACCCCGGACTTCTCCAGCCATAAAGGAAGAGGAGGAGCGAGGAGGGGGGAGCAGCGAGGAGGGTGGGGGGAAAGAGGAGATGGGTCTCCCCCAGCGAGACAGGAAGGCTGCGCTGCGGATCTGACGGTGCCGCAGCTCCGAGAAGGCTCGCCATTGTTACCCCAGTTTGGAGAGGCGAGCCCACAGGCGCGCGCGCGCGCACATACACACACACACACCTTCCGGCTGCCTCTGTGTCTCTGTCTGCAGGCGCTTCGTCTCTTTTCTGGGCTCTCCCGGGGCTCTGCCTTGCTGCCGGAGCTCCACATCCAGGCGGCGTGGCGGCTCTGCTTCGGGGTCCTTCTCCCCCCGCGCCTCCCCTTTCCAATGGTCAGGGGTCATCTCGCCCAGGGACGGAGCAGCAGCGGCGCCCCGATGAGCTGCCTCTCCCGGCTGTGGCTCTTTGTTTTGCTCCTCAAGGTAAGAGATCGCTCGCCCCAGACATCAGCCATCGCTCCCTGTGCCAGGCTCCTTGGCGCTCTTCCTTTGGCCTGGGTAGGGTGGAAGGAGCTAGTGCAACACGCCTGTGCCTGTGGAGCAAAGAGACTCCCTCCCCGTTTCTTTCCCCTGTTTGTGTATTTATTGAGAAATCTCGGCAATCCTCCACGGTGTTCCTCTCTCTCTCTCTCTCTCTCTCTCTCTCTCTCTCTCTTCGCCCCCCGAGCTTGGGACTTTTCTGAAGCATAGCTAATCGGAGCTGGCACTCAAGGTCGCTTGGTGGGGATCCGCTTCCCAAGGCAAAATGAGGTCACTTTCAACACCACGAGAATCGCTCTCTCTCTCTCTCTCGGTGTCTGTGTTTGTGTCAGCCAGGAATGGCAGGCAAATGGGCAGCTTGGCTGGTTTGATCACCGGGCTGGTTGTCTGGTTGGTGGTGGAGATGGAGGGCTGGAAAAGGTGGCGGTGCGTTTGGTGATTCGAGGCAAGGTGTGCGTGGGCTGCTTTCCGGGTCTTTGTTGTGGTGCTTCTTCAAGGGAACGTGTTGCGTGGCTCTCCTCTGCTCCTGCGACTGGCCTGGAGGAGCCAGGATGAAGGGGGCTGGGTGAATCTGCATCTCAGGGCTTAATCTGAAGTGGGGTGGTTCAATTGAGTCCCTCCTGGCTCAACCCTGGGGCCAGGGTTTGCTTCATTGCTCCTCTTTACAAGTCTGGTGAATTGAAGGGTAGGAAAGGTCCACAGCTCAGGCGGAGAACACTTGCTTTGCATGCAGAAGGTCCTGGGTTCAATCCCTGACGTCTCCCAAGTAGGTCTGGGAAATACCCCAGTCTAAAAGCCACTTGTCAATTTAGTTAGACCAAAAGAGCATCTGATTCAAAAGAAGAGACAACTGGTCTGTCTGCTTCAGGATTGTTGACTCCTGCCTTTGCAGACCTGGGGTCCTCCTGATGTTTTGTACCAGGTTGGTAAAAGCTGGTCTACAGGGTATGAGATGGAGGTCTTTCTAACCCCTGCCTGGGATTGAACCTGGGAGCTTCTGTATGCAAAACACCTGCTTGACCATAAGCAGAGAGAAGTGAGGACAGATAATTTGGCTTTATAGTCCTGGTGAGGTGAAGTGCCTCCCTCTCAATTTGGCAGCCTGTTTCATTCCCTGGAGGCGAGTGAAATTCTCATCAAATTTTGGGGTGCTACCTGCTTGCTGTCAGTGTTGTCAGTGTTTCCCCACATTCTTTTGAAACTTAGTTTTGCCATCACCTGTTGCTGCAAGAGCAGAGCCACCATTTCTCTTCTCTTGGGATCCCCTTTGGAATTCTGGGTAGAAGAAAGTGCACCCAGGTGGATCTCCATAGATGAAAAACTAAGTTTAAAAAGCACTGTGGGTTAAACCACAGAGCCTAGGGCTTGCTGATCAGAAGGTCGGCGGTTCGAATCCCAACGACGGGGTGAGCTCCCGTTGCTCTGTCCCTTCTCCTGCCAACCTAGCAGTTTGAAAGCATGAAGTGCAAGTAGATAAATAGGTACCGCTCCGGCAGGAAGGTAAACAGCGTTTCTGTGTGCTGCTCTGGTTTCACCAGAAGCGGCTTAGTTATGCTGGCCACATGACCTAGAAGCTGTACGCCGGCTCCCTCGGCCAATAAAGTGAGATGAGCGCCGCAACCCCAGAGTCAGCCACGACTGGACCTAACGGTCAGGGGTCCCTTTACCTTTACCTATAAGGCTCTGTAGCTTTCTGTGGATTTTGCCAGCCCCCGCACTCTCCAAATCAGCCAGAGTTTCATTATAACTTCAACACACACACACCATCTTGAGATGAAAGTTGTTCATAGAGAACTCTCAGCTCAGCTCTACATCAGCCTGTGGTTGCAAGAGAAAAGATACCTTGGGACAAATCAGGGGTGAGAATCCTGTGGCCTGGCAGAAACCACCAAGACTCCATCTCCCACCACCCCTGAGCCTTGGCTATGCTAGATGGGGTTGATAGGAGCTGGAGTCTAACAAGCTGTAGGGCCACAAATTCCCCGTCCCTGAAATTAGCGATTTTTCTTCATTAGTTTCCAGTATAGATCAGAGTGCTTCAACCCCACCTTCCAGGGTGCCTTAATCAGTTAAAACAAGACAATCCCTCCCCATGAGCTGTCTAAAAAGACAGGGCACACAAGGAAAAGGGGATGGGGAAGGAGAAGGGGGGAAAGCAAACATTTTTTAAAAATAATATAGAGGCCAATATTATTATTATTTTTAAAAAAACACACACCATTTCTCCAGCTTGGTGCAAAGAAATTTTAAAAAATTGGGAATCACATCCACACTTGCATACAACTTACATTAGATTAAATTATATATAAATGGATCAGCGCCAAATATTTGCACCTCTGCTATGTCAAAACAATTCCTTGCTACTTTCCCTCTTTTGGTATATTAAACATTTGTTGGATCAAAAGTTCTCTCCTAATTCCTCAGATATTGGCAAACATAGTGACAGCCCTATCCATAAATGTTATTAGGCAATGGTGACTGAACGACAATTGCTTTGTCATGAGGCCCATTAGCTTCTGTGTTTTCTGGATTCTGATGTCTTTTTCTCAAGTCACCAACTTACAGCTAGGAAGAGTTTTGAGGGAGAAGGAGCTATCCGTTCAGCACTGCAGACCCAATCTCCATTCATATACTACTGTGCAGAGCAGCTAAGGAGTTTTCCATAGCTAATGGGCTTACACGCTCATACCTGAACACACTCTTTGAAAATAAGCTAAACTGGTTTCAGCGGAATGTACTTCTGCATAATGTGCTTAGGATCAGTCTGTTAGAAGGAGAGAAATATGCAGCCTGTGAAACTGCCTTAGACAAAGTCCATCTAGTTTGACATTGTCAACACAGATTGGGAGTGACTCTCCAAGGTCTCAGAAAGGGGTCTTTCCCAGCCCATTCTGGAGATTGAAGCTGGGATTTTTTGCAGTCAAAGCATGCACTCTCTACCACTGTGCTAAGGCCCTAGTTCCCCGCAGTCCCATCAACTCTTGTTGATTACTAATTGAACATGCAAATATCCTACATTGTTCTTGCAACCAGCTGGGTTTGCTTGCACCCAACTGAGAGCCAATGTCCAGGAAGGAGCCATTGTGTGGACTCGGAGCAGGGACTGGAAACCTGTAACCCTCCAAAGTTGCTGGATGCCAGCTCCCACTGGCCTCAGACAGCATAGCCAATGATCAGGGATCATTTCCTGACTCAAGTCAGTGTTCTGGCTCTTACCTTGAAGGCCCCATGAGACCTATGCCCATCCTACCTTAGGGGTTGCCTACTTCTGAATTATTCTCATCCCCAATCCCATTCCCTCTGCTCATCTGGAGAGGCTCTGCTCCACAATGGCATCTGTTTTGCCTTCCCCGTTTTGTCCAGCTGCCTTGCTTGTTGCCACATCAAGACTTTTATTGACGTATGTCTTTCTGAGCCGATCTTTTGGTCTCCTTTATGCTGCTGCTTGTAGAAGAGGAGGGGAGGTTTTAGGTCATGGTGTCCATTTTGGTAGGACTCTGTGATTGAAATCTTGATAAATTACTGCTGCTTTGGACATTTTTATTGGAAAAGCTGCTGGTGGATGTTGGGAAGCCCATAGCCGTGTGAGGACTGGCTCAACCTGGGGATCAGGTGGACATTTTGACATGCTTCTTTCCACAACTGAGGTGGGGAACCTCAGGCATGAGGGCCAATTGTGACCCTCTAAGCCTCTCCCCAATGCTGTTCTAAGATCTCATCTCTCACCAGTCCTACTCTGCACTCCCCTCGAATGCTTCTGCCTGGCTGGAATGTGTCCTTGAACTGTGAAAGGAGCTCTTTCTTGCATGGAGGATGAAGATGTGTGTGTGTGTAAACCTCTGACTATGGTGTGGCTGGAATGTACCCCACTGTTCAAAGGAAAGACTGGCAGCCTTTGCCCCACCCACTTTCCTCCCTTGTCCCACTCACCAATTGCATGCTGCCCCTGGAAAGTTGCTAGTGAAGGAATGTGGCCCCTTGCTGTCGAACAATGGCTGTCAGAGGCATTGGCAATCCACTGCATTAACAGGGCACTGGTCCACCAAGCTTCATATTGTCAACACTGGCTGGCAGTGACTCCATACTTCAGACCAGGGTATCTCCCAGCTCTACTTAGAGATGTTGAGGATGGAACCTAAGAGCTTTTGTGTGCAAAGCAGATGCTCTACAGTCTTCTCCAGTGACATGGAATGAGTTTCACTTGTCTTTGGCCAGCTTTGTGGTCTTAGCTGTTGTCTTTTAGCTTTTATTGCATTGTGGCTTGTTTCATACTTCAGCTTTTATTATAGTTTATTATTGCTGTTATTACTGCCTGGGATCTATTCCAGTGATGCATGACTTAGATATGTTAAAAGTAAAATAATCCATGAGCTACGATGCCTTGGCTTCAGATCCTGCCTGAGCCACACGCTAGCTAACCTTAGTCGAGTCCTTCTCTCTGCTTCCAACTAACAATGCAAGAGGACAATAGCAGTGTCTTTCCTGCAAGACTGCTAGAAGTATCACTGAGCTAAACAGCTAGAACCATGGTTAGATGTGATCTAAATGACATGCACTGGTTAACAAACCAGGATATCAAGCCATGATTCAACCCGAGTTGGTTTTAACAAACTAGAGTTAGAATAAGCCACAGTTCCTGGAGTCGGATATTATGGAAAACTGTGGCTCTGCTCATGTGCAGAGCTATGTGTGATCAAATGTAAATGGTTGGTCCTGATTGCCCTGTCCTGAGATGGGTTGCCCCACTGAGTCTGCTCCCTGATGCTCACACATTTCGGAGGGATGCCTTCAAGAGAGCACCTACGCACTATAGATGTCCTGATCTATACATCAGTGTTTATACATCAGAAGCTGTTCACATGTAGATGCTTCCCTGAAAGCAATCACACTGAATGCATGACTGTTGGGAGGAGAGGGACATCAGCCAGATGCAAGGTCCTGTTTTCCCTCAATATTGCCTAGTCCTACACCCAGGTAACATCTGAATAGGCATTGGCGTTTAGTCAAAAGTGGAAGGGTTTCAGTTTCTTTATTGATACTTGGCCAAAGATATACAAAAGTTCACACCCACCCTGTGGAACGCCCTCCCACCAGATGTCAAAGAGAGAGAGAAAAAACTACCAGACTTTTAGAAGGCAGCCCTGTTTAGGGAAGCTTTTAATGTTTAACAGACTATTGTATTTTAATATTTTGTTGGAAGCCGCCCAGAGGGGATGGGGAAACCCAGCCAGATGGGCGGGGTATAAATATTATTATTATTATTATTATTATTATTATTATTATTATTATTTATTTACTGAAATAAAAGGGATTGTTTATTATAAAAAAGGAACAGAGGCGGAAAGAAAAAAAATAAAATAAAAAAGGAAAGAAGAGAGAGGAGAAATAAAGAAAGATAAAAAGACTTCCAGTTCTCTGTCCTGCAGCTAAATGTAGTATTTACTCATTAATTTCCAACCATTCTATCTTCTATAAACCCCTTTTTTTTTTCAGTCTTCAAATCCAAATATTGCATTTTCAAATCTGGATATTACAAGTGGAGGGGTTTCAGACAGGGGTCTCTCCACAAAAGACAAAAGATGTATATGATCTGAAGAGAAACTAGATTATCAGGCAGGGGTCTCTCCCAGCTGTACCTGGAGCTGCCGGGGATTGAACCTGGGACCATCTGCATGGAAGGCAGATGCTCTGCCACTGAGCTACAGCCCTTAATGCACGCAACTAACTTAGGACTAATAATTTCAATGGATCGATTCTAACTTAGTTGGATACACCCTATTGTCTTTGGGAACCTATTCCCCCCTATCTATTAAAAAAAGCTCAAATCTCTAGGTCAAGTGTGCTGAGTGTTTGAGTATCACATTGTCCGTGCTCACAGCATATTCCCAGTCTCATGGCAGCATCAGTGACACGCTGATAGAAGAAAGAGCCAGTGCCATCTATATTACCTTTGCCCCCCTCGCCAGCCCCTTCCAATTACTGCAGAGCCAGATAGAACAGGGTCAGCGTATTTTCTTGACGGATTCATTTCTCTGAGTTCTGCTTAACACTGCAAGCTTGGTTACACATGACATTTTAGTCTGTGAGCCTGTTGGTCCTTCTCTCCCCCCCCCCCGGAGTGCATTTCATACGCTTCACGAAACTTTGCTACAGAGAGAGCTGCCAGCCACCCAGGCTCTACGCCATTGGCTGTAATTAACATTGCGCTCAGATGACAGCGTACGGCACATATGCAAAAGAAAGAAATAAAAGCCAGCGCCCAAGAGTTCCCGATCTCTTCCCCAAGAGAGAACGGTGATGGTCATTTTCCACATGACTAAGCCTTAATCATTGGCATTGCTTGGAAATGGGTGTGTCCTCTGCTTAAAATCCTGGTCCTGTAAACCTCCGATTCAGCAACACAAGCATGAAACTTGCAGAAAGCAGCTGGCAGGGACGCCAATTTGCATAAAATATTGGGGGACAGGTAAGACCCGCCCTAGGTAATCAATCACAAAATGCGGCGCATGCACCCCATTTGAATGGCACTGCCCATCAACCTTTGGGAGTCTCACGCCCCTCAAATATTTTATGGGGGGCAGGGGGTGAAGGGACCTCAGCCCCTAGGAGTTGGGCTCCTATGATAGCCGGGAACACTAAAGCCAAGAGAATCTCATTGTGCTGGAGGGGGGAAGCTCTGCTTCACTGGTCTAAATAGGCCTGTGAGTCTGTTTCAGCCAAGTCACATCTATGTGCCCTACTGTCAGGCATCAGGGAATCTGATCCCCACCCCCGGGCAGGCTGCCAGGGATAAATAGACAAGAACAACTCTTACCAAAGTCCTTTATTCAATATTCACAGAGAGAGGTTTCGGAAGAGAGCCACTTGGAGTAATGGCATTGCTCAGAGTAATCTCCACCCCCTTCCCTTCTCAATCGTCAACAGCACCACTCCTATTACGGCGGCTTGCCTCTTAGCTCTTTGCTCTCCTACTTTCAATGCTGGGAGAAGGGGTGGTGGGGGTCTGGAATGCTTTCTAATGATAATGTGTCAACCAGCTGTTCTGGCTCTGCTCCCCTCCTCTTCTCCCATTTTTCCTCAGCTTTGTCCCTCATCTATCTCTGTGCTGTGACCTTCTGCAAACCACTGTTGTAAATCTACACTGTTTCCCTCTTCTCTGTGGTGCAGGAGGAGGGGGGCAGTCTCCACCATGTGTGAATGTTCAGGGATGCAGGAGAGGATAGATTGCTTGATTATAGCCTTTCCAACTTGTGTTAACAAGTTCACAATTTAGCAGAGTAACATTCCCCTTTTTAAACTCACAGTGGATGCATTTGCTCAGGCTCGCTAAAGCCTCTATAATAACTGTTCTGGTATTTCCCCCTTATTCCCTCATAAAAGATAAGACACGACACAGTCTTCTATAAAAGTATAAAATGAGTTTACTCACATTCTGTTCACAATCGGATCCCAGAAGGCAGACTTTGCTTAGAAAAGTAACAAACACCTGGAAACTATCTCATAAGGAGACAGTCCCTTTGTCCTCTCTTGGCTGGAAGCCAAGAGAGCATCTTTGGCGAAACAGATGTTGCTTCTTCGATGCATGTAGTCAAAGAGAGAGAGATGGTGGCCAGTCCTATGCTTTTGTTACCTGCACAGGTGAGGCCACGCCCACCTCTAGTCACATGCAGAGGAAGTCTGTCCCAGCCCAGAAGAAAACAGGAAGTTTACCTGCTGGCTGGACAAACATTCCTTCCCGTGTGTAAACATGTTCACTCTAGGAATGTTGTACTTGACTGCTCTTGTGTTTCACATCCCACACACCATTCCTCCTCAGTCCAGCCGCTGACACCTACTCTTGACACCAGAACTCTCCCTGAGTGCAGAGCTACATAAGAAGAACTCTGCTGGATGAGGCCAATGGCCCACCAGCATCCTGTTCCTACAGTGGCCAGCCAAATATACCTGTGGGAAGCCTGAAAGCAGGACCCAGGAGCAACATCCACTCTCTCCACTGGTATTCAAAGGCATAATGCAGACATAGGCAAACTTGGCCCTCCAGATGATTTGGGACTACAACTCCCATCATCCCTGACTACTGGTCCTGTTAGCTAGGGATGATGGGAGTTGTAGTCCCAAAGCATCTGGAGGGCCGAGTTTGCCTATGCCTGGCATAATGCGTCTGGCAGTGGAGGTGGAGCTTAGATATCATGGCTAGGAGTCACTGATAGCCTCATCCTCCATGAATTGATCTAATGTTCTAAAGCCATCCAGGTGGGTGACCATCAATGCCTCTGATGGGAGCAAATTCCAGAGGTTAGCTATGCACTGAGGTTAAAATATACTCTGTGTGCAGCATTACGGCCAGGATGGATAAGCCTGTTGCCCTCCAGAGGTTGTGAGAATGCAGCTCCCATCAGACCCAGGTCTGCCAGAGGTTTGGGAGTCCAACAGCATCTGCACAGCCACAGGTCTCCCTCCTTGCACAGCAAGCCAGAAGATGTTGAAGGCAACAGCTTAGTGTTGACTCTGAAGGCTTGGGTGATGATTTGAAGCAGGGATGTTCAAAGAAGCACAAACGCCTCTGCTTCAATGAAAGCAGCCCTACGTGGAGCTCCCACAACTCCCGTCCCTTGAGCATGCTGGCCCAAATTTGGCTTGCACCCAGCTGCTGCCACTCCCTGCTCACTCTGCCAGCCCTGCTTCTCCCGGGGGGGGGGGGAGGGAAGAAGAAGGAGACGACTTGCTAACAAGGAGAGGGTTGGAAGCAGCATTGGTGGCGGACATTCCCAGAGGCAGGAACTGATGCCGATTGCCTCTTTGCTCTGGGGATTCATAGACATGACTCTAAGCCTCATAATCCCTGGCTGGCAGTGATGCTCCACTTGTCATTTGCTGCTGAGGAGGAGGTGGAGGTCTGGGCTACTCTCCAGAAGTTTTCGCTTGTGTGGAAAGTAAGTGCTCTGTGGCACTCTTGACAGCACCCTGGCAAAATGACAAGTTGTCTGGATTCCTTCTGTCCTCTGATCCCAGTTGATCCTCCCTCGAACCTCAAAGGCCTCTAAATACCAGTTGTTGGGTCCTGCTTGTGGGTTTTCCATTAGCACCCAGTTGGCCACTGGGGGAACCAGGTGCTGGACTTAGATGGGCCTCCAGGCTGATGTAGCAGCCCTCTTATGTGTAGATACCTAGTTACCAGTTACATATTCTACATCACGTTTTATGGGTGCATTTCTGCATAATTTTCTGTCTTTACTCTTCTGGTTTGCCCTTGAGTGCCTGTACAATTAAACACTGTGTCTGTATCAAGCACAGTGCAAATTGACTTCAGATAAAATTAAAAGCCAATAAATCTACATTAAGTAAGGGCCTTCACTGTATTTTCAGCACCTGATCAAAAGCCTTTTTATTTAGGCTAGCCTGTCCAGATGTTGTTGTGTTTTGATCTCTTTTTAGTTTACTGTTGATTTTAATATGTCTTTCATATGTTTTAACTACTTCTTCTTAACTGCTTTTATCAAGAATTTTAATTTCTTATAAACCCCTTAGAGGTTTCATTACTAGGAAGTGGTATATAAATTGTGCTAGATGATTAAATGATGTACCAATGCCAGCTAGCCAGAGACCTAAAACCTATAAAGTATATCATGAGAATAAATAAAATCAGATTGGTCAGGTTCACCAATGGCTTTCTGAAATTAAGTATATCTTGGCCAGCCTCATAACAAACAGAAGTGAATGAGTGTCAGATGATCACAATGAAACTCAACACATTTGATTGATGGAGCCTTTGGAGTGACCTCAAAGCACATGGTTGTTGGCTGAACAGCATTTTTGGTACCTACAAAATATTTTCTGAAACATTGGGCTGAAGGTGTGGCTAAAGCAGTGATGGCCAAACTTGGCCCTCCGGCTGTTTTGGGACTACAATTCCCATAATCCCTGACCACTGGTCCTGTTAGCTAGGGTTGATGGGAGTTGTAGTCCCAAAACAGCTGGAGGGCCAAGTGTGGCCATCACTGGGCTAGAGAGACCTATATCATCACTCAGTGGTCCTGTTCTATCTCCTAAATATGCAAAACCCGAAATGATCCCTTCTTCTTTTTACAAAAAAAAAGGAAAACGCATTACTCTTTCCAACAAATGAAATAAATCCCTTTTGTGTTAGGATTATTGAATTACTTATTTTGTGGTTGAAACAATATCTTTAAGCAGTGCTTTCCAGCTTGGCAATGGATCTGAAATGAAGTAAAAAAAAAAAAAGCCCAGAAATGTGCAAATGTAATACCGAAAGCAAGGAGAGAGGCTAATCTCCGTGTGCTGGGAAATGACTTTGTCTTTGAAATGAAGCCAAATGTATGGACTCATTTTTAATGTAGCTGCACATTGCAGTAGTCCATCCGCCCCTATCACCCCTCCACCATGTAACTGTGTATATTATAAGGAGAGCTTGTTGTACAGGAAGGAGAATGAATAGCCAGACCAAATTACTGTAGATTGTTTGCAGGCTTCTGAGCACCCAGCTGATGGAAGAGCAGGATATTCATTTGCATCTGCGTCATGGCATTGGCTAGCTGCTCTTGTTGCCAGCCCTGCCAGAGACCGCTAGCTGTTGCCTGTGATTTGTGGGGCGTGACTATAGGTGGTTTGCTGGGAAGCCAGGACCCCCTCCTGACCAGTATGCCATACCCTCCAAGTTCCCCGAATTTCCAGGGACAGTCCTGGAATTATGAAAGCCATCCCAGCTTCCAATTTGGTCCCAGAATGCCCCTGTTTTCCCCACCAGTGCTGCCACTGCTGAGCTCAGGGAAGAGGATGAGCTGATTCTTGTCCCAGGCAGGAGCGATGAAGGAGCTTCTCATTAGCCATCCATGCCTTTCCATGGCTTCCTCTGCCAGCCTTCTCCCTTGGGCAGCTCATCAGGGCTGCTGGAGAGAGGGCAGGGAGCAGGAGAGGCTGCCATTTCCAAGGCCCAGCTCTGTGTGAGGTACCTGCTCTGAGGGACTGGGCCTCCCCGGGCGGGAAGAAAAGGGGAGTGCAGCAGAGCGCAAGAAGTCTTGATTTTAAAAATAAACATTTTGTGCATCTGCAACTCATCTTGCCCATTTCTAAAATTTATTTATCGGTGCGTGTGTTTTTCTTTTTGTGAATCTACCAAGAATAAAATACAGTGGTACCTCAGGTTAAGAACTTAATTCATTCTGGAGGTCTGTTCTTAACCTGAAACTGTTCTTAACCTGAGGTACCACTTAGCTAATGGGGCCTCCCATGGCTGCTGCATGATTTCTGTTCTCATCCTGAAGCAAAGTTCTTAACCCGAGGTACTATTTCTGGGTTAGCGGAGTCTGTAACCTGAAGCGTCTGTAACCTGAAGCGTCTGTGACCTGAAGCATCTGTAACCTGAGGTACCATTGTAACAGAATCAGGATTAAGGGGTTTTCTTAGGATGGTTGAGGGCGTGTTATCCATTGGTGTAGTGGTGCCAGCACTCACCCTTCTTCTGACAGGAAGTGAGGGGACAAAAAATCAGAGGTCGAGGAGGGTCAATTTTTCTTGAGGGGAGCAATGAGAAATGTCCCTATTTTCATCTGAGGAATCTTGGAGGGTGTGGATGTAATTAACATCAGAATATCCTGCTGCCTCAGGCCAATGGTCCATCCCCAATGCTAGCTCGTATATTTGGAAATGTTCCTCATGCAACCTGAGAGTACTCAACAGAAAACCAGGATTAGTTGCTGCTCTCCATTGAGAGTATACTGCTGGCAGATGTGAGGCTGGCACCACATAATGGTGTAGAACATCCCTTATCAGGGCCTTGGAATTAGACTCTCTCCAAGTGAAAAACCTAAGTAAACAACAGAGCCCCGTGATTCCTCTACAAGAGAACAATGCGTCTTCAAGAAGGTTAGAGGGTGCATGTGTGTTTATATGCGTGAGAGCAGCAAATAACGGATTAGCAAATCCTTTCGCAAAAAAGCCTTATGTTTCTGAGAGCACTTCTTTGATTGTGAGCAGGAAATGTAAGCAGAATAACCGAAACAAACAAGAGAAATAATCAAAACAAACATAATGACTCTCAAAGTTTGTATTCCTCATTGCCTTTCCCATCAATCCTGCTTCTGTAGAGCTGTGATGAATACATGGTGGTTTGGACCTATGGGATCTCTCTTTGAAGAGTCTCTTCAGCTTACACATGGAGGCTTCCTCACTGTAGACTTTCAATTATCTGGTAGGTTAGGATGGTCTGTGTGAAGCCAGAGGTAGAAATACCTGCCATGGCTTCATTATCCATTCACTTGTTGCCTGAAAACTTAATAAGCATTTCGGACCGAGGGCCTTCTGGCAGTTACCACACTGTGAGAAGTAAAGCTACAGGGAACCAGGCAGAGGGCCTTCTTGGTAGCGGCACCCACCCTCTGGTAAAAAGGTAAAGGACCCTGGATGGTTAAGTCCAGTCAAAGGTGACTATGGGGTTGCGGTGTTGATCTCGCTTTCAGGCTGAGGGAGCCAGCGCTTGTCCACAGACAGCTTTCCAGGTCATGTGGCCAGCAAGACTAAACCGCCTCTGGCACAACAGAACACCGTAATGGAAACCAGAACCCACAGAAATGTTGTTTACCTTCCCGACGCAGCAGTACCTATTTATCTACTTGCACTGGTGTGCTTTCTAACTGCTAGGTTGGCAGAAGCTGGGATGGAGCAACGGGAGCTCACTCCATCGCGGGGATTTGAACCGCCAACCTTCTGATTGGCAAGCCAAAGAGTCTCAGTGGCTTGGACTACAGTGGAATGCCCTCCCATCAAGTGTCAAGGAGATGAGTAATTATATATCTTTTAGGAAATATCTGAAGGCAGCCCTGTATAGAGAAGCTTTTTAAGGTTTAATGTTTTGCTATATATGCTGGTAGCCACCCAGAGTGGCTGGGGCAACCCAGTCAGATAGGTGGGGTACAAATAATAAATTATTATTATTATTATTATTATTATTATTATTATTATTATTATTATTATGGCTTTCCTCTATCCAAGCACCTCCCGCCTGGCAGAGCTCGTTGGCACCAGGTGAGTTTCTCTGTGGACTACAACTCTCATAACCATTGACCATTGGCTATGCTGACTGGGGGTCAATGGGAATTGGGGACCCAATGTCTGGAGATCCACATCTTCCCTGTCCCTGACCTCTGCTCTTGCCTATAGCCCCTTCTGCACTATACATCTATAGCAGGATTATACCACTCTAAATAGTCATTGCTTCCCACAAAGAATCCTGGGAAGCATAGCTTGCTTAGGGTGCGGAGAACTGTTAGGAGATCCCTATTCCTTTCACAGAGCTGCAATTCCCAGAAGTTCCTGGGAAACGGGATTGACTGTTAAGCCATTCTGGAAATTGTGTGAAGTGCAGAACGTGACGACACCTTACATTTTTATGTATACAGTGGTACCTCGGGTTAAGTACTTAATTTGTTCCGGAGGTCCGTACTTAACCTGAAACTGTACTTAACCTGAAGCACTGCTTTAGCTAATGGGGCCTCCTGCTGCCGCTGCACGATTTCTGTTCTCAACCTGAAGCAAAGTTCTTAACCCGAGGTAATATTTCTGGGTTAGCGGCGTCTGTAGCCTGAAGCGTATGTAACCCGAGGTACCACTGTATAAGAATATATGAAGATACAACAAAGTCAGGTGCCACTTAGGGACTAAATTGTACCTAGTTTATCCACAATCTAACCAATAGATTGTGAACCTCTGAGAACCTCTATGAACCAGAGCAGATAAGACAATACTCCCTGACCCCATTACAAGCTCTCTGGCATCCAGGCTTACTTGTGGGTCCCAGGAACTAAGCGCAACCACTGCCATATCTGCATAGGAGCTGCTTAAGTTGGAATTAGATTGTGCTCTCCTCTAGAAACTTAGTGGCACTTTCATTTATTACTTCACAGTCTCACAGCTACCATCAGAAATTAGCCCCATGCTTTTCAGTTTTGCTGGCCACTTAGAGAAAAATAAATCTTTTAAATTATTGCACCCAGTCTTCGAAGTTTCCCTGAAGAGCTTTTGATTCCTTCCCCACTTACCTCTCCCACCCCCATGAAAGCCTTTGCAATGAATTTGTTTAGGTCTTTGTATCAGAGTCTTGAGTGGATTACGTATATTCTCCCCATTAATCGTGCACAGCCACCCCCAACCTTTCTGGTAGGCAAATGTGTTCTCCTCTACACCAGAACAAATCGATGGCCCATAAAATAGATACTTGAGCATTATCGTTAAGATGATGGGAGTTTACACCAAGGTCCCCATGAGTTCTAAGCCCATTTTCAGCCATATATTCAGTAAACACTTTCCAGTCTTCTTTGAACGTGCATTCTTCTTGTCCTTTTATTCTATATGTTAAGTCTGCAAGCTGCGTGCATTCCATCAGTTTAAGCTGCCATTCTTCTTTGGTTGGGACCTCACTCGTTTTCCATTTTGGGGCTAACAAAACACGGGCCGCAGTACTAGCGTACATAAGCAGTCTTTTTTGACACCTGGGAATTTTCCTCAGAATTATCCTCAACGAAAAGAACTCTTTTTTTAAAAAAATGTACTTCAATTCATTATATATCCTTTCCCAATACTCTTTTATCATTTTACAAGTCCACCACATATGATAAAAGCAGAATGCCACTTTTAGTGCCATTGACAGATCCTGGTATGGCAAGCCAGGAAAGCCAATAATCAGCAGCACCCCCTCCTCTCTCTAATATTCGACAAAGGCCCTAAAGGGACAGGCATGTTGCATCCTCTCTGGGCCTCCAACTACCCAAGCTTTGCCGGGGTGCGGTGCCCACTGTGCAGAGCTCTGTCTGCTAGGGGCCTTGAATGGAGCAGGCCATTAGGGACTGTGAAAATAATTGGGTCCCTATTGCAGTGCATTCAGCCTAGCAGCAGAATCAGCTGCATACCCTTGGGGGTCCCTTGGAGAACCATAGACAGAGGGTGAGGATCATGCCCGCTCCATTTATTCACCACAAAATTGTGGTGTGTGCTTTTTGGTTGATGTTGTTTTTTGTTTTAAGGGAAAGGCTCTGCAGGTTTTTGCATTAAATGAAGTGATTTATAATATGTGTCAGTAGAACACTGTCGTGCAGGGAGAAGATTAACATGCATAATTTCAGACGCAACAGTATTTAGAATTCAGAATTGCCCGCTTAATGCAAATGTCCTGACTTAAATACTGTGCTTCGTCTTAATTAGATAAAATAATCCTTCATTGCTTGGGTAGTTCAGTAAATTAGTCGCTGGCCTAACAGCCCCAGAATCGTGATCACGCATTACTTAATCCATATGGATTTTGAAAAGGGAGACAAAATGGCAAAGAGACAGATATATTTGCCTGTGACTGAACCCATCAGGTGTCATTTATTAAACTGTATTCCACGACCCAGATATAAAGCCATTGGGGCTGATTTGCAAGGATTGCAAAGGTCTGGCTTGGTGGCCCCTGCCTTGGAAAGGAGGTGGGTACTTAGAGCATCCACACCCAAAAGACTGAACTGTTCATAAGCTTTGCTGTGCTCTCCAGATACTGTGGATGAAAACTCCTGCCATCTCTGACTATTGGCCATGCTGCCTGGGTCTGATAGCTGTAATCCAAAACATATTGAGGGCACCAGGTTGGGGAAAGCTTATGATCTGTGAACTATTACAGTAGAAGCCTATGGATTCTCACTCAGAGGTGAGCTCCACTGTTTCCAATGGAATTTGCTCCCTGTATAGGATTGGGGGAGGGACGCAGGTGGCGCTGTGGTCTAAACCATGGAGCCTCTTGGGCTTGCCGATCGGAAGGTTGGCGGTTCGAATCCCCGTGACGGGGAGAGCTCCCGTTGCTCGGTTCCAGCTCCTGCCAACCTAGCAGTTTGAAAGCACCTCAAAGTGCAAGTAGATAAATAGGTACCACTCTGGCGGGAAGGTAAACGGCGTTTCCGTGCGCTGCTCTGGTTCGCCAGAAGCAGCTTAGTCATGCTGGCCACATGACCTGGAAAAACTGTCTGCGGACAAACATTGGCTCCCTTTGCCTGCAACCCCAGAGTCGTTTGTGACTGGACTTAACTGTCGGGGGTTCCTTTACTTTACCTTTATAGGATGGGGGGGTGGGAGTTTTGTGTGCATTTTTTTCACTTCTGTAAAAAAGTGATCTACTTCCAGACTTTGTTTTTAAAAAAATGAAACACAGAACTGCGTGCTGTATCAGTTCTGATTCTGAATAGTGCACATTGCATAAACTCTACAAAAAAACACATGAGCAACTCTCTTCAAATACTCCACCCCCTTGCAACACCACATTCCCAGGTCAGAGCCCCACATGGCTAGTACTTCTTTCCTCTTAAGATAAAGCTACAAATATGCATTAAGTGCATGCTTGTATTATCCAGTTTGCACCCGAGTTTAATTCCAATATACCTTTCCTTTCCATGCTTAAAAAGAAAAAAGAAGTCTCTGGTGGTTTTTATGGGCAAATGGTACTGATTGGCCCTTTCGTATGCCATTGCACAGTAGTTTCATAACTATTTTCATGTTGCATTCCCCCCCCATAAGATGGGAAAGAAGCATAGATGAGGACATTAAAATAACCCCAAACACCCCAAAATGAGAGAGAGAGAGAGAGAGAGAGAGAGAGAGAGAGAGAGAAGGGCAAGCTGAAAAAACGCACAACTGGGTTCATTGGTGTGCCCATCAGTTACATGCTGAGCTTGGAAGATGCCAAGCTCACATCACAGCTGAGCAACCTGAGAATCTCGAGGGCCACATTTGGCCCTCGGACCAGAGGTTTCTCACCCCTTTTTAATGAGGGTAGGGAACCTGTGGCCCTCCAGATATTACTGGACTCCATCAGCCCTGAGTGTTAGCTGTGCTGGCTAGGATTGATGGTAGGTGGAGTTCTGGAGAAGAAGAAGAAGAGTTTGGATTTGATATCCCACTTTATCACTACCTGAAGGAGTCTCAAAGCGGCTAACATTTTCCTTTCCCTTCCTCCCCCACAACAAACACTCTGTGAGTGTGAGTAATGAATGGCAACTCATTACCAAACTTAAAACCATGGAGAGACCTGGTCTGAACAAAGACATTGGATTCTTATCTCATTATACATGACTAAGCCATTTCTCACCTTCTCACCCCTTGCCTTTTCCTGTAAGACCTATTACAGTCGTTAAGAGTCATCAACAGGCTCATCTCAGCTATCTGCCAATCTCCCATTCCCACCACCCTTCTGAGTAATACCCCTCCCCACCTTCTCACTATATAGAAGGGTCTGGCAACTTCTGCTTCAGTGTATCTGAAGAAGTGTGCATGCACACGAAAGCTTATACCAAGAACTAACTTAGTTGGTCTTTAAGGTGCTACTGGAAGGAATTTTTTTATTTTGTCTGTGAGGTGAGTGAGGCTGAGAGACTTCAGAGAAGTGTGACTAGCCCAAGGTCACCCAGCAGCTGCATGTGGAGGAGCGGAGACATGAAACCGGTTCACCAGCTTACGAGTCTACCGCTCTTAACCACTACACCACACTGGCCACAGGTTCCCCATCCTTGATCTAGGGGAGATATTCTGGCCTGTAGTCCACAAGGCTCACCCCACAGGGCATCTTTGGACAGAACTGGGGGCTTCTGGTTCTTGCCTTGGTAGCTCCTGGCAGACTTAGAAGTAAGTTCTGTGGCTTGGTTTGTCTGCTTAGGATCAGCCCATTTGTAGAAAGTGTGTCGCCATGGCTTTCCCCCTGGTCCATCAGCTGGACAGTCACTCGTCCTTAGCTCCTTTGAGAAGAGGAGCATTTGAAACTCTAATTGCCCAGTTGGATGTGATGGATCCTTGCCAGGAAAACAATTTTTTAAAAGTAAAGTGTTTTTGCTGCACGAGCTGAAACTCCTTTAGCTGCTTCTAGCAGCATTTGCATGGCATTGCTTCCATTTCAGATGATATCACAGCGCTCATCTGTGGGTAAACAAAAGACTTCTAGTACCACATGAGACATCTTCGTCCTTTGTTTCCACTCGCTTCCATGCCGAAACCCTCAATTGCTTGTTGGAGGGAAAGGTAACTATTTTACAGGATATCCAGAGCTCTGTAATTTCCTGGTAATGACTGCATAACAATGGGAGCAGAGCACAACCTGCACATCACAAGACTATTATCTAGCACTTGGAATTTAATACGATTCTCTGCTGTTGTGCACTTCAGGTTGATTGGCTCACATGGCAATTCTGAAGCTCCCCCAACCTGTATTGTTAGAAATCATTTCTGAAGTACTCTTCGCTTAATGTACAATCATTTGCATTCATCTTCAAAATGAAATTTAAATGGAAGGTTCTGGTTTTGGCTGGTAAACACTCATTAAAGCTATAACAAGAGTGGTCTGTTTTCATCTTGCTTTTTTTAAAAAAAAAAAACCCATGGTGGAACTTCCAGAGTCCATCAGCGCAGGGGTAGATCAGTATTTCCTGGTAGATCTCTGAGCAGATCTCTAGGTCAGCAAAGATTTGTGACTCGCCACTGTTTTTAACCATAGGAAAAAGACATGTTTTCTTTTTGGCCACCTAAATTAGGTTGCTGGGATGATGAAGGTTAAGAAGAAGCAGAAGGTTTTGTAAATGTGTGGTTTCATTTTGGTTCTGGTACTGAAAATAAATTGTTAGGCTCAGAAAATGTGCTCGGAGGCACCCTGTTCACTTCTAACTATGTCTTTTGCACTTTGCTCTCATCTTGGGACTCTGGCAAATATATACAGAGAGATGATCTAATGAGACTGGTGTCTGTCTACTCCTGCAGTAGTGAGTGCATACTGATGACATATATAATAAAGATATTATTATTATTATTATTATTATTATTATTATTATTATTATTATTAATGCGGGGATAGAGAACCTGTGGCTCTCCAGATGTTACTAGACTACAACTCCCATTATCCTTGGCCAGTGGCCCAGCTGAATGGCTAGATGTGAGTTAGAGTCCAACAACCTTCAGGAGAAGGGCAGTATACAAATTTAATAAATAAGAACAAGAATTAGTGGCTGGCTGATGAATGCCCGTAATGTTTACATTGCCAAAAGCCACATTTTGCAGAAGAACACACGCAAAGCAGTGGGGAACCAGCGGAAATCGAGCATCATAAATAAATTGGCTTATTTTATGACTTCCTGGAAGTCATGGAAAGCAGCTCTTAATTGCTTATAAACTGGATTTCCTATTAAATAAAAAACTGCAGATGGCGAGCACTTTGTCTGGTTCAGCTGTTCACATGGTCCTCTCTCTTTTCTCGTGGGGGTTACGTAACATACGTACCAATTTTATATTTAAAATATTCCTATGCAGCCCATCATCGTTGTAGATCCCGGTAACAACATCTGTTTAGCCCCAACAACACCTGCTATCTGAAAGGTACATTCTGGAAGTTATGTAGTGTGATCCATACATGTCTACAATCCTCTACTAGTTCATTCATACATGATCCCAACTATCCCTCTCTGTCCAGTCATAAAGGAGCAGGCTTTGGTGACAGCTCTGATTGCAGAGAGAGAAGGAAGCTCTTGTGCAGAATGGCAATTGTCTTTGGTAGCTGTGCCCAATGCCCAGAGTTAGGGCAGACTGGCATGAATCCATTCCACCCTCCACCAACATGTTTTGGAGCAGAGTGAATTAAATGAAAACACCTTCAGTTTTTAAAAATGAGACTACTTGCAATGGGTTGTTTTGCTTCTGTATAGCCTTCTATCATATTATGGTTTTTTTCCTTCCAAAAAATTTATTGGTTTTTACAGTATTAACGACAAACAAAAACACAAAACGAACAAACATAACAAACATAAAGCATAACCTTATTGAAAATAACAGTTATTAACTTCGTAAAGCAACTTCCTCATTTCGCCTTAGTTGAATTTCATTGCATGTCCTTATAACGGTTTTCCAAATCCCAATTTTTATACACTTTCTATCATATTATGAAAGCTACAGACTAGAAAAAGGTCCTTCAATTTCTTGGGCCTGTGGCCACATCTGTAAATCTAATAAATTGCTATGGGCACTACAAAAATAACCGTTTCACAGTAAAAAAGAGAGTGGCTAATCCTCCCACAAAACAGACACCACCAGCTGGAAAAAAACAAAAAGAAAATAATTTAAAAATGTTTAAAAGAAGGCCTTGGCAAGTACGTGTCTACTAACTGCTTGTTGCAGACTCCAGGGATATGCAAACTAATATTCTTTTTTTTTATTACCTATATCTCATGATACAGCAACAAAGGAGTAGAAAACATTTAAAAAAAAAAAAAACACCCATTGTGTACTTTTAATTATGATGGAAGTCCCCCACATCCCTCCTTGCATAATGAAACCTGAGCTGCTTTTAATTTCTTCATTGGCACTAGAATGCTTGGGGCCAGAGTTCAAACCAATTGCCGTCATCCAGAACTGACGTTAGGAACTTTGGCTTTTGCGATTTCATCTCTGAATTCTGGCGAATCTCACCTGGGAGCTGCACTCACTCTGCAAGGTGCTCATTGTCATTGTCAAGGAGGGCACACACAATGTGCGAGGCATCGTGGCACATTTATAAGATTCAGGGGGGCCTTGAATTGGGAAACTTGTGGTACTGGGAACCACACAATGGATCCTAACTGTTGTTGTTGTTGTTTAGTCGTGCACAACTCTTCTTAGTCATTTAATCGTGTCCAACTCTTCAAGGCAAAGCAGGGTCAAGGAAAGCTCAAAGCAAGGTCAATGAGGGATCTGGCCTGGAGAGAGTCCTGAGGGCCAGATAGAGAGGCTTGGATGGATGCATTTGGCCCCTGGGTATGAGGCTCCCATTCCCTGATCTACCGTATTTTTTGCTCTATAAGACTCACTTTTTCCCTCCTAAAAAGTAAGGGGAAATGTGTGTGCGTCTTATGGAGCCAATGCGAATGCACAGCTATCCCAGAAGAGGGATTGCTGCTTTCACTGCGCAGCAATTCCTCTTGCTGTTCTGGATTCTGAGACTCAGAATATTTTTTTTCTTGTTTTCCTCCTCCAAAAACTAGGTGCGTCTTGTGGTCTGGTGCATCTTATAGAGCGAAAAATACGGTAAATCACTAGGAAGGAGAAGGCTGTCTGTGTTGCAATTCAGCACTAACATTGTGGACAGCCAGAGGGTTTGAGTGTAGCTGCTAGTTTAGCAGGAGCCAGATGTGGGGTGCCAACAGGGCTCCTTGATCTAAGCATCTGGGTGCTGAGGTGTAGACCAAGTTCTTAGAATGCCACCAATCCCTGCACATCGGCTTCCCTGCTTCCTGGCTGGGTTCCCAAACTGCCAACTCTGACAGCGGTTCAAAACAAGTGACAACTTAAAAACAAAACAAGGAAGCTTGAAAGGCAGGTAGAACATGCAGAACCCTCGGAATTAATCGGAACAGTGTGCTAGAAGATCCCTGTAAACAAAAGAGTAGCGTCGTGCCCATCACAGACCTTGAATCGTAACAGTTTGCAGAACAGGAGAGAAATGTGTGTAACAGCAATATCAAAGCCCAAGACGTATATGCTGTCATGTCTACAATTTAAGCTTTTTGCGGGGGTTTCGTGTGTGCATACTTCCAACCTCTGGAAGAGAATGCAATGCTTTCAGAAAAAGAGCCATAATTATCCACCCGCTGCCACCACGCACCCAAGGATTTGCGGCCTTGATGTAATTCTTCCTCCTGCTTGTTAATAGAACTCGGCGTCGAGCAAACACATGTGATGCGTGATCTGCTTTTCATTTTAAAATAAATGGGGGCGAGGGGGTGGCAGAGATGGGTAGCTTCTTATCTTTCCAGCCGGGCAGGAGCTGTAATGGAAGGTGTTATTCATGAGTGCTGCCTCATGGGGAGATAAATGCTAAAATGATATTTGCCAACGGCAGCAAGGGTATTATAGATTGGCTTCATCAGAGAAGAGGTCCAACAGGCAGGGAGGGGAAACCTTTCTTATTACGGAATTGCTGTCTGCTGGTCAGATATTTATGGGAGGCAGTTTTCAGTTGTTGGGCTAGGCTTTGCTAGACCAGAACAATGGAAAGCCTTCTTCAACAGAAAAGCAGAAGGAAACAAACAGGGGGTTGCCGGGAAGGCACTGGTAGTGGTTATTATTATTGTTATTTATTTTTATACCACCCTTCAGCCGAAAATTTCCCTTGTTCCTGATGCCAATCTTCACTCACTCCTTGTTCCCTGGTGCTGCAGGTGCAATTTTGTGGTCACTTCCTAGTAATTGTTCACAACAGAAGAATACAAAAAGAAAGGTGCAGAATACATAATGAAACAAAAGCAAACAAACCAATAACCCTGTCCAACAACACATTTGAAAGGTCATAGAATGTAAACCAGCCAAATGCCTGATTGTTGTTGTTTAGTCGCTTAGTCGTGTCCGACTCTTCGTGACCCCATGGACCAGAGCACACCAGGCACCCCTGTCTTCCACTGCCTCCCACAGTTTGGTCAAACTCATGCTGGTAGCTTCGAGAACACTATCCAACCATCTCGTCCTCTGTCGTCCCCTTCTCCTTGTGCCCTCCATCTTTCCCAACATCAGGGTCTTTTCCAGGGAGTCTTCTCTTCTCATGAGGTGGCCAAAGCATTGGAGCCTCACCTTCCAGTGAGCACTCAGGGCTGATTTCCTTCAGAATGGAGAGGTTTGATCTTCTTGCAGTCCATGGGACTCTTAAGAGTCTCCTCCAGCACCAGAATTCAAAAGCATCAATTCTTTGGCGATCAGCCTTCTTGATGGTCCAGCTCTCACTTCCATACATCACTACTGGGAAAACCATAGCTTTGACGATATGGGCCTTTGTCGGCAAGGTGAGATCTCTGCTTTTTAAGATGCTGTCTAGTTTTGTCATTGCTTTTCTCCCAAGAAGCAGGCGTCTTTTAATTTCATGACTGCTGTCACCATCTGCAGTGATCATGGAGCCCAAGAAAGTAAAATCTCTCACTGCCTCCATTTATTCCCTTTCTATTTGCCGGGAGGTGATGGGACCAGTGGCCATAATCTTAGTTGTTGTTTTTTGATGTTGAGCTTCAGACCATATTTTGCGCTCTCCTCTTTCGCCTAGTGCCTAAAGAGTTCTAAGACCTTCCCAAAGTCAGGCATCTCCTTGCCCCACAAGGAATGTCGTGTGTGCGCCAAATTTTGGGCTCACACAGGATGCCATAGTGCCCAAGTCCGCCACTGCATGACAGAGCCCAGCAAAACAAGATGGGGCCCTGCCTCCCAGGGGACAATGCCAGCTAGCCGGGTGCTTGCACTGCAGCAGAGTGCCAGCAATGTGTGCAAGAAAACTCATTGAAGGCGAAAGGGCAGCGGGTGGAATTGGCTGCTAGATAGCAGCCCTAGACAAATACTGGCGTGGCTGGAGGGAAGATAATCACAAACACGGATTGCATTTATTTATGAGGACGGTGCTTTGGCTGGGGCGGAAGATGGAACAAAGCTCCTTCCTCCATGGAATGCCTTTCCAATTTTGCAGTGTTTGCCTCCTTCTGACTTTGCCCTTTGCAAAGATCCAAGCCATCCTCCTCCAGTGACCCAACAATAATAGGCAATTAACTCTCCTTCCCACTCTTTAATCATTATGGTGCTTTACATGTGGCAGCTGCTGCTGTTGCTGCTGTGTTTGTGTGTGTGTGTGTGTGTGTGTGTGTGTGTGTGTGCGTGTGTGGTGCAGTGGCAAACACTCAGGGAGAGAATGCAAACATTATCAGCCGGGTCAGTGGAGTCGCCTTGGAGAGGGGGCTTAGTGCTTTGCGGGATTGGGGCCTCTGCAGAACTTGAGTGGAAACATATTGAGACCTGGAGAGCAGGGAGGCAGCGCCAAACAACTCCGCCCTTCCATTTCTGCTGCAAGTGCTTCCCAAATCCCCACCCTGCTGGCAAAACAAACAAACAAATAAATCTTATTTTGCCTGTGAAGCTGCTGGGCTTGCCTTTGATGTGTGTCTAATTCCTGCTTCTTTCCCCTTCACACTCATTTCCCCCCTGTTTCTTCCTGATTGCTGTGGACAAAGAGAACAGCAGAAGACCATTTAGCACATTTGTCAGAGAAGAGTCCTCAAGGGGCTTGGGAGGGGGAATGAACCCAAGTGCAATTTTCTCCCCTTTTGTTTTTCAAACCCTTCTGTACACAAGTAATTGCTTTGCCATTGACTAGATTGCCCCGTTCTTCCTTGTGGTGGAGAAGATAGATGGATTTCTGGTGGTTTAAGCATCAGAGAGGAGTCTCTCCAGAGAGTGGAGTTAAAGTCCTAGACATTCTGCAATGCTCTGATCTCTTGTGGAAATGCCCAAAGTGAAACAACATTACGTGCGCCCTTGCTGGGTTGAAGCAAGGGACTCTCTACTCCAGGGGTCCCCTAACTAAGGCGCACGGGCTGGATACCCCTGACACGCGCTGCCACTGCCCACTCTTACCGCCACTGCGCTGCACAGCTGCCCACTTCCAGGTCAGAGGAGCACCAGAAATAGCTTGTGCGCATGCGTTATTTCTGGTCCATATCCGGGTCGGAGAAGGCCTGTGCACATGCACACAAACTATTTCCGGTACTCCTCTGTCCCGGAAGTGCGCCGGAAATAGCGTGTGCGCACATGTATGGGCATGCGCTCCCCGCCCTCTGGCCCGCCACACAATTGGCGCTGGAGATACCGACCCAAGGTGCAGTAAGTTTGCTGACCCCTTCTCTATACCAACCCTCCTGCTTTCGCTTCATCTGCTGGATGCTCTTGGGAAGCTCATAAGCATGGGGCCAGCCCACCCATGAGGCAAAGTAAGGTGACCGCCTCAGGCAGCAGGATCTGCAGGGGCAGAAGGTCCGGCCTCAAAGGAATACATTGCCTGCCACTGTGGCAGCAGCAGTGGTACAGTCCTTGGGGGTCAAATCTGCCCAAGCTGAGCTGATGCTAGAAGGATAGTCAATAAACCCTTAGTCTTTGTATCAGGCTTTAGGCCTTCAAAGAGGGGCAATAAGCATGACAGGGGTGAGAAATCCAATCTAAAGATTTTTTGTTTTATTTTAACCACTGCAAACCTCAGAGTTTCATATTTTTTTAACCTGCATTTTGCTTTCTCCATTATTATTATTATTTTCCTGATGGGTAGCCCTTTTAGTCTCTCTTAGCAACGAACAACAGAAGAAGCTTAAAAACTAAGCAGTTTATTGTGGCATAAGCTTTTGCAGACTTAAGTGCTTCGAAGTCTGATGAACTGGGCTCAACTCCACAAAATATTGCCTACCATCATACATTCAATAAAGAGTCTTTAAGGTACCACAAGCCATTTTGTCATTTATTATTATTATTATTCTGGTTACATTGCCTTATTTGTTTGCTTTGCTTACTTTGCTAACCCTCTTGAGGCTCACGTGAAAGGCGAGATACTGTATACGTTCCCTTAAATTCATTCTTATTCATCGTATGCAAACATCGCATATTCCTAATGGCAGCTAATGATGTCGAACATGAAAAGGGAAACTTGCAGCATAATGATGTCAGGACAACTAGGCAATTAGTGCTACCATGTGCTTGACTGCAGGCTGCCATTTTCCAATGTGTCTCTCTGGGCTTGCCTATTCCGCTCCCCTCTCCTTTGTATTGATATGGGGGCACCCCAGCCTCTGAGCGGAAAGAGCTCTCAGAGCTCTGAGCACATATTCCACATTTCATTGCCTTGGAATGAAGGTCACTGGAGGCTTCTAGCGCCTTTGTGATGTATGGGGTTCTTTCTTTTTTTTTACACATCTATACAGGCTGCACATAAGATAGATGATTCACAGCATTAATATTCCAATGCATCTTTGACACACACCCCCATTAGGTTTTGTTGGGGGGAAGTGTCAGCAAAGCTACACTTGGATTCTTGCAAAGAGCAAATTGGGTCTCTTCCAGTTCTGGCGCAAGACAAGACTATCTTTCATATCCCCCCCTCAGTGGCATGTGTGTGGCATGCGCACAGCACTGCCCCCCTCAATTGTGGGGGCAAGCCAGCACACTTGTCGACCTACGGCACACTGTCAGTGAATGAGTCTAAGGAATTTAGTTTCTACATGTACTTGTATGACACTTGGTGCTCTATAAATAAAATGTGGCAATGATAGGTGGTCCTGTTTACTGCTGGGTTCAGTTTGCTCCTGAAGGAAAATGCAGTCCGTCATGTCTGGAAATGGAACCAATTGTGACAACAGTTTTACAATGACAAAGGAGATTGTATTAGCCAGACTCAAAAGAGAGGAGAGAAAGAGAGAGAGAGGTTTAATATTTTTCTGTACAGTGGTACCTCGGGTTACAGACACTTTAGGTTACAGGCGCTTCAGGTTACAGACTCCGCTAACCCAGAATTAGTACCTCGGGTTAAGAACTTTGCTTCAGGATGAGAAGAAAATTATTTCATACAAGCAAGTTAAAATCTGATAACCACTACAGTTTTATCTGATAACCACTTCTGTTTTAAGCTGCTGTCCTTGTTTCTGGTGTTTTTTTAAATAATATATATATATATATATTAATTTTGTTGTGTTTGTATTGCATGTTAATGCTTGGCTTTAGTTGTTACCTGCCCTGAAGCACCAGATTGGCAGGATATGAGTTTGTTGGGGTAAGAGAGGGGAGATCATCCTTTCGGAGAAGCAGAAATGCTTATGATGATGGAACAAACTCCTTAGTGCTCCACTGAATACAACCTTTCAGTTTCTTTTCTTTTTTTTAAGAGCTGCAATTTCTCCAAGATTCTTCTAAGGGCAGACAAGCCCACAGATATAGCTACACCAATCAACATTTATTCCATTGGCTGTCATAATAATCACGCTGCCATGCCTCCATTGTAAAAATGTCCCTCAACCACTAAACTGATATTTCCTGTGCATTGTCTATAGTCCATCCGCAATTGTGTTAGCAGAGGGCAAATCTACTTCGGTGTCATAGGTGCCAACTCCCAGGGGCCCTGGGTGTCTGAGCACCCACGAAATTCCCCATGAAGAGGCTGGGTACCCACAAATTTCAGTGCCAGGGCCATGCACGCTGCATGCCACCCATGGCCCCAGGAACCCCCAGTTGTGGGGCCAAGCTGGCACTGCAGCTTGGTGTTATCTGCTCTCACTCACAGGGGTTCTCCAGAATTTCAGGGCACCTTCCCATCATCAGCTACCTATTCCTTTCTTACCTGGAGGTGCTGAGGATTGCAAAGCATGCTTGAACATCAGAAGCACCTACCTGATGGACCAAAGGTCCATCTAGTCCAGCATTATGTTCACGTGGTGTCCAACCAAATGTCTCTTGGAAGCCCACAAGGACATGAACACAATAGGACATGAGCTTTACCACTGAGCTATAGCCTACCTGCCCCCCAATAAATGTCAGTTGTTGCAGCAGAACATGGTTGGCCAATGATGTTGTCATTCAGATGTTAAATGTGTTGAACATGAGTTGATGGAAGTTGGAGTCCAGCAACATCTGGAGAGTACTATGTTGACTACCCTTGTGCTAGAACCTTACCTCCTTTGCTTTCACAATCTTGACTGCTCCAATGTCTGAACCCAAGCAACTGTTCGGTCCCATTGTATTACTATCTAGCCAAGATTCTGTTTCCTCTCATTAGCTGAAACCAAATGCATGAAGTCTTCCACAATGTCCTTTTGCTTTCAGCACGAGTGCTTTCGTGAATAAGAATGCACAAGGTTTGCGCTTTTAATTAGCAGAATAAAATGCAGTCCTCCCCCTTCATGCTTTCATCCAGACTACGGTAACCTTTTCCTTCCATCTGTTGCTTATCAAATCCCAGGCGTAGCGGTGGCGGAATTTCCACATACATCAGTTCTGCATCAAGTAATGAGTTGGGTTAATGACCTTGATTTCTCGGGAGCAAAATGGAGACTTTTGCCATCGCAGTGGGTAATTAGGAACCTCAGCTGTTCTACGTGGGATGAGCTTGAACTGACAAGGAATCGGAGCTGACGAAGAAGTAATTACACTTCAGTGCATCAAAAGAGCAATGCTGTGGGCTCTAATTATGTTCTGCCATGAGTTGTTGATACTTCTCATTTTATTTTGTGGTTGCTTCTAACTTCATTATCTTTAGCTGAAGTAGGGAGGATGCCAAGAAAAACACATTTAGTGTTGTTATGCTGAACTGGTGTTTCTGGCATTCTTAGCAAAAGCTTCACAGGGTGTTAAAGGATTGGTTTGCTACCTGTCATGATTCCTCTTCAGACATTTGTTAAAAGTGAATAGAAGGCCAGAGCCTTAAACAAAGCTTTTGGATAGAGATGCAGGCAAAGTTCTTTGAGCTTCAGGGGGCTTGTGAAGCTCACCTAAAATAGAAAGGGTGAACTTTACAGGCTCCCAAATTCTTCTCTGGATTGGATTCATATCTGACCTGGGAAAGAATTCCTGGCTTCCTCTGCAACTATTCCCTCCCACCCAACTACCTTTGTCTTAGGCTTGATACAACGGTGTGATTCTTCTGTTCTTAGACTGTTTGCCTTTTGGTAGGCCTATTAAGGCAGTGTTAGACCCAAAGGCTCTTGTGGCGGGTCATAAAGGCACTATACACCTGAACTGTCTGATGTTCTGGTCAGGGTAAAGAAGTGTGTCTTCATCATTCTCTGAAAGCTGAATAGTGAAGAAGCTAGATGTGTCTCTGTGAAGAAAGAGTTCTGCAATTTAGGGGCCACCATAGAGAATGCCCTCTCCTCGGCCGCCACTACCCTAAACTTCTGAGTAGAACTACCAAGAGGGTCTCCTCTGCTGATCTTAACACCCAGGAGGATCTGTAGGGAAAGAGGTGGTCTTTCAGGTATTTGTGCCCTGAGTCAGTTAAAACTTTAAACAATAATGTGGGCCACTTGAATTGATGGAGTTACTCTCCTTTTTCACTGAGGTCAGTGGTGGTTCTGACTGTCTTGTCCTCCCTTAGAAGCACCTTCTGTCCTCCATTCAGATTCAGGACCAGGTGACTATGTCCAGACAGCCAAGAGGAGAAGACAGTTCCTGCCACACAGTTCTTCCCTTGGACAGCTTTCCTTAGGCATAGGCATAGGGAGAGTTGGACACCTGCGCTGTGGTGTTGCCCCTCTTCTTTGAGGATCAGGATCATGATCTGAAACAGAAGCTTTCCCACCTCTTCCACTTGATAGCCAGGAAACCGGCTTTCTCCTGTACGGCTGTTGTTTTTACATCCATAAAGTTTATTACATGTGCATTCCTTCTGCTTGATTTATGGAGGGATGTTGGCTGAAGCCAGAGGAGGGTACAAAGAGGTGTCATTAACTTTTACTGCAGCTCATTATGGACAAACCACAAGCCATGCGGTCTGGAGTGTCCCTCAAGGACTGTTAGAGGAAGAGTGTGTTTTCGTGTGCGTCTGGGATGGGGGCAATATGTTTGTAAAGGCAGCCGGTATCAAACAGGTTCTTGTCTATAACAAGAGTGCCAGCTTTTCAACAGGCCACTGTAGCTGTGCCTTTAAGAGTGCCCCAGTGTCCAGACTTTATGAAGTGACCAATGTTCATCTCCATGCTGTGGAAAGCTTCACCTGCTGATTTGGATATGATTTTGCCCAGAGCTATGATTCCTAGAGTGGTTTCACCATCAGCTCCTCTTCACAGGCAACTCTCACTGAGAGCCAGTGTGGTGTAGTGGTTAAGAGCGTAGTCTCGTAATCTGGTGAACCGGGTTCGCTTCTCCGCTCCTCCACATGCAGCTGCTGGGTGACCTTGGGCTAGTCACACTTCTTTGAAGTCTCACAGCCCCACTCACCTCACAGAGTGTTTGTTGTGGGGGAGGAAGGGAAAGGAGATTGTTAGTCGCTTTGAGACTCCTCAGGGTAGTGATAAAGCGGGATATCAAATCCAGACTCTTCTTCACTAAGACATAGCTGTCAATGTTCCCCATTTTTAAAGGGAAATTCCCTTATTCTGAATAGGATTCCTCGCAAGAAAAGGGAGAAGTTGACAGCTATTCTCTAAGAATTAGGGGCATCAGTGGCCTCCTAAGAACTCTCAGCACGTTTAACAAACTACAGCTCCCATAATCCTTTGGGGGAAAGCTATTACTGTTTAAAGTGGCATCATAGCACTTAAAACGTGTGGTGCGAACATGTCGAGAGCCAAGTCAGCAAGTTTTATTTAATGCAGGATGAGGTACCATGCTACTCAATTAAACATTCTACTGGGGAGAACATTCCCAGTGTGCAGTCACCCTTATCTGTGCTGCAGCTGTCAGACTTTTGAGTTACAGGTGCCTCTGCACTGATAACAGCCAATTACATTTTATTGTCTCTGTTAAGGTATGACAGCTCACCTGAATTACAGCTCTGCAATTGGGCGATGAGTACCCTTTTAATGTAAAGCAGGCTGGTTTGATGGATCTTGCGGAGATTGATTAAACGGTGAGCCTTGATAAGGAGTCAGGGTTGCTGTGAGCTAATCAGACACAGGAGAACTTTGCCTTTCATTCCCCTTGAAAGCATTAATCACATGGAAATGATTCATAAAGTAGTGAACACCAAAAAAATACAGTTGGTGCAGTGTCATAGCTAAAAAGCTGAGATGCGATCCAGGAAGCCCCTCATTCAAATACCAGGTAAGTCATCAATCTTTTAGTCCTTTTGTAAAAGACATCTCATATTCGATGGCGTTCGAACGGCTTAGTGTGACAAATCACATCAGAATCACAGCGCAGCATTAGTGTGTGTGTGCACTCTCACACACTCCTTTCCCTTTTTCTTTCTTTCTTTCTTTCTTTTTTTGGGGGGTCTTTATCCAAACCAATCTGCTCACGTTTTCAACCCAAAGTGAAAACAGAATAAGCAGCTGAAAACTGGCAGAGCATAAAATGTACATAGCCTTCAAACTCAATTGTGCTCAGATCGAATGCCGACTGGCTCCTTCTAACTCGGGAGAAAACAGGCTTCCACGCTTTCTCTTTTATTGGATGCATCTCTGCCTGCCACTCAAGATGAAGCTCTGTGTATAGAAATGAAATATCATTATTGTCATTAGGACAATTTTGTTTGCCACTATTACAAGGTTGTTGGGGGTGGGGTGGGGGGTGGGAAGACAGCAGCGCCAAATTATATTAAGAGATGGTTGAAGAAAGCAAGCCAAATAGCTGTTGAGAAACATTTTTGCAAAAACAAAAGAGCCCACCCATCTCTTTATGCTTTCTGATGGTGTAATTAGATGAGGGTTTTTTGTTCCTCTGTTCCTTTCCCTCTCTCATATATTGCATGCCACCCCAATCTCTGAACGTTGCAAGATTCCAGGGGTTCCAGGCGCTTACCCAAGGTTCATATTTCCTTTTGGAAATAAGGTACAGAGGAGACTGTGGTGTCTTTAGGATATAGGGTTTAGTTACACATATTTATAACCTGAGCCTACAGTGATGGGGTTCACAGCCTTGCTTCTTCAAACAGAAAACCAGCAGTTCTCAGTCTGTTATTTTCCCTCTATTCTAAAGTAGCCATCAAACTTTTTCCTATGTAAAAGCAATTTTGGAGGTTCCTCCTTCCCAGGGTGTGGATTATCATGCCTCTGCTCCTCCCTTTCCATCAACCTCGGTTCTCCTGGCCATAGTTCAGAGGTGGGGAACCTGTGCCCCTCCATATATTGTTGGACTACAATTCCCATCATCCCTGACCATTGGCCACACTGGCTGGGGCTGGGGAGATTTGGAGTCCAACAACGTGTTGAGGAACGGAGGTTTCCAGACTCAGCCATAGCCGCATAAATTGGCTTTAATAAGGAGTCTGCGCCGGGCAGACATCCGCAGGGCTCCCCACGCTGCTGAAGCAGAGTGCCCCTCGCGCCGGGCAGACATCGGCCAGCCCCACAAGCTCAGGGGACAGCAGGGAGGCGCAGCGCCGCCATCCTGCTGTTCCTCAACCTGGTTCAGTATCCCCAACCTGCTTTATTTTCCCCCCAAAAAACTAGGTGCGTCCTATGGGACGAAAAATACGGTACTGATGAAAGAGCTAAAGCTCTGCTAATTCTTTTCTTGTCACAAATCTCCATGATATCTCACCTTTGTGTGTCTTTCTGCATATGTAGTACAACCCACTATATGTTTCCACAAAAGTAAGTCATGCTGTGCACAATTGGACTCCAACCCCCACCCTCCCCTGGAAATATGCGTAGCATTTTAGCTTCATTTGCATGTATATGAAAACTAAAATGCACAACCCCTTGCATATTTACTTCTGAGTAAATCCCACTGAACGTCTGAGTAAAGATAGGTAGGATTACATGGTAAATTGCTCAAAATGATCTGCATTTATCTTTCTCCTTCACTCTAATCTTGCTTCTAGTAATATACAGATAGACAGCATGGAGTCTTCATAGCTATCAGCTGAAAGAAAGCTATTCCTGTTATCTTCCCTTGTCTATGCGGAAATAAATTTGACTCTCAGTCTCATATAGAAAATATATGATCTTTTAAGAATGCTTTATATCAGGCATTCAGGAGCACTGACCCCTGATCAGCCATTGGTTCTGCTATCCAAAAGCAGAGATACAGCAGTCCTTCAACAGTGAGTGGCATAAATCACACCCAGAGACATTGGATCATGGATGAACCATTGATCTGTGCTGGAAGGACATGGATATAACACTATCATGAGCCATGTGATCCTTCAACAAGGATTACTCAATAGCTATTGATCCTGTGGCTTTCAGTGGGTTTGTTGCATGCCAAGGATATAGTATTGATATTTTATGGGCAGGCTATACTCATGGCAACAAACTCACATGGTTGAGCAGCTACCTATTTGGAAGTGAAGCAGAGTCATCAAAAATAAAGGTACTGGTGATTACATACTTGGGGAAAACCCTGGATATGCAGAAGAATCTATATTTCAATTAAATGAATTAAATGAATTAATTCAAATGAATTCAATTAAAAAAGACGTTCTTCCTTTCATATAAAGGAGAATAGGCACTCCTTGCTCAACTACTACTGTTTTTACTCTTAACCAATCAATCAACTAAAATGTATATGGGTTACTGGCTTAGATCAGGTGCCAACCTCAATTGCAGGATCCAATTTTTCAGTGCACAGAAATTGGGTTCATGGTTTTAGGTTTTTGCTTTGCTTTTGATTACAGAGTAGTATAAATAATCTGGAGTAACCTTTGCTGGATTGACGCAACTGAAATACTTGAGTCAAAGCAGCATGGCGGGGGCGCTTCTCTCTAGAGAGCTGCTGGCTGGGGATTGTGACTGATAAGTCTTTAGATGATGCAATGGAAGGGTGTTGATCTTTTCAAGGCCCCTGATTGAAAGACGTGGAAGTACATTATTATTGATTAAGCACTTTCAGGGTTTAGCCAGCAACATGAATTGTTGACATTTAATTACTGAAACAGCATGCCTATCAGACTTCTTATGGTAAGTAGAAATAAATAATGCAGATGACTTCAAAGAACCTGGTCGACATCCTCTTGATGTCTGAAGCAAACACACCAGAGATGAAGCGCGGGCTTAAAACCTTTTCTGAGGAGAAGGATAGCTTAAATAATTCAACCGGTACACAAAGAAAGAGCCTTCGCTGTTTGACTGCTTCTTTGCTTACAGTCTTAAGCACACTTAGGAGAGTGGGGTGGGTGGGTAGTGTGGTGTCCTTCATATCTTGGACTCATTTCCCATCATCTCCATCCAGCATGGCCAATGGTCAGAGGATTATAGTCCAACAACATCTGGCGACCCCTAGAACTACCCCATGACTTAAAGCAGGGGTAGACAACCTAAGGTCCATGGGCCACAGGGGGTGTTTAACCGGCCCTCGAGCCGCCCGCTTGGCGAATCCCCACGTGCTGTGCTTAAACTGGTGCAGCGCAGCGTGGGGATTCGCTTCTGTGGCACCGGAAATCGTGTCTGCTCAGATGCTGGAAATCATGGGGGGGGGGGCGCACTCACACACGCACACAGTCCAGCCCACAGAGGGATCTCTGCTGGAGTGAACCAGCCCAGGCAAGATAAACATTGCTGACCCCTGACTTAAAGTCTCATTGAACTCAATTGTTGTTGGCATCCGTCTGTCTCAAGAGACAATGGAGTGCACCTCTGGGGGTGAAGTCAAACCAGTGCACTAGCAGCACCTCTCCGAGGCACAAGCCTGTTTGGAGGTCCTGGGCTTCCCAGATGACAAGACCTCTCCTCTTGGCCTTACTGATGTGGTCCAAAGGAATGCAGAGCAAGACGTTTGGCACCAGTTGTTGGAAGGAGGCGTACAAGGCAACACCAACCATCTTAGGGACCCCACTCTGGATTTGTGTAGGGTTTATTCCTTAGCCTGTTCTTCTCCAATGTATCTCTGCCCTGGGTTGGCAACTCATGTAGTGTACTGGGCTTGGAGGGCGCTCATCACAGGCTATCTACACAACTATAACCTCAGCGGCTGAAACGGGGTGAATTAATATAGCATGGGAGGGATTCATACAGATTCAGATTCCATTGCACCCATTTATCATCCTATATGACAGGGATAAATCATGCAGGCAAATAATCCATCAAAGTCATGAAACGGGCGACAAAAGCCATTTTAAAAAATGAGCAAAAGGAGGTGCATGTCCAAGATGCTCCTTGCCTGGGACATCATCTGGCCATGTGTCTCTCATGTTTCTACATGCTTAGGGTTTTGCTGTTGAAAACGAGTGTACCAATTAATTTATTATAGACTTTTTTTTTTTAAAAAAGATAAATATGCCCAATGATTTTCAGTATTTCTTCATCTTATTAGTTCCTGTCCTAGCATTTTCCTCAGAAGCCAGTTCACCTCCTTAGGGAATCCCCAGGAGCAAAAGAACAGCTTCTTTTGAAATCAAGCAACTTATTGGGACTGCAGAGATAAGAAAAGCAGGAGTCACTGCACATCAGTGGGACCCCAGCCATGTGTGTGGGCTACTAATGGTGTACAAATGAGGCAGTGCACCACAGAGATTGAGTTAGAGCAGTTTCTTCTGTTTCAGCCATGTTTTGCCCGTGTATGCACTGGCAGAGGACAGGAGTTTGGAGGGAGCGGACCGCCCCCTGCACCACTATTCCAGTAGGGTGCCATTGTGGTGGGGCCCCCCGGCATGTGCCACGCACCCCTCCATGCACTTGGTGCCACACCCCAAAAGGCGGCATGCCACATCCCCAGAATGCATGCCATGCCCCTGCGGGTGGTGCGTCATGCCCCCGGGATGTGCACCACACCCCCTGGGCACATGTCACGCCCCCGGGGGCACCAGCCACGCCCCCGCCTGCTCTCCACCCCCAGTAGCGGAGCATGCGGCTTCGCCACTGCGTGTATGGTCCCTTTCACCCGAGAATCTAAACTGAGGGGCTGTGTGTCACTCTTAACTCTTCCATCCCTATCTCTAGGGTTCAATCTGTGCATCACCTGGAAATAGTTCTAACATGCTAGAGGTTCTGACTATGCCACCCATGCTTCTGATATTGAAGTTCAATCTTCTGAACTATCTGAGGGAATTGAGGAGGTATTATTAAATGCAGCAGATGTAAAGTCATGGAAGGGCAGACTGAAATTGGCCTCTTTTTCTTTTTTTAAAAACCCAAACAGGTGAATTAAAGGGAAATCTAATGGGAAGGAACCCAAGATTAATCAGTTGCTAATGGTTAGTTCCAATCTGAAGAGATGCCTAAGCCCCAATGGTCTTCTGATGACATCATTGGCAGCACTCAGCCTTTGCTCTTCCTCCTCCTTCTCTTCCCTCCCAACACTATACTTAGTGAAGGTTCAGATAGAAGAAAAGCCCTGCTGGATTAAAAAAAAAACATTAAAAACTACCTGATACAGATATCTTCTAAAAGTTGTGTAGTTCTTTATCTCCTTGACATTTGATGAGAGGGCGTTCCACAGGGAGGATGCCACTACTGAGAAGGCCCTCTGCCTGGTTCCCTGTAACCTCGCTTCTTGCAGTGAGGGAACCGCCAGAAGGCCCTTGGAGCTGGACCTCAGTGTTCGGGCTGAATGATGGGGGTGGAGACGCTCCTTCAGGTTTACTGGGCCTAGGCCGTTTAGGGATTTAAAGGTCAGCGCCAACACTTTGAATTGTGCTCGGAAATGTACTGGGAGCCAGTGAAGATCCTTTAGGGCCAGTGTTATATGGTCCTGGCAGCCGCTGTCAGTCACCAGTCTATATGAGTCTTAGCCTGGACAACAAGGGAGTATCCTTTGCTACTTGTACCACACATAAACTACGGAATTCACAAGAGGCACTGATGGCCAACAGTCTGCATGGTTTTAAAAGAGGATTGGACAAATTCATGGGGGGAAAGGCGATCAACATTCTATCTCCACTGTCAGCGGCAGTGTGCTTCTGAATACCAGTTTGCAGGAATCTCCAGTGGAGAGAGTGTGGTTGCCCTCAAGTGCGTTTGTGGGTTTTGTACAGGCATCTGGTTGACCACTTTGAGAGCAATATGCTGGACTGCATTGACCTGATCCAGCAGAGCTGCTCTTAGGTTTTTATGTAGTCCTTCCAGTTTAGGCTGAAAGCACCCTGACCAAATCTAGATTCCAGTGTGGATGCCCATAGCTTCAGCCTGGCCCTGATGGACACCAGAAAGAAACAGTTCTGTAGCAGTACAGTTGCAGAGAACAAGGTTGTTGTGCATCCTACTTTGCAAAGGAAGTCGTCCTCTTTTTGAGGGCTGTCAGAGGACGGTCCTCTGTTTGAAGGCATCCTCTGTTGGAAGAGTTGCCTAGTCAAAGAACCCTAAGAAAGGAGAGCAGAAGGGAACTTGAAGTTGCCCATCACCGATTCACCCTTGGACAGCAGACGGAGCAGGCACACAGCTTTTGTAAGCAGTCTTCACACCCATGGTGAATGTATTTCTATTCAAGCGGTAATAATTATTTCTAAATTTGCATCTGTACATATAAATCAGCATATGCAAATGTTTATGTAAATCTGTGCCTCTTATTTTTTGCAAAGCAGCAACATCTCTCCGGTACTGATTTTTGTCAGTTGCCTTTTCAGTAGAAGGTGGAATAATATCTTCTTGCTTCTGTGGTCTGAAATACTGATGCTTGTCTGTCCATATTAAGCTGTAGCCTAGATCCTCTCCCTTTCATGTCACCCCCTGCCTTGTGCCTTTAATGCCGTAAGTAGGTCACCAAAGATCTAAACGCTGTTATTTCCATTTCTCCCTATTACATCTGGCGGTGGCTGGAATGCATGTATTTGCAAAGCAACACATCAGAGCCAGGCCAGTGGTGTTTGCTCAAAATGAATGATTCCCCCTCCCCGGTTTTCCCCTTAGTGCTATGTCGGCAAATAATAAATAAGTAAAAATGATTAACTGTTATCATGATTTTCAGAAGAAAGCAGGTCTTGCCTTGCTATCAGTTCTGATGTTCAAGGCATTGTGCAGCCATGAGACACAGAGCAATCCATTGCCATGCAAAATTAGACGGTTGACTTCAATGCCAAAAAAAAGTCACATACATATTAGACACATCCCCTATCACAGCTGAATAGGGTGGACCTCTCTCTCTCTCTCTCTCTCTCTCTCTCTCTCTCTCTCTCTGGTTTTTCAGATTAAAATTTTACAGTCACATGGCCAAGATACAACATAAAAACAAGATTCCAAGGAATCTCTTGGGTCCTATTGTTAATCATTTCCTCCTGCATCTTTTATAATATTCCAAATCTTTTATCTCCCCATTGTATCCAAAATTCACCATTAAATTACAAGTGATATTCCAATCCTACTAACGATTTTAACTGTTTGCAATGGTCTTTAAGTTATAAATTTCCCCCATTCCTTAGTAAAATTTTGGTCTTCCTGGTTTCTGATTCTTCCGGTCATTGTAGCCATTTTGGCATAGTCCATCAACTTGATCTTCTTCTCTGGTCGGGACTTTATCTTCTTTCCATCTCTGGGCCAATAACATCTGTGCAGCCGTGGTCGCATACATAAATAGGGGGTGGACCCTTACAATGCACCATATTATTTTTCGTATATTAATTTAAAGGCATAGATGCAAATTTAGAAAGAATTGGAATACATCTCACTGTCACGCACAAGGTGGGGACCCAGTGACCCGTATGCCTGGTCAGACTGCTGTCCGACTGCTCACTGTTGATATAGCAGAGAGAAACAAGAGTAATTCTGATTTGCTAGATGTAGTCATAAATAGAACTGGGATTTGACCTAATTTGGACCAGGAGAGCTCAATATCACCTCACAATTCTCATTATTTGCAGACTCACCAGCTAGACAAGACCCCTGACTACATTTCTGCTTCCAGTGCACAGTAGGACTGAATTTTTATATTTTGTGGGAATTTTCAGCAAAGCCTGGAATCAAGAGTTTGGCTAATACTGGCCTGTGCATATGTTTCTTATTGAATTCAGCTGCCTTGCCAAGCTACAGCTACCTTCTGTATTAAAAGCAATTTGATCTGAGCGAGTAACAAGGGGTTTTGTCATTTGGCCAGACTTGTGAATTCCTTGGCCAAATGAATACATGGTTTATCAAGAGCAGAATTGATTCTGGGGCTGTAGAAGAGAAGCAAGAAACCAGAATACCCAAAAGGGAGTTGCAATAGCATTCTGTCTGGTAGCTGTAGTTTAGCATAGGTGCTTAAATGTCACAGGTAAAGTCACAATACTTAGAATCATAAAATTATAAAGTTGGAAGGGACCCCAAGAGTTATTCAGTCCAACTCCCTGCAAACTTTAAAGTTTTAAAGAATATACAGATTTTTCTAGATGATGCTTAGGCTCCATACACACTATATATTTAAAGCTCCTGCAGCCAATTGGAAGCTGCGGAACCCATATCAGACGTTTGGATTCCAAAGAACGTTCACAAACTGGAACATTCACTTTCGGGTTTACGGTATTTGGGAGCCAAAACATTCGACTCGCAAGGCGCGCGACTTCCGAGGGACGACTATATATTACTTTTTAGACTAATGCCGGTGTATTCCATGTCTCCCCTCACATCCAAAGCAAGGTGCAGTCGCACCCCCAAAATATTATGGTAATTTGCTTGCGGCTTTAAGGTTCCATATGATTTCTTCTTCTATGTAAGGGGTGAAGATGGGTGGCGGATCAAGCCCTGTATAGTTGCATATATGAGAGACGCTGTGCTGTAAAAAATTATGCAAAGCTGACAGTTAATTTTCGTAACGAAAAGAGGGCCTGTGCGCAATTAACTTGCTGAAGGAATTACACAGACAATTATCTTATATTTGGGGTAATGAGGAAATACCAGCTCTCTAAATTGATGTCTTGGAGAGAGTAAACAGCTACTTCCAGCCTGAACCTCATTTATAAAATGGATTGTATTTGGAAGTGTAATACATTTTGAAGGATAATGGATACCCTCCGGGGCACCCGCTAATTTAAAATGTGTCTATAGTTAAAAGCTTCCTTTTAAAAGGGCAATGTTGACACAATGGACATATCCTCTCATGGGCACCAGATGAATGTTAATTGCTATAGGCTGACAAGGCAACTCTTCAGAGAGTGTGTTGCTCTACCTGTGCTAATGCTAACTCTAATAGCCAAAGAAGAAGTGCCACATCTCTCAGCCACAAATATGCAAAACGCACATGGGTGTCATCTGGTGCAACGGAGCTGAAATGAATTTGCTCCCTGTGATTTTCTGTGAATTTCAATGCCTGTTCTCTGAATCCTTGGTGAATGTTGTCTAGTTATTTAAAACTGCGGGAGGGAAGCCTTTTCCAGCCCAATGTCATATATTTATTTATTACTTTTCTATACCCACTTCCCCAAAAAAAGAGCCCAGGGCAGCGAACCTATGCAAGGGATAAAACAGTAGAAGCAGACTGTGAATGATCTCAAGTAAAAAAAAAGGGGGGAAGGCTAGTTGCAAGAGGAAGGTCAGAAAGCATCAAAAGGGCTATATAAGAGGTGCCTCCAGCATAAGTGAATAATCATAGAGGATTATGCAGAATTATGTGGAAATAATCGCTCCCGCTAACAGCGAACTCAGGTGGTGTTAGTGATGACGTAGCTAAAACAGGCCCCTTCGAGGCACAAGAAGATATCCAGCTGCTTGGGGGAACCTTGCAGTTTGCAGAAGTACAAAAAAACTTTAAGATAATAAAATATTAGGCAGCAAAATATAAAACAAATATGACCCAATGAGGACTGAGCATGCTCGCTCCTAGCTGAGGAATGTTGAGCTACATAGCAGATAAAAAGGATGGGAATGAATGGAATGGCATGTTCTAGAGGAGTGCATTGCTGACTGGAGGGGCTAGGGATGGGGAGGAAATTATTCAAGAATGCAAAGTAAGTAAGCTCACCTTTAAACAAGAACAGAAAATAATATGTGAACTGAAAAGCCACTGTCCTTTGAAAGTCACACTTCCCCGAATTCTGTGCTGCTGTTCTCCAGCCAAATATCGGGTACAGAACTTCATTTAATCAGGTAAAATCTGCATAGAATTGCATACATTGATGGCGATAGTATCAAAGGTGCATTGCATTAGGAGAAATTTCTTGCAAAAATGTGCGCATTAGGCAAAAATGCATTAGAGTAGGAAGAAGTGCATGCTAAAATGTTGCTGAATCTTCACAAGGGCTTAGAAAGAAAAATCACAAAGAGATGTGGAGAGACAGAGAACCAAACTAAAGATTGGGAAAATGAGGATCCCAAAATGTCAGTGTTCTAGCATTCCTGCTAGAAGGTCAGAATCCAATGCAATATTTTGTTGTGGGACCCACTTGTAATGCTAAAATCAGTAGCTTATCTAAGTGAAAAGGCAGTGAAGCAACTGAAGAGTAAACAGGTTAGTACAGGAAGACTTCAGGAGCTGCATCTGAGCCTATGTGCATCCAGGCCTCTGAGTCCTCTTCAGATGCAGATGGGAAATACAACATTGGTGCCTGTGAGTGTGTCTTTTAGTGCCTGCTGGTTGTTAGCATCCCAAATGTATCCATTCAATAACAGCAGATCTTTGGAAGTCCAGCTGCTCTTAATTTGAATGAATACCTCCCTGAAACAAACAAGAACCTCCTTGAATTGCAACTTTAAAGTGCTCTGCTGCACTTTAGTTGTCAGTGCTGGGTGGGTGACGTAGGCAGAATTCAGAGCACAGATTTAGCTAGATTTATTGTCTTATTCTAAAGATAAGCTCTCCTTTCTTAAATGGGACAAGTCGAACACCTACCTGTTGAAAATATTCTTGGCACAGAAACAAATCAGTGCTAACAGGGTAGTTGCGGTGTGTGAGGGAGCAAGGCAGCAGTGGCCAACTTGGATCTCTCCTGACCTTGCCCCACTGCTGCCTTGCCCTGGTAATGCAGAGGGAAAGGACAAGAAAGGACAAGAAGAGCGATAGACTCATAATCTGGGGAACCGGGTTTGTGTCCCCGCTCCTCCACATGCAGCTGCTGGGTGACCTTGGGCCAGTCACACTTCTTGAAGTCTCTCAGCCCCACTCACCTCACAGAGTGTTTGTTGTAGAGGAGGAAGGGAAAGGAGATTGTTAGCCGCTTTGAGACTCCTTAAAGGGAGTGAAAGGCGGGATATCAAATCCAAACTCCTCCTCCTCCTCCTCCTCCTCCTCTTCTTCTACTACTACTTCTACTGGTTAATTGGTTGCTTGTCCTGCACCTGCACCTAATTAATCATGTTAGAGTGAGTCAGCAAGCATGTGAGAGTGACTCAGCATGATCTAAAGTCTAAATGCACTTGTGTTTGAAGCAGGTTTGCTCTGGGCTACTGCCTAGTATGGGTTGGAATGCTGTTGGAAAGACTATACTACGACTGTATGTAACTGCTAAGCTTTAAAACTGCATTGTACCCTACTTAGAACTGTCTGGTATTTTTCTGTTCCACTGGCACATTCCGCTGGCACACTGAATGGGCACTCTGCACATGCTCCATCATGCCCCTCACCCATTTTCATCTTGGCGAAGGGCATTGCTCTCATTGTTGGTGGGGCAGTGGGTTCTTGATGCCACCCAGGCCAATTATCTAGTTACCAAACATAGCTTTCCGCCCCTTGAGTTGTTATGTTCACTTTTCCAGCTGCTGCATCACAAATTTGCATTCATCCATAATTTTTTTACAAAGGTAAATCCCAAGGTAAGCAGAGGACAAGGTGCCACCGTCCCATTAAGACCAGGGCAGTTGATACAGTCGCCTCTGGTGAAGGACAAGATGCCTTCTCTCCCATTCTGACCTGGGGAGCTGGACCTTACGTCAGTGTAGCAGCAGAACAGCATCCTGCACTTCATTGGAGGGCAGCAGGCTAGCTGGTGACAGGGGGGTGGGGCGGACATTGTTCTGTCCTCCAATAACTTCACGTATCTCCCTGTCCTGTCCTGCCTGAGGCATTCTGCCTAACAGTAGGGCCGGCTGTGGTCTTTCAAGACGTCTCGCACTGTTCACCAGGCCTGTTTTACAGCAAGAGGAAGCAATCTATCTCAGTCAGCCCCTCAAGTGTTGTTGCAAATGGATTAAGGCAGGAATTGGCGGCTCAGTGGTGCAACAAAACATTTAAGCAGGGTGCAAAAACCTCTTGGGTCTGCAGCACCCACAGTGGTAGATCTCTGAAGTAAACGTCTGTTCAGGTTGAACGTTGATTTCAAACCAAGCCCACTTTCTCCTGTTCTTCCTCCCGTGCAACATCTATCTAGTGCCAAAGAGAGTCAAAAATCAAAGGCACCGCCGTTGATCCAAGGAGATTCTGACAAATGTAACAGATTATGATACTTTTCTCACAGAGAGTAACTGGATTAAAGGATTGATTTTTTTTCTGTTGTCTTTCCCCTTTTTTTCTCTCTCTCCCTTCCTCCTTTGTACTCTCAAAAAATTGGAATCTTTCTTACGGGAAGAAATTGCTTCTCAAGTCTGAGGTTGTGGAGGTAGAGATGCCATTCTTGAGCATGACTTGGACAGTTCAGAGAGGGGATTGTTTCTTTCAACGCTAGACCAAAATATCTTAATGTCTGAGGCAGAGCAGCAAATGCAGCCCTCCAAGTCAGAGGGTCTATGGTAGTGATGGTGGGGGCAGAGCTAGTGTATTTGTCCCCTGTAATTTTGTTCTTCATCAGGGTGGGGAACCCAAGCCTCACATTCCCCTCATGTGAGAACAGGTTACTAGACTAGATAGGCCATTGACCTGGTCCAGCAGGTTCTTAGGATGTTCTTATGCTAGGTAGAGAGGGTCTGTGTCTGAGTTTCCTTTCCCTAGCTCTATGTACTGACATGCGGGTGGCGCTGTGGGTTAAACCACAGAGCCTAGGACTTGCCGATCAGAAGGTTGGCGGTTCGAATCCCCGCGACGGGGTGAGCTCCTGTTGCTTGGTCCCTGCTCCTGCCAACCTAGCAGTTCGAAAGCACGTCAAAGTGCAAGTAGATAAATAGGTAAACAGCATTCCCGTGCGCTGCTCTGGTTCGCCAGAAGCAGCCTAGTCATGCTGGCCACATGACTTGGAAGCTGTCTGCAGACAAACGCCGGCTCCCTTGGCCAATAAAGTGAGATGAGCACCGCTACCCCAGAGTCGGCCACGACTGGACCTAATGGTCAGGGGTCCCTTTACCTATGTACTGACATAACACCCCAATGAGGCTAATGCGTCAAGTGTCCATCAGCCACAACCCAACACTACTTTTCAGTTGCTGCATTAAGCCACAGGTCACCCTTGGCTCTGTCACTGGTGCTGTAGCTCAAATCCTGAACCACCCTCCAAATCTCTTTGTCAAGTCAGAACGAGCAGAGAAAAGTCCATATTTTGCCATCTTCCCCAGCATAAAAATCTTGAGTCGTGTGTCAGCAAGTGCTTTGCCATCATTTCTAATAAGCCAAGCCCCTTCGTTAATTATAAGTACACATTCTCAGCAAGGGAGTAATTCAGGCTGGCTATAATTCTGGTAAGATTTCAAGAAAAAGCACTTACATTACTAGAGGCTTTTCTTAGAACACTCCTGTGAATCAATGTTATTCTTTTAAATGGACTGGCAGGGAAGTGCGACTGTGTACAGCAACCTTCCCAACATGGTACCCTCCAACTAGGTTAAACTACAACTCCCATCAGGCTGGGGGTGATGGGGGTTGTAGTCGAAATCGGCCGGAGATCATCAGGTTGGGGAAGACTGGTGTAAAGTAACCTGGATAGCTCAGTTGGTTAGAGCATGGTGCTGATAATGCAAAGGTTGCAGGTTCAATCCTTGTATGGGACAACTGCATATTTCTGCGTTGCATTGGGGTGGACTAGATGACCCTCATGCTCCCTCCCAACTCTACATTTCTATGAATCACAGGAGGCTCTGTGAAGCATCTCGAGGTAAGATGTTTGTGTTCAGATTAGGCATGAACCCAAATGTTCCCTATTTGACTACAGGTGCCGAGATGGCTGGAGACATTTCTGCAATTTGTGGAGGGCAGGGGTAACCCAACTCAGCGGAAGAAGTGCGTGTGCATTAGAAGTGAAAACCACTGGTTGCCTGAAGCTGTCTTTATCCTGCCATTCTCGCACAGTAATTAAGAAGTGCTGAGGAAGATGGTGCTATTGCACCAAGCTCTGCAGTGGCAACTAGAAATCATACTGACCCTGACTCTATGGAATGGGTGGGGATGGTTTGAGTGCCATGGTTATCCCCCTGTGAGTGGGCGGGTATCACAGGATAGGGGTGGAGAGATGTGATTTAACTTCTCAGATGTTTCTTTTGCTGGCATTATTTATTTTGTCTTTTGCAGCTGTTGTCTTGGTTGTTGGTGATTATTCATTTGCTGTAATTTGGTCGGAGGGTTGCTTTATTGTTTGCTGATAATTTAGCAGATATTGCCATATGATATGCAGAATGAATTCTTTAATTTTGCTGACTGTAATGGGAATTGGGGTTGCTTGTGCGTAAACTGCAAACTGCTCCAAGCTAGCCATATAGCTAAAACTTTCCCTGGTTTGACAGCCCTTGAAACGCGACTGTCTTAGTCACTGGCAGAATCCATCAGTGGGCGGGACCTATATTTCTTCCAACATAAAAGTTGCTTGACTCCAAGTCTCCGCCTAGATTCCCTGCGTGGAAGCCTTCTGCGCAGCGTGGGCGTGCCAAGCGGAGGTCCTGTGCTCTCTCCGCTGATTTCACTGGAAGAGTCTCTGAGCCTCCCCTCCGCCTTACTCTCAGCTTCCCCTTTCTCCCTGGTGTCCCCTGGATTTCCTTCCCCCGTGGAAGCTCTCTCTCTCTCCTTGCTAGTTCCCTCCCCTGCATCACTGGAGCGACTTTTCTCTCCTCTTCCCTCTGATGGCAGTTCCCTGACACTGACTAATTTTAAAGTTATATTTGGGTTGCAATAGGAAGAAAGGCCATCACTCACTGGTTGAGCATTTGATTTAGATATAGATGATGCCGGCTAAGGTTGGAAATGTCCCCTGCCTGAAACCCTGGAGAACTGGCCTAGACTGACCAATTATCTCACTCGGTCTAAGGCAGCTTCCTACGGTGGCACTGTGGTTTTTGTTGTACATTTTGCCGCTTTTGTTTTGAGTACAGGGATATAGAAATGTGGTTTGCAATTTTAAAATGAATTGAAAATGGGTGGCTGGGAACTGATTAGTGATGGGGTGGCAAGGATTGCTCATGTAGCTGCAGTTCACACCCCCTTAATTCACCTAGGAATGGCACAATGGAGCATTGTTTTCAGATAACTACAGGAGAGAGAGCTAAGGGACGCGGGTGGCGCTGTGGGTTAAACCACAGAGCCTAGGGCCTGCTGATCAGAAGGTCGGCGGATCAAATCCCGGCGAAGGGGTGAGCTCCCGTTGCTCGGTCCCTGCTCCTGCCAACCTAGCAGTTCGAAAGCACATCAAAGTGCAAGTAGATAAATAGGTACCGCTCTGGCAGGAAGGTAAACGGCGTTTCCGTGCACTGTTCTGGTTTGCCAGAAGCAGCTTAGTCATGCTGGTCACATGACCCGGAAGCTGTACACCGGCTCCCTCGGCCAATAAAGTGAGATGAGCGCCACAACCCCAGAGTTGGCCACGACTGGACCTAACGGTCAGGGGTCCCTTTACCTTTACAGGAGAGAGAGAAATGAGCTACTTCAGGGAGAAGCTCTTCTTGATCCCTTAGGTCATGGGTGAAGAACCTGTGGCCACCCAGTTGTTGCTAGACTCCCAACTCCTGTCAGTCCCAGCCAACATGGCTAGTGGTCAGGGATGTTGGGAGTTGTAGGTCAGCATCACTAGGAAGCTGCAGGTTCAGGAGAACTGTAGGGAAGAAGCACCCTGTTTGTTTGGAGCCCTGCACCTCCAGCTCCTCTGATGGGCTCATCCATGCTTCCGTTTGTACCATGATTTGCAGGAAACCTGATTGACGTTTGTCCCAATTTAGCAGTAAACAGCTAGACTGGTGACTGGGAGTGGCTGCTGAGACCACATAACTCCCAGTACGTTTCCGAGCACAATTCAATTAAAGCCCTAAACAGCCTTAGTCCAATATACCTGAAGGGGCATCTCCACCTCCATCATTCTGCCCGGACACTGAGGTCCAGTGCCGAGGGCCTTCTGGCTGTTCCCTCGCTGCGAGAAGCCAAGTTACAGGGAACCAGGCAGAGGGCCTTCTCGGTAGTGGCACCCGCCCTGTGGAACGCCCTCCCACCAGATGTCAAAGAGAAAAATAACTACCAAACTTTTAGAAGACATTTGAAGGCAGCCCTGTTTAGGGAAGCTTTTAATGTTTAATAGGTTACTGTATTTTAGTGTTTTGTTGGAAGCTGCCCAGAATGGCTGGGGAAACCCAGCCAGATGGGCGGGGTATAAATAAATTATTATTATTATTATTATTATTATTATTATTATTATTATTATTATTTCCCCGGGGAAAGCAGTGGGACTAAAACTAAAACAAGAACCCCTGCTCAGATCTGTGCCTACAAATCACAGACCTGTGCTTACAAATTGCAGCACAAACTGAAGTGTGAATAAGTCCTATCTCTCACTAATTAAGATCACCCACTGATTATGTCTTGCTTGAGGACCCTCAAACAGGGTGCTTCCCTAGAACCCTCGCCTTCACCGAGACTCGCAAAACGGAGGCTGACTTCTCAGAGTTACAGACCAAGCAGGCATCTCTTGTAACGAAGAGGATGTTTTCAGCAGCGTTGCCATAGCAACAGTCAGATGTTGCTCCAACCCCCGGAATGAACTGAATGCATCATCATCAAGTTGGACCTTCAGTTGGATTCTTCCCACCTGGTACTTGAGATGCATAGATGGCCCACTTCACACCAAGAAAAATGAATCCATTAATATTTGGAAACGGGAACAGTCTGTTAGAGAGGAATGGTGGTCTCTGCAATTTTTCAGGTGTTGCTGATTCAGAGTCTAATTCAGGATAAATACATTTAACCAAAGATAGCAATGATGATTAAAGGTGCCTTGGAGAGCTCTCTGTCATGTCACAGGAACATGGGAAGCTGCCTTATAGTGAGCCAAACTATGGATCATTGTTCCCTCTAGATCAGTGTCGCGTACAGTAACTGACTATTGAGGATTTCAGACAGGGGTCTCTCTCAGCCATACTAAAACATCTTTTCCAGTTCCGAAACCAACCCTCCCTCCTATTTTGCAGTCCCCTTTGTTTTCACCTTCACCCTCATTCCCATGCCACCTTTGCCTTCCTTCTTTTTTGCAAACTGCTCTTGCACAGACACATATAACCCCTGAGATCTCCCCACTGAATGCAGTTACTAACCCCCTTTTCACGAAAGCATTTCCAAAGTCACACAGTGTCCCTCTTTCACCTTCACCCTGCTTTAGATACCTCCTCCTCACAGGCTTCTTCAGCTCTCAGGGAGCACTAGATGGTTGTAATTCTTTTGTGATGCTAGCACCATCTGTCAACGACCGCATGAACTACAGTATGATGACAGACCAGTGCATAGAGAAAAACGAAAGATTCAGCACAGCTCTTCGCTGATCAGTCTGGAACCTGCTTGTGAAAAGAACTGCCTTTAAACTAGAGACAAACAAATCTCCCAGTTTTCATTTCTCTCTCTCTCTCTCTCTCTCTCTCTCTCAAATTTTAATTTCAGCTAATTCCTTTTCACATCATTTGCAATTTATTTTAAACTTTTCATTGAAATTCATCAGCATTTTAATACATATTTCTTCTTTTAAATCTAGTTTTGGCTAATGCATATGTTATTACAAGTCTCTTCCCATAATACAATGATTTGTGTGCATGTTGTTTTTAATAATAAAGGCATTGTTATGTAACACTTTCCCCCAATATAATGCATGTTCCCACCTTTTTTTAGTTGGAGAACTGTGTCAGAAAATTTAGAGAATTCAGTGACTTCTGAAGGGTAGCTGCATTTCAGTTTGCATATTGCTCTTGGAAGTGCAAATTGAACCAACTTTCTCTTCCACCCCTCCTTCATACATGTTGTGAATCTACCCAAATTTTCAGATTCACCATCTCAGTCTCTGGTCTCCCTTTGATATCTGTGTCATGCCCTCTTCGCTGTGTGCATTTCAGCTTTGGGTATTTTTTTTCATTCCGGAAGGCTTTTATGATTAATTTCTGTATATGCTGACTTTGCTTGTCCTTAAAAAAAAATGTTGTTGTTTTTAATGATGTTTAATGCTTGGATCTTACGGCTGATGTTTTTTGTTGTTTTTGAGGCAATTATCTATAAGCCACCTTGTGAGATATTCCCACCCCGCAAAGAGACAGAAAAGAAATATGCACATAAATACATACAAATTTAAAATTAACTTAGCGGGGAAGTGGTTGGGATTGGTAGTTCAGTATTATAAAGTATTTTCTCTGTCCTGGTTCTGTTAATTATGTCCTTGCCAATGGGCATGTAATGCTTACAGAAATTAGCACTTTTAAAAGTCTGTTCCTGTACAGACTTCATTCTTTTCTTCAATGTTGTATTTTCATTAATTATCTGCGAAAGCTGTGACTTGTTTATGGATGCTAGGTAATGACCTCTAGTCTCCCTGGCATGCAATTGTGGATGTTGCATGGGGCAAAGGCATCAGGTACTCTGGAACCTGAACTGAAAGCCTCCTCTTTTTGTAATTTGGTACCCAGCCTGGGACTGAGTCTACTGGGAGTCTTCTTCATGAGCAGAAGATGAGCGTGCAGCATTAGCCCTTGCCATAGTTCTCTGTCAGGTAGCATGAGGACTTCTGGACTTCAGGGTACAAACTTTGTGGTGATTTGCATCATTTGCCCACAGGGGATCCTGGTTTGGACACCTAGCATCTCCAGTTAAAGATTCAAGCAGAGTTGTGAGAAATCCCTCTATTGGAGGACCAAACCACACAGGATGCTAGTTGCATTACTCTGCTCTTAAATTCAGGGTTTTGTTTTTAACAAATAGCACAGGTGACCTATCCAAATTAGGACCCTAGTATGAGGCTAGACTAGTGCTATCCCTTGGCCCTTGCTATAGGTCTCATCCAGGTCAATTTTTGCATTGACACAGTGTGTCCCATTGCAGCAAACGGTACGTTTATTGGCAATGCAAACTGTAGTTGCAGGGAGGGGCATGTCCCAGAGCCTAAGGAAAACAGCTGATATATTTATAGTGGGTTGAAAGTCCTTCCTGTGTATCACAGACACCTCCCAAGTCGCTACAAAGTCCAGCGCCTTCACCTCTCCTAAAATCACAATCTCATCTCGCAGTAGCGGCTGCTTATTGTTCACGTCATTCATGTCCCCAAAGTCCCTGGATCCCCAACCTACTGGCTGAGAGCTTACACCCTTAGCACTTATCACATATCATCTGCTTCAACGTAATTGATTGGCTTGTCAATGCACATTATGCGAAATATAGTAAGTTAGAAATAGACCGTGAGATGAGGAATGCACTCAGTGCATTCACTTGAAAAGCTGACGATTCCTACTTGGAGAATTGAGAAGATGTGCTTAAGAATGCGCTGTTGGATTAGGTGTGATGCTGTGTATTGAGGCAACCATGCACATATTGTGGCCCACCCCATGTATTGTGACTAGCTAGGTTCTTGATCCCCACCCATTTTTTTTCAGAGCCAGACAAGCAGCAAACAGAAGGTGGAGTGTTATGGAGGCTAGGGCAGGCCACTATACATCATAGAATCATGATGGATGGACTATGTTCTGGGTGGATAACAGGTTGGAGTAATCCTGCATACAGGTGATCTTTATTGACGGACAGATTGCATTTATATTCCACTTTTTTCTCCAAGGAGATCAAGGTGGTGTACATGGTTCTCCCCCTCCCTGTTTAATCCCCACAACAACCCAGTGAGGCTGAGAGGCAGTGACTGGCCCAACATCACCCAGTGAGCTTCATGGCCGAGTGGGGATTTGAACCCTGATCTCCTGGGTCCACGTCTAAGACTCCAACCACAATGGCATCCATTTGTTTGTTTTTGCCTAGTTGGGGGCCAGGGAGTGAAGACTTCTGACTGTAGAAGCAGAGCTTTCTGTCCACTGCACCGTCTTCAGGAGTAATGTATGTCTCTTACAGCAGGCAGGTTACCAACATAACTATCATTGGACTTCAACTCCCACCAGCCTCCGCCAGCATGGTCAATGGTCCAGAATGATGAGCATTGTAGTTCAGCAGCATCTGGAGGGCGACTTCCCTTCTGCCCCTGCTCTTCAGGTATCTCTAAGCCTTTAGCTTGAATTTTTGACTTTCACAGGCAAAGCACGCGGTCAAAGTGGGGATATCACATCCATAGATGCTCCCCTGTTGTGCGAGCAGGAAGTCAAGCGGCCACCAAAAGAGGGCATGAACTGACTTGTCTCTTTCTGGTCGCTGGTCACACCGAAAAAGCAAAGGGCAATCGCTGAGCCACTAGGGCCTTTCCAAATTTCAAAGCCAAGCTGCTCCAGCTCCTGCTTTGTGAACCATTAAATTGCACTGAAGTTGTATGCTTGTTCATTTCCCAGCAGCTCAGCCCAGATCTCTTGCTTTTCCTGCTGTATTGATCCGTTTTTAATCTTTCTTAAGGTTCCAGCTGCCCATCTCCCTTCATTCTTACTACTTTTGTTTTTAAAATGGCACATTAAAGAGTGAGAGAGAACGTAATATATAAACTCAATATAAACTTGGGTGTTAAGTGTCTTTTGGATGGGGCCACCTAAAAATAAGATATTCTTGGAGGACTCCCAAGGCATGCAAAAATATGCAAAATTATAAATCAAAAGAAAAAAGGGGAGAGGAGAAAAAACCCAAACAGTTTGTAAACGTGGAAACTCAGGGAGGGAACTGAAGCAGGAAAAGGAGGGTTGAGGTGGGCATGCAGTCTTCCCCTTCTGCCCCTCTCCTCCTGATATTGACACATGCAATGCCCACTGCAGCAAGTTCTGCCTCCTGTTATGGAGCACAAGCATTCAATAATAAATGGGGTGATGGATGGAACACCTCTCCCTCTCACAGTGTTTGAATTCAATATTCTTCTAGGAAAATGTGAGCAAATGCCCATATTCCTCTTGGTTAAGATTTGGTAGAATCTCCAAGAGCCAAAGAAAATTGGTTCAGGCCAGGGGTCAGATCTAGTCAATCAATCATTGATTATCTATCATTGGCCTGATGTTACACCCATATGAACATAAAAAAGTGTATGTTGGAGGGACTTGGGAAGCTACCTGATACCAAGCCATTATTGATCCATTTAGCTCAGTATCATCTACACCAGGCTTCCTCAACCTCAGCCCTTCAGATGTTTTGAGTTCCCATCAACCCTGACCACTGGTCCTGGTCATGGGAGTTATAGGCCAACAACATCTGGAGGACCAAGGTTGAGGAAGCCTGATCTACACTGAGTGGCAGCGGGTCTCCAGGATTGCAGATGGGGGTCGCTCCTCTGCCCTATCTGGAGATGCCAAGCGTTGAAGCTTGGGCTTTCTGCATGCAACCCTCTGAGCTGCACCCCTTCCCCCAAATGCAGAACAAGGAGCAAATGCAGAACAAGGACTACATGCAGTTCTTCCAGCATCATTAGTGTTTGGGTGAGGAATTGTTCTCCTCACAAAAGAGAACAGCAGGTGGGATGAGGGGAGTCAGCTATTGAGATTCATACTGCAGGGACCAATTAAATACTGGCAGGGAACTCAGGGGATGATGCAATAATTGCATTCAAAGTTTTAGATTTATGCTTCCCTGACTCTGTGTGGAATATCCACGTTCCCCAGCTGGCAAACAATTGTGTTGTAACTGCAACTATCGGTTTCCTGTGCTCATGTAATGTAGCATTCCTTTTACCCTTATATAAAGTCCGCTCTCATTAGCCAGTTCCAAAGTCTAGTGCTTATCCCCTGTCCATGGTGCTGAAATACCCAAGCCGGGCCATTGTGGCCTGTTGGGGGAATGAAAGACAGCTCACAACATGAGTGGTTGCAGGGGGAAAATCCCAGTACAGTCATACCTTGGGTTACAGACACTTCAGGTTGCGTTTTTTTGAGTTACGGACCGCTGAAACCCGGAAGTACCGGGGCGGGTTGCTTCCAGGTTTCAGCGGTCGTGCATGCGCAGAATCTCAACCCGCACATGCACAGACACGCCGCTGTGGGTTGCGAATGCTGCGGGTTGCGAACATGCATCCCACACAGATCATGTTTGCAACCCGAGCGTCCACTGTAACACAATCATTGTTTTTCATCAATGAAGTCTCTAAAAACTTGTTTGGGTATTGATTAAAACCTCATATATTGAACAACTACTGTTCATTCCTAACATAGAAAATCTAATCATCTACCTACCTACCTACCTACCTGTCAGAGGGGTGTATGTGTGCGCAATTTAGACTAGAATTGCACTCAAGAATTGTACTATTGGGAATAATCTGGCATTGGTAAAGAGATCCATTAGATGAAGTCATCTATCTTCCCTGTTTATATCGTCCTGGGTTTTGAATAAGGCCTGTGTGGGAAGGAGCTTTTTAATTGCATCGTATAATTCATCTTGCACTCATTTGTGTATTTACATGTGCTTATTCACTAGGGAACAGCTAAAGTTTAATTGTCATTGCTTCCTAAGTAGCTGAGTAGGTGGATGCATACGGAGCTGGTAGTTTGTGCATATGGATTAGTCTCATGTCAGAACAGATTCCTTGCTGAGGAGACTGTACAGATTTATAGATTTGTCTTAATTGCTTGAATGAATGCTTCACATCTGTAGAACATGCATTTCAAGCATCCAAAGCAGTCTGCAAATGTTACCTTTGTAATCATAAAAAACAGCCCCGTATCGTAGGATAGCATTATTACTCTACTAATGCAGGTGGAGGGGTTGGTGCATGTGTGCCACAATAGCCCCTGTGCTTTTAAGTGAGTGGAGGTGGGATTTGGAACTGGGAATGAGATTATAGTACATTCACTTAGCCGAGATACTAGGGAAAGAACCATCACTCAGTGGAGGAGCGTGCATTTTGGTTATACAGGAGGTCCTGATTAAACCCATAACATCTTCAGTTAAAAAGGTCAAGCAGAAGATATTGGAAAAGACCTCTCTGCCTGGTATCCTGGAGGGCTAATCCTGGTCAGAATCAAGTGGACATTACTGGGCTAACTGGATAAAAGTTACATTCAGGAATTGGGTTTATTAGTTTAGATTTCCTGGTTATACTAATAACATTGGTTTCTGTGTTCCTTGTACTGTATACTGCACTACCTGTTGCATTAAGGAACTGTAGGTTTTTGATCGATATACTATCATGCTAAATTTTATTTGCACCAATGGCTGTGGTGTGACACAACCATGGATATTATCGGACATGTTGCCCCTCTTTATGCACATGTGCAATTCTGTTCCCCCACCAATGAATATGGCAGGAAGGAGCTGTATGACGGATGTACTGTATGCTGGAATACTGCCCCAAATTCTGTCCCATGATTTTCTGGGTTAATGGGGATACAAATGGATATTTTTTTCTGGAAGCAATTAACATGGAAATGAGAGCTAAACGTCCACTGCATTTTGTTCACTTTTCAGAAGTGGCTTTTAAAAGGTAAATGTAAAGGGACCCCTGACCATTAGGTCCAGTCGTGGCCGACTCTGGGGTTGCGGCGCTCATCTCGCTTTAGTGGCCGAGGGAGCTGGCGTACAGCTTCCGGGTCATGTGGCCAGCATGACGAAGCCGCTTCTGGCGAACCAGAGCAGCAGACAGAAACGTCGTTTACCTTCCCGCCAGAGTGGTACCTATTTATCTACTTGCACTTTGACGTGCTTTTGAACTGCTAGGTTGGCAGGAGCAGGGACCGAGCAACAGGAGCTCACCCCATCGCAGGGATTCGAACCGCCGACCTTCTGATCGGCAAGTCCTAGGCTCTGTGGTTTAACCCACAGCGCCACCCGCGTCCCTTTAAAGATCACGTAGAATGCGAAAATGATCAAGTAAGGAAATGTTGGGGAGATAGAATAAAGTTCTGTCTGAATGCAGCTGAAGAGTCTGACCTGGTATAAGTCAGTGTTCCAAGTTACTCTAGCGTAGTTATTGTATTGTAAATTTAGGCCACAATGTTTGGTCTGGGTTTCCTGAAAGAGCACATGCTTTAAAAGATTGGTGGGTGGGGTAGGGGGAATTTGTTGAGACATCTTTATTACTTCTGTTCAGTTCTGAACTTCTTGCCCTACCCATTCCTGTGCTGGAATCATGACTCCTGAACTCTGTACCTGTTGCTGAGCCTATTCCATTACTTGCCTGAATAAGATCTCTTTCTTACTTACAAGAGTCTCTGCCTGCGTGTTTTGGGTGGGAGCCAGGACAAATGTGTAGATAGGACCAGTGAATGGAAGAGCAGGCATGACTGGTGACAGTTTGCCCCCAAGGTTCTCGACGTTTGCAGAGGAAGGTTGTGCAGGGATGTGACCTCTGAAGCACCACTGGAAGTGACAAATTTGCCACCACTTATTGCAGTGGGAAGTCACTGTGAGTCAGTACTGACAGCATCAGTATGGCAAATACACATTTCATTACTTCTGGTCAGCTACCTTCAGGATTTAATTTGCTAGTGTCACAGCTGGAGAGGCTGTTTCACACCTCCAGGGAAATTTGGCAAGACCTGCCTCCTAAACCAAATGATTGCATCTAGCCTCCTTCACGGTTTATTATTACAAGCATGACAAGCCCAAGTCATACCAAAGCCCTCCGAAAAGCTGGGAGCAGACAAAGACCCTCAATGTACTACTACTACCTGTTTGCTTTCTCTCCCTGCAGAAACACATCTCACAAAGATTTGAGGCCTAGCCTCCAAATAGAGTTAAGGCCAGAAGGTGTTTTGGACTACAAGTCCCATCGTCCCGTACTCTTACCTATGCTGACTGGGGATGGGCTGAAAGTTAGTCTGGGGAGCATCAGAGAGGATGCACTTGGCTGGGGAAAGCTGGTTTACACCTTCAGTTTCATGGAAATAAGTGGGGAAACCTAGAATGTGCCATAAAATCTGTGTGCCTCCTCAACTCTCTTTACTCTCACATGTTCTTTCATTGTCAGTGGGTGGGGGAATCTGAACCCCCCTAAACCACAAGAAAAGCCCTGCTGGGTCAGGTTAATGTTTCATCTAGTCCAGCATCCTGCTTTCATAGTAGCTGCCCAGATGTCCATGGGAAGCTGCAAGCAGGACCCAAGCTCAATAACACTCTCCCCTCCTGTAGCTTCCAGCAACTGGTATTCACTACCATTACTGCTTCTGGCTGTACCCCCTATTGGTACATGAAGTAGAAAATAATGTTGCACACCACCCCAATCTCCACAAGCGGCGTGACATGACAAGGATGTCAGACGCACTTTAGCCTGGGTTTTCCTTTGGAAATGAGGCTCTGCCCAGTTGGTGGTGTCTTTATGATATGTGGTTTGTTTACACATATGTGCAACCTGAGAATATGATGGGGACTGCTCAGAGCATTCATATTCCAAGAGGGTCTCTTGCTTCTCCCATAGGCACAGAAGGCTTGGGTCTCAGAACAGAGAAATCAGCCATGCTCTTTGTCTCTTTGTCACAGTCAGCCCATGTGGTGGTGTTCGCCCCACATCCTCTTCCTTGTATGTGAACCAAGTGAAACTATTCCCCTCTAGCATACATCATCCAAACTCAGTGCTTCCCCCCCCTAAAAAAATGTTTAAGGGTACTCTCATTTTGACTCAAGAAAATCACTTATTTATAGTTCAAATTGGGGGTGGGGAATACAGTAAATGGACAAAAGTACAAAGAACATTTATTACCTCACACATTAAACGCTCACTTCCATCTGAGACTCGGGAAAGGAAATGAGGCCGCCATTGGGGGTAGTAATGGAACTGACAATTCACTGTGCTAGAGTACAGTGGTACCTCGGGTTAAGAACTTAATTCATTCTGGAGGTCCGTTCTTAACCTGAAACTGTTCTTAACCTGAGGTACCACTTTAGCTAATGGTGCCTCCTGCTGTTGCCGCATGATTTCTGTTCTCATCCTAAAGCAAAGTTCTTAACCCAAGGTACTATTTCTGGGTTAGCAGTGTCTGTAACCTGAAGCATCTGTAACCGGAGGTACCACTGTATTTTTTTTATTTAAAAAAAGTTTCTTCTCCTGCTGGATTCACAAAATGTTTAGGGGGTACACGTACCCCTGCGTACCCCCAGAAAAAAGTACTTTCCAAACTGAAATCCTAAACCCTTATTTGTCTCTGCCCACTAACACACAGCTGGAGGAGGGGCTCCACCCCCCTTTGCTGTCTGCCATTGAACATCCCGATGGCTCATCATTTGATGGGATGCTAGAAGCCTTTGTTCCCCACTCAGCTAGCAACCGCCAGGCTGGCTTGGCTTGTTAAAGGTAAAGGTAAAGGTACCCCTGCCCGAACGGGCCAGTCTTGACAGACTCTGGGGTTTGTGCGCCCATCTCACTCAAGAGGCCGGGGGCCAGCACTGTCCAGAGACACTTCCGGGTCACGTGGCCAGCGTGACAAAGCTGCATCTGGCGAGCCAGCGCAGCACACAGAACGCCGTTTACCTTCCCGCTGGTAAGCGGTACCTATTTATCTACTTGCCCCCGGGGGTGCTTTCGAACTGCTAGGTTGGCAGGCGCTGGGACCAAGCAGCGGGAGCGCACCCCGCCGCGGGGATTCGAACCGCCGACCTTTCGGTCGGCAAGCCCTAGGCGCTGAGGCTTTAACCCACAGCGCCACCCGCGTCCCATGGCTTGGCTTGTTAACATAGGCTTAATCCAGGGGTCCAGTGTATGGCACAGTTTAACTCTTCAAACATTGATTAATTCCAACTTTTATTGGACCCAGGAATTTAGGGTGTGACTTGCACCCCACAAAGTCATAACAATAAATCAAGGGTTGCTAGTGAGTGGCAGAGGCCTAGCGGACTATTTGCATTGCTGCCCATAACAGCCTTTTGTTGCTTTGAATACAAGAGAGGGTAAAAGAGAAGTTGTGTTTAATGAGAAATTTTTCATGAATGGGTAACAGATAGAGTTTGCACCTGGTTTCTGAGCACCTGGTTTCTGATTGGTCAGAATGATCTCCAAGAAACCAATCAGGTAGGGGAAGCTTTTATTTGTTTGCGGGGCAGTGAATGACTAATATTTGGTGCATTATAGACTTTGGTGCATTGTTGACTTATTTCGGGGCGGGGGGGTGATAGAGGATTAGTCACACTGCTGAAAGATTTTCAGAACTCCTTGTGGAGGGACACCTAACTGGCTGGCTAACATCCCCACTCGCTATGTTGCGAAAGCAAAGCCATTTCTGCTGTAGGATCTGAAGAGCTGAGGCGTTTGAAGTTGCTCTCCTATGGACAATCAAAGGGCAAAGTGATTCAGAGGAGCTGAAAATATCACCTGGTGCTGACTTTTTGAGCAGCCAAGAGGTAGAGATCTAAGCATTGCCATGCCAATTAAATGGGGGGAAAGGGCTGGGAGTGATGCTGGAACTTTAAATGTGGTCCCTTTTTCATTATAATTACAGTCGCTGCATTTTGGAATTCCTGCAGACCTGGCGGTTTCCTTTCTGACAGATAGTTTGCAATTAATGAAAGGAAGAGGGTTTTTATTTTCCTTCCAAATCAGCCAAAGAATTGATTTTCTATGTGACAGATGGAGAGAGAGAGAGAAGGTTAAACTGTTCCATTTTCTTCTGTACACTTGAGTGACAGAGTTGTCTAATATGAAAAGGATTGAAGCTTCATAGAAAATAAATTGGGTGAGCAGGAAAGATTTGGGCTTCCTTGTGTCTAAGAATGAGTGGATTACCCCTGTTTCTGTTCCTTCATTTTTCTGTGGATTCACTCCACTTCTCCCAAATTCCAGTGTAATTATAGCTTTGTGAAGGAGACATGGGTGAAAAATCACTTTTTTAAAAAATAATAATAAAAACCCTCAGAGCCACACTATTTGTAAAAGACGTCACACAGTGGAGACAATGCCCCTGTGCTGGAATCAAACTTTAAAAACTGGGAGGAAAATCCATGGTGGTAGAGGAAACTTATGGCAATATTTTATATATTAGTGTCTGGGAAGGAAGACTGGTATTGCCATTTGGGTTCGCCCGTAACACACTTGTAGCTTTAATTTCTATAGATACAGAAATAATTGTTGTATACCAGGGTCCTGAAGCTGAAGTCCCTTCTGTCGGCATCATGCCACATATAGGGTGTGATGTCAGAGATGGAGGGGGGGAATATGTGGCCGGAGGAGGCGAGGAAGCAGGAGGATGATTCAGGGCAAGGGGCAGTGGTTTGTGGGGTTCTGTCTGCATTGAATGCCACTCATCGCCAATTTCAGGGCCACTGCTGCCTTGCTCTGGGGGCTAGCAGTGCTGGCATGCAGAATAATCATGTTGCCATGTTATCGGAAGCACCACAAAAACAATCAATGTCCAGACCAGGGGTGGAGGAAGGGGGTGTGGTGGGGGTAGACTGCCCCGGGTGTCTTTGCTGAGGGGGGGGTGACATTGTTGGGATGTGTCCAAGGAAACAGGGGCAATTGGCAGGCCCCCAGCTGGCTCCAGCCCACCGGCCGGCAGCCAGACAATCTCCGGTCCTTGGATCAGCATGTAACTGCGACTTGAGCTTCAGAAACATTCAGAAGCTGAGCACGCAAGCCAGCAGAGAGAGAAAAACTCATCGCAACAGAAGGGCAGATAGAGGCTGTGTAAAGTGTATTTACAGGTATTTCATTCAGCATCAGGACAAAGGGAAGAACATGTCTTCTCCCCTTCGTGTCCAAGCAAGCAGCATAAGCAAAAGCTATACACACAACGGAAGTTCCCAGCAAGCTGTGCTGGAAGGTAAACAGACATGTGACATACAACAACTCCACACATCTGTTAAGGTAGAACAGAATATCGTAACAGACATTTGGTGTGTCGCCGCCCACGACCTCCAAGCCTACCCTGAGCTGTTGGGAGAAGAGGGGAGCTGCGCCGCTTTGCATATGCTCTGCCCCTGGTCCAGAGACCCCCACATCCCTAGAAGCAGTGCTTAGAATGGCAAAACAAACTCTGCCAGTTTGTAGAAATGGCAAAATTGACAGCAATTATTAGAGGCCACTCAAATCAGAGAATAATTAGAGCGTGGGTTGGAGTGAAGGAATACATGAAAAAATATGGTTCTGGAATTGAAATATTAATAGAGAATGTGTAAAACGTGCAGGGGTAAGCAAGAAATAATAATAGAATCACTTGAATAATTATTAAATTATAACAACACAACAAGATGGAAGAAGTAAAATATTGAGATCACACATGGGTGAAGGGGAGTGGGGGTATATGGGAACCTGTAATATCGTTTATAATATAATTTGTTAATTGCGTTGTATTTACATATAGCGAAGGGAAGCCTAGAACAATTAGATATATTTTAATTTAGGTAATCTGTGTAATCAGCTTATGTTAGAAAATGTATATGGATTTTGAATTTGATGTTTGTAAAATTATTTTGGTTGAAATATTTTTTTTAAAATTTTTTTAAAAAAGAAGAAGAAGCAGTGCTCATGCCAGAACATAATTTTCACCCCGAAGGAAAAAATGCCAAAATTGGGAGGGGGTGTTTCCTCTTCCATCCTGATCCTCTCTTTCTTGATCTGACCATTATTAAAAACCTTCCTAAGCACGATCCCCGCCTCTTCTCTGCTGGTGGCAGACAAAACAGCAGCACCTGCTGAGTGGCGTTTCCCAATGCGTTTCTTTTGCTTATTCACTTGCAGAATGCGGCGCCTTTCCACGTGGCAGTGCGAGACGACAACTGCATCGCCGTTTCCCTCGAAGCAGCGGACGTGGTGAGCCTGTCCTCGGTGTACGTTGTCAAAATCACCGGCGAATCTAAGAACTATTTTTTCCAGTTTGACGAATTCAACAGCACTTTACCTGCTCCTGTGGTTTTCAATGCCTCGTACCATGGCCTCTATTACATAGTGACTCTGGTTGTGGTGAGCGCAAACATGGTTTCCAAGCCAGCGAGATCAATCACGGTGTTAACCAGTAAGTAACTTTTAAAAATCAAAGTGAACGCGTTTGAAACTTGGGCAGTATGCCTTTTTGCAGTTTATTGGTGCCAGACATGGAATGGAGAGAGGAGCCAGTGAGGTGCAGTGGTTTAAGTGTTGGACCAGGGTTCAAATCCCCACTCAGTCATGAAGTTCACAGGGATATCTTGGGAGCCTATCCTCCCTCACAGGGTTCTTGCGGGGATTAAATGAGGAGGGGGAGAACCATATGTGCCCCTTTGAGCTATTTGGAGAAAAAGATGGAATATGAATGCGATCACTTAATAAGAGGCAGGCATCCCGAGAAGGAAAATTCACAGCACATCCTGAGAGCCAGCTGCCATGAATATCACAACTGAAATAATAGGCAGGCACACCAGCAGACCTACCAGTCTGCCTTCCTTATGCCTCTGCGTTTTCTGAATCCATGGCCATTCATGCGTTTGATTCTAGGGTGGCTTACCTGTGTCTTTTTGGGGTGTTGCTGGACTTCAACTCCCATCAGCCCCAGCCAGGAGGGGCACTAGTCAGAGATGTAGTCCCTCAACATTGGTAGAGCCACAGTTTAGCCACCCCTGGCTAGTGATCCATTTGGTCCCCACCCCCTGGACTGGGGTTGCTATTTACATATGTAGATGCCAATGTCACCTTTCATCTCTAGGCAAAGAGGAGCTAGGGAATTCTGCTCTGGAGGGTAGGACCTGTGCCAATGACGTCAAGTTAAAGGAAAGGAGATTGTGACAACATCAGGAAAAGCTTTCTGACAGTAAGAGTTGTTTGACATTGGAACAGACACCCTAGGGAGGTTGTGGACTCCCTCCCTTGGAGGTTTTTAAGCAGATGGTTGGGTGGCCATTTGTCATGGGTGCTTTAGTTGAGATTCCGACACCCTTGGGTCTCTTCCAACATTATAATTCTATGATTCTGGGGCTGAGGAAGGATCACACAGTGCCTGGATTTGATTCCTCTTCCCTCCCCATCCCTTTCACCTTGTGTGCCATGTGGTTTGTTTGTTTTTTCGATCGTAAGGCTATGGGCAGGGACTGTTGTGTTTCAACCGACTGCATGCAAGTTTCTCCTGCTAGCCTTTTTTTTCTGCTTAAGAGTGCAAGCTCGCCAAATAAATAATTAAATGAAATAAATAAGAAACGCCCCACCCCCCTCAGTCTGGACCTGGATTCCCCCACATGCCTGCCTGCTATTTATTAAACAAAAGCCACGCGCCCTGGAGTCAAACACGTCTAGTTTGGCCCACAGATGGAGAGAAAGCGGTGACAGGAGTAGAAAAATCCTGGCGGAAGACGGTTTGAAAAGACACGAAGAATGAGAAGGGGAAGGCGGTAGGGTTTTCCCAGTGTTCGCCGACACTCGGCGGTTTAAACACCACCTTCTTTATATTGCGATCCTTAATTACCATTGTTGTCAACGGCAACCTGTGCGGCAGTCGAAACTCGCCGCGCCATATGGCTCCCTGTCTGCTAAAGATCACTGGCGTATGGAGACCATATGAGAGCATATTGACAGAGCGCATGCCTAATTGCGGCTGGGCCTTACAGACTGGCGTGCCACTTCGATCCAGGCGGGCGTCGTGCTCCCAGCCCATCCGCCGGCGTCGGCTGCCGTGGGACACAGCAAACGAGGCCCCCAAAGAGGCCTCACTCTGCGAAATAAGCATCACCGAAGCAATTGGTCCCTTAGTTGTCCTTTGACATTTCACCACAGTTCCTCGGGGCCTATTGATGTTTGCAGGAGAGCTGCTCATCACTGTCACATCTCTCTTCAGGGAAAGAGCGCACAAGTCTTCAGAACAATGGCTTGAATGTCAGCCTAATATGCTTGAGGCTGGCGCTTTCCTGCTTAGGAGTCGCATGGGCATCTGGTACATGCTATCTTCAACTACCTTCACTATGAGTCGAGATAGATCCTGTTCACGTTTTTCTTGGGTGTTAATGCAGGGTGCATGGAAATTGCTCAGAATAGAAATGTAGAGTTGGAAGGGACCACGATTGTCATCTAGTAAAACCTGCAATACAGGAATCTTTTTTTTTATAAGATATTTATTGCCATTTTTAAACAACAAACTTAACACCATACACATAACAAACAAAGAAGATCAAAGAAAGATTATAAAAAAGAAGAAAAGTAAGAAAAGAGAATACAAATAAAATAGAATTGTTCATATATCGTATTTTCATAATCTTTGGACTTCCTCACATCTCCCTTCCCTGCGTTCCCAATCAGATAATTATGTGCAGCAATTTGTTACCTTACTTCCATTCTTATTTTACGAATCTCAAATATTCTATTCCAACTTTAAAATGTTATTGTCATAAATTAAACTGCTAAATTTGAGCATAATAATACTTCAAATTTCATCATTTCCTTAAACATCACTTATTCTCATATGTCTTACAATACATTAACTGCTGCCATGTTGGACTCGATGGCCCTTGTGGTCTCTTCCAACTCAATGATTCTATGAACTGTGCGTTCTCCTAGCATTCATACAGTTTGTAATGTTTTTGTAAATAGTCTTTAAATTTTTTCCAGTCCTCTTCCACCGTCTCTTCTCCCAGGTCTCGAATTCTTCCAGTCATTTCAGCTAACTCCATGTACTCTGTCAGTCGCATCTGCCATTCTTCCAGTGGGGGTAAATCTTTGGTCTTCCAGTACTTTGCGATGAGTATTCTTGCTGCTGTTGTTGCATACATAAAAAGAGTTTTATCTTTCTTCAGCACCCCTTGGCCGGCAATACCCAGAAGGAAGGCCTCTGGTTTCTTAAGGAAGGTATACTTAAATACCTTTTTTAACTCATTATAGATCATTTCCCAGAAAGCCTTTACCCTTGGGCACGTCCACCAAAGGTGAAAGAACGTTCCTTCAGTTTCCTTACATTTCCAACATTTGTTATCAGGCAGGTGATATATTTTTGCTAGCTTGACTGGGGTCATGTACCACCTATATATTATTTTCATAATATTTTCTTTCAAGGCATTACATGCCGTGAACTTCACTCCGGTGGTCCATAACTTTTCCCAGTCAGCGAACATAATATTATATCCAATGTCCTGTGCCCATTTTATCATAGCTGACTTGACAGTTTCATCCTGTGTATTCCATTTCAACAGCAAGTTATACATTTTTGCAAGAACCTTAGTCTTACATTCTAACAGTTCTGTTTCTAATTTCGATTTTTCCACCTGGAAACCTATTTTTTTATCTGCCTTAAAGACCTCCCTAATCTGAGCATAATGTAACCAGTCTCGCACTTTATCCTTTAGTTTCTCAAAGCTCTGCAATCTCCAAGTATCTCCTTCTTTTTCTGTTATTTCCCAATATTTCGGCCAGTTGGCCTCCATATTGAGTCTTTTCTGGGCCTTGGCTTCCATTGGTGCAATACAGGAATCTTTTGCCCAACGTGGGGCTAGAACCCACAACACTAAGATTAAGAGGTTTAGGCTGTCAGGAGGTTGCTCAGTTAAGCCTCCCCTGAAAAAGAGGAGGTGTCTCAATAAATAAAAGAGTGGAAGGAGGGCACAGGTTTGCATAACATCTGCTGGGGCTGATTTAATAATAATTATAATAATAATTTATTATTTATGCCCCACCCATCTAGCGGGGTTTCTCCAGCCAATCTGGGCGGCTTCCAACAAAACACTAAAATACAATAACCTATTAAACATTAAAAGCTTTCTTAAACAGATGTCTTCAGATGTCTTCTAAAAGTCTGGTAGTTGTTGTTCTCTTTGACATCTGGTGGGAGGGCGTTCCACAGGGAGGGTGCCACTACCGAGAAGGCCCTCTGCCTGGTTCCCTGTAACTTGGCTTTTCATTGCAAGGGAACTTCCAGAAGGCCCTCAGCACTGGACCTCAGTGTCCAGGCAGAATGATGGGGGTGGAGATGCTCCTTCAGGTATACTGGACCGCGGCCGTTTAGGGCTTTAAAGGTCAGCACCAACACTTTGAATTTCTATGTACAGGTGTCCTTGTGGAAAGGATTAGTGCAACAGACGTAGGATGCCATGCCTCTCACCTTGGCAGGGGAGAGTGTGACCAGGTGATTTGAGGGTCTGCTCCATCTGCTGTCCAGGGGCTCGCTGTTGATGACAGGCAGTTCTGACGCCCTTACCTGCTCTCCCTTTTTAAAGGTTTATTTCTCTTTAAACTGGGCTCACACCAGACAGCCCTTCAAATGGAGGGCTCCCACAAGTAAAAGCCACAGGACTGCCCTAGCTGGCAGCCAGCTTGAGTGTTATGTAGCATAGTGAGAGACGAGAGAGAGAGAGAGAGAGAGAGAGAGAGAGAGAATATATGTTCTTTCCATCCCAATTGCTTCTTGCTGAAGTCTCCCTCCCACCCCCAGGTTTCAAACAGCACTACAAAGCTCCTTTCCAGGCTGGCTGGTTCCCAGGGGGGAGGAAGCACTCTTATTAGGGTCTGGGGAGACACTGTTCTATTTTGATCTCTCCCCCCCCCGCCCCATGTGCATATGAGGAACTCTAAGAAAATAAAATACCTAGGGAAAGTTCCTCTATTTATTCCCAATAATTAAAATTTGACTAGGCACTGGATTCTTAATTATCTGCTCTCTCCGCAATGCCTTAGAGAGGTGAGGAAGCAATATTAGTGGAGCCTAACAGAAGTTGTGCTCAGAGCAATACCATAGCATACCTTCGCCAGTACCAAACCGTTGGTTTAATGAAAACAACTTGCCATATAATAGTAATTTTTGGAAGTCCAGAGACCCATCCTTTGTCAATTAAAACACACAATAAAACACTCCCGTCGAAACAACTCGGTAATCAAATCAGGTTGGCAGATTAAAAGAATGTCCTTGCAAATATCCCATGAGCTGTGGGATAATCTGTTGTAGCTTGGCAAAGATTTCTGTTATCTAGTGGTTCAGTGATAGCAAGAACAAAAAGGGTTATTGTTGGTTTTTTAAAAAATGAAACACATTAAGTTAGGTATAACTCAAGTGTAGAGTTGGATTTGCATATGCAGTTCCCCCCTGTGTATGAATAATAAGGTACAGGAGGTCATTGGATCTATTCGCCAATCCCCAAATTCACCATTTTGCATTCAGCTCCACCTCATCTGTTATTTTGCACCTGCCTCCAGCTGGTGGATCTCAAGGTTCTCTGAAGAAATGAAGAACATTCAGCCAGCCTAAAGATTGCCCATGCAATTTTGGTTTCCATAAGGCAGTGAAAACCACTGTACTATGTGCTCCAAAGTCTGCTTACTCCAAGTTTGTTGTGCATGAAGTCAAATGTGACACCCAGCTCAGAGGTGGAGAATGTGCTTCAGCTGAAGAAGCTTCAGGTTGTGTCTCTGACATCTCTGGTTAAATGGGAGAGGCCCTTGCCTCACATCCTGGAGAACCACTGCCAGTCAGAGTAGGCATTATTGATCCAGGTGGACAAGTTGCCTAACGAGGTATAAGACATCTTCCTCTGAGAGCATGGAGGTTGCAGCCAAGCCTGTGAATTGGCTTTAGGCATCAAGGAAGAAAATCCCCAGATTTATTTTTCTTTGAATGAAATCTGCAGCATGAATCTCAGCCAATTTTATTGATGCTTTCAAGATACTGTTTTCGTTTTTGGAAAGCAATTTAAAACTTTGCTACTAAAACAACATGCTTGCATCATCGCTCTTTCTCCATCTAGAGGCTTAGGTTTTAAGGCAAGCCTAATAATATAGTCGAGTCTGGGTCAGATCAATGCAATTTATTTCTTTTTTCGTTCTTTTCCTTCCCCCCTCCTCTCAGCTCTGTATCGATCTTGCTCCTTGTCACAGAGCTGATCACACTGAGAGAATAAGAATGATATGTTTATGAGAAGGGGAATAGCAGCCTGCTGTAAATACACTTCTTCCTCTCTTTGGGAAGAGTTGGAAAACAAATGTATTCTTCAACTGGGATATTGACTGGAGCGAACCACCAGTGTGATTGAATGCATAGTGTTGGACACAGATTGCAAAGGTGGTTGCAAAGAGAATATTGCAGGCCTAGGGAGCCTGTGGCCCTCCAGATGTTGTTGGAGTCAACTACAACTCCCATCAGGCCTAACCAGTATGGGCAGTGGTCAGGGATGATGGGAGCTGGGGTCCAGTAACATCTGGAGGGCCACATGTTCCCCATCCTTGAGCTGTAGGATAACTCCCAAGTATGACTCTACCCATTCTTCCTTGATGCTTCTTAAAAGACTCCCCTCATTCTACTTCATGTCTAGAACCCCTTGTTTGAATTCAGTGCAAACTTCAGTGGCTCATAGTGCTCACCTAAAGTAATAGGCGAGCACTGCAAAATCCCCAAATCCTTCTCCATTTCAGATTAAAAATCCAAGCCGGAGAAGAATTCCTGGCTTAATTCACTTGCTACGCACCCAGTCCTAAAGAGAACTTTGCATGGTTAGGACTTCTCCTTCTGGGATCTCTCCTAGCCATACAGAGCTACAAAATACCTCCATAGCTGTGGAAGCTGTTGATGTGAGGGGAGCTTAGCCCATGAAGGACCCTTGAGATAAGAGAGTCACCTGTGGTGGGTGAGTTTTCCCCACCAAACCGATCACTTTTTCCCCATTGTGTGCCATCTCTGTTTTCTATTGGCTTGTAAATGAGTTGACCCATCACCCCAATCTGTGTTTGGAGGTGTTTTCCAAGCCAATTTGATCTGAGCCATTAGCTGTTGGCTCAGTTCTGCTCCAATGTGTCACCGTCACTCTTTACCTTTTTGTGCTTGTGATTGGAAATGTAGCCTCTTGATTGCAACGGTTCATTATTAATTGTTGTCAGCCTGTCTTCCAATGCACTGATAAAATGGGAGAAGAGGTAATAGGGGTTAATTCAGCAAATCCCTCCTTTGGCCCTTTTGTCTGCCCTGATTCCTCACCCAAAGCAGCACAAGCAAGCAGTACTATTGCAAAGGAAGAATGGGAGAAAGGAGCTGTTTGTCAGGGTCCAGCAGAGTTTAACAGTACAGTACAAACAGCCCAGCGATCAGGCTCCAAAGTAACCTCTGGCAGTCAAGGCACCAGAGGCAGACTGCATGGGCTAAGTTGGCCAGGATCAGGCCTTGTTTCGCACCTTCTCTCATAGACCAGTTGCTCAGACTACAGAATCAAATTTAGGAAAGTTCTTATATAGTGCCTTTCAAATATAGACTCATGGAACTGTAGAGTTGGGAGGGACCCCCGTGCATTTACAAAGAAGCACACTTTCTCCTGGGCTGCAGTACAACAACCACAACAAAACCAGGTCTAGCCTCCTCCTCTGATATTGGGGGTCTTACATCTGATGAAATAGGGTCCGCTGGCTTGAAAACTGATGCCATTAAAGCAACCTTTCCGTGCCGCAAGGGTCTTGTTGCTTTTGCTGAAGCACATTAACACGGCTGCTCTTCTGGAAATCGACCTTGAACAGTGAGTGCGTAGGGTACTTAGCTACTGAGATATGTCCAAAAGACGCAATGTTGAATGCAGCATCTCCAAATGCTATTCATTAATCCATGTTGATTTGCTGGCTGCAGCTAGAAAGAAAACAGAAGAAGGGAGAGCTTAATGATGCCTCCCACTTGATCTAATCATCACTTAATTAAATCAAAAGATCAGGGCCAAAATAAAATTGTAATAAAAATGAATACCAAGCTTGCATTCCTCATCTGATTTCTTCTGGGAAGAAGTAACAGGGTAATGCAATTGCTCAGTCTATAAAGTTGCCGTAATTAGAAAATTGTAATGTGATTATGGCATAGGAAGGCTTCATCAGGCAGAAAGTCATGAAGGATAGCTAAGCCCCATGTGCCTTCAGACAATAGAAGAGGCAAGCTGAATCCAGGAGGAGTCCCAAGGCAGACCATCATGCCTGATCCTACCTAGAAAATTGTCTGAACCTAACCCTGTCCAAAGGTTTCACTGCATCGGTTACTTTATAATTTGCCTTTCCTCTGAAGACATCAAGGCAGTGTACGTGGTTCATCCTGACCCAAATTTTATCCTCACAACGTCCCTGTGGGGTATGTCAGGCTGAGGGAGTACAGGCCCAAGGTCTTCTGGTAAGTTTCACGGCTGGGTAGGGATATGCACCAGTTCCAGGAAAACACTCTAACCACTACACCATGCTGTCATTATGTTGCAAAATGTCAGTTGAAACATGACTCTTGCAATTCACACCTCTGAATTTGGTGAATAATATGTACAAAGCTGCATTTATGAGGGGAAAGTGTGCAAAAATATATTAGGGGGAACTTGCTGTGTATATTAGACAAAACTGCAGACCGAAACATCAATATTAGGAGAGTTTTCTTAAAGGCTTTTTTGTTGTTGTTGTTGTTGCAAACTATTGTGAAAATGTGGCAAACTGAATTTAAGACTGAAAATGTGAGAGGTGGTGATAAACTGAAATCAGCAGACTTGTCCATCCCTACCTGGTGTGATGGAAAATTAGAGGCATTGGGGGGAATTAAAATAGAGGCTTTCCCACATCCAGTTCCTGGAGCTCTTCTGAATGCTGGGGTGCCACATTTGAGAGATGTCCCATTGCAGCATCAGGTGTGGGCCATGCTGGGGGGGCACTGGGACCCCAAGAGCTGCCCAAGGGTGCCACATGCTGGTCACTGCAGGCAATGGAACAATTCACACATTTACCTTTTACACACTGAGAAATTAAGTAATTTATTTGCATGTACGACTAAGACCCCAAGTCACTGCAAAATATTCATCTCTTTCTAAAAGTATAACCTGATTATCTTGAGAACTAAAATGCTTTCTTTCTTTCTTTCTTTCTTTCTTTCTTTCTTTCTTTCTTTCTTTCTTTCTCTCTCTCTCTCTCTCTCTCTCTCTCTCTCTCTCTCTCTCTCTTTCAGAACCTCTACCTGTAACCAGCGTTTCCATCTATGACTATAAACCATCACCAGAAACTGGGGTGCTGTTTGAGATCCAGTATCCAGAGAAGTACAATGTTTTCACCCGTGTGAATATAAGCTACTGGGAAGGGAAAGACTATCGGACCATGTTATATAAAGGTAGGTGGAATCTTAAACAATGGTAGTTGAGGTCAGAGCCAAAAATGAGGAGACAGAGGCAGGACAGCCCCTTTTTCTCTCCCTCTCTTTTTGATACCTCTCCCTTGCTTCTCTGCCTCCCTGTCTTCCTCCACCGCTCACCAGACTGTCAAGAGAGGGGCAGATTATTCTAGTTAGAAGTCTGAGCAGTTCACTTGCAGGGGGCTTCCCCCTTCACCTTAGATCACTCCATCCATCTGGTCTCCTCCTGAACATTTCCCCCTCCTGACCTTCTCTCCCTTTGGACTCCACCCAACCACAGGAAATTAGGCTGTGATCCAAAAGTACCCTACCCTTGGGGATATATCCAATTGTCTTCACATACAGAACAGTCAGGTAGTGCTGCCTGCCTACACCCTTCTCTGTTCCACCAACTACTCCCAGCCCTTTCTGTCCCTGGGCCCTGTATGCTGACCTTGTCTCAAACCTTTGGGCAAGTTAGAATGTTTATAGTCATTCCATGGCACCTCAGCAGCTGATCCAATGGTCAGGGAGATCTCCTTTCAATATGATGCAACATAAATACAGAAGTATCTTGTTTTGCCCAGATACTCATCACCTACTGAAGGTGTGACGTTCACCTGAAGCTGGAAGGGGCAATTCACAAAGTCAGCCATTTCATTAGCTGATTATCCTGTTGTGATGGCATTATTGCTTTATGTCAAGACCTGGGGGATAAAGTTCCTGCTAATGGCGTCATTGAATAAATACTCCCCCTACAGACCATGCTTCTTACTACCCATTACATTAGCTTGATGATCAAGATCAAAAACAGGCATAGGCAAACTCCGACCCGCCAGATGTTTGGGACTACAATTCCCATCATCCCTCGCTAACAGGACCAGTGGTCATGGATTATGGGAACTGTAGTCCCAAACATCTGGAGGGCCGGAGTTTGCCTATGCCTGATCAAGAACATCCTTTGCATGCTGAAGGTCCCAGATTCAACCCCCAACATCTCTAGGTAGGAATTGTCCCCTGCCTGAAGCCCTGGAGAGCTGCAACCAATCAGCATCAACGGTATTGAATAAGATGGGCCAATGGTCTGTCTTGGTGTAAGGCAACTTCCTATTTTCCTAAGCAAGAATCGTTTTCTGTCTTTTGTTCAGCTGAATAGCTGAAGAAGCTGGAAGGTTACTATTAATTATTATGGGTCATTATTTGGGGGAGGCCTGGAGCTCTGTGCTAGAGCATTTGCTGAATATGCAGAAGGTCCCAGGATCAACATCTCCAGGTAGGGTGGAGAAAGACCCATATCCAAAACTGTGGAAAGCTGGTGCCAGTCAGTCCATAGGGAACACTGAGGTACGAAGCAGATAAGTCACCTAAATAATAATTGCTGTGAATGGGGGGGGGGAGAAAGTAGATTGCAGACATGGGGGGCAGCATTGATTCAGAATAGGACCATACCATGGTGCGGGGATTGGGGGCCGTAACACTTTGCCCCTCCCCACTGTAAAGAAACCCCCACAACTTTGCATCTTCGGTTTGCTCCTTGCAAGTTTTGCCCCTTGGCAATTTGTTAGGAATGAAGAAGCTTATATCATCCGTTCCTCGAAATGTTTCATGTCACACCGTACATAATAATAATAATTTATTATTTATACCCCGCCCATCTGGCTGGGTTTCCCCAGCCACTCTGGACGGCTTCCAACAGCATATTAAAATACAATAACCTATTAAACTTTAAAGGTTCCCTAAACAGGGCTGCCTTCAGATGTCTTCTAAAAGTCTGGTAGTTGTCTGGTATGTTGCCACTTGCAATTCCTTTGCCTACTCCTATGTTTATTTTCCTGGGTCTCACTTCTAAGTACTTTTGACAGCCAGGAAGAAAAGGGTGGAGGCACGGAGTGGGGGCAGGAGTGTAGAAATGTTGTTGAATGCACACATATCCCGTATCTCTGAGACTGTGCCAAGCAATATCTGTCTCCTTAAGACTGTGACGTCGGGTCTTTTGGCTCATGTAATCCGTGCCATTTGTTCACCACCCTACAGATTTCTTTAAAGGCAAAACTGTTTTCAACCACTGGCTGCCGGGAATATGTTACAGCAACATCACGTTTCAGCTGGTGTCTGAAGCGACGTTCAGCAAAAGCACCCTGGTGGAATATAGTGGGGTGAAACACGAAGCAAAGCAACACAGAACAGGTAGGACAAGTGTGTCGTGTGCACATTGCGTGGACAGGCGGAGTCCCCCAAACCCTGGGCAGCCCCCCCTCATGTGGAATAATGACTCAAGACAACGTGCTATGGGATTAAATTGGCCACAGCTTTATTATATTTCAGATGTGGGTAGACCTTGGCTCAGGCATTGGGCATTTATCCCTCCCCAGTCCCCAGCCAGGGATCTAGGGAACATCAGGGTTATCCAGTGTGTGTGTGGGGGGGGGGTGGGCTGGCTCTGGAGAACATATGTTCAAGCAGAGATAGCCGCCCCCGTTACGCCGCCGTCGCAGGGGAGAGCAATGACAACCTCTCAGCGTACGGTCAAAGCCTCCCCTCAGAAACCCCTTTAACGGGGAACCCTGGTATCGCCGCCACAAAGAGGAAGGGGGTGTGGGTTACCGCTGCACACCCCTCCCCCCATTCAGGAAGATAGACTAAAGGATTCCGCCCAAGGTCTGATACCGCCAAAGTTGTGACGTTTTGCTACGGGAAAGGCAAAACCTGCCAATGCAGGGGAATTCCTTTCCGGCCCTTCAACAGCGACCTTGACGTAGCAGCGCCCGCATACCTGTGAAGAAAAGGTTAACCTGCAAAAGAAGTCTTAACTGAGGGTGGGTAGGGTGGGAGAAGCTCTGGAGCCAACTGAGGATTCCCAGGTAAGATCCTCCCTCTATTGTGTGGGCAGGGTGGTCCCTCCCCCTACCTGGCCTGGTCTCCTTGGCAACGCCTCCCCAGGCGGGATTGGGCAACTGGCTGAGGTAGGCAGAGAACTCCAGGTATCCCACCTGGGGAAGGCGAAGCCAAGCCTATGCTGATGGAGCCACACAGGGTCCAGGGGCTGTGCACGTCCACACAAAGGGCGCCCCCCGTTTAATGTGGGGAGTGGCCATTGTATCCAGATACAATGCATTGTCCCCATAAGCAGGAGCCTCTTCCTTTGGCCTGAGAGAAACCCTGCTGTGAACCTGTGCTTTAGAGACCTCCCCAAGACCTGTACCCTATATGCCTGGGATGGGGCAGATGGATGCTGTGGCCCTCTAAGTGTTATTAGACTCCAACTCCCATCTGCCTTAGCCAGCATGGCCAATGGGCAGGGATGAGGGGAGTTGTAGTCTTGAGGACATGGAGGCTTCCCATTGCTAACCTGCAGCAGAGGCCAAGCATGATCTATTATGATGGGATATTAGCTCCACCCAAGGCATGATGGAGAACAGCAGCAACTGGGAAAAGATAGACATAATATTTTACAAGGACAGGAAGAAACATCACGGATAGAGTAATTGTAACACACAGGAAGAATAAGGATATAGTTTGAATAAGGATATAGTTTGTAAATCATTTAATGTGTCAATATGAATGGAAGTCGCTAATACTATAGTTGTTGTATAACATGTGAACACCTCTTTGTTAAAGTATTGAGAAGGGAAAGCCAGGTCAGACAGTTTAAGGCATTTTGAGTTAATTTGGAATTTATCTGCTATATTGTGTGTGTGCCATATCTACATTCATGATAATCTTAGGGCAGTAGTTCCCAACTGTTTTAGTATGGCGAACCACATGTCCAAATTTACTTGGTATGGTGACCCATTAATTTATTATCCCATTAATTTTGGACTATAGGTCTTGGGCAGCTACTGATTGTGTGCATTTGAACTACAAATTTGCTTATTTTATGATCATTACTTCATAGAATCATAGAATCATAGAATCATAGAATCATAGAGTTGGAAGAGACCACTTGAGGCATCCAAGGAAGAAAAACCTGTTTAATGCCCCTATTAATGTGGAATTCATTAAAATATGTATAGTACTTACAAGGTTATTCAGAGTTTTGCTCCTGGGAATGTAAGCACACCATCTGATTGCAGGCTATTTGAGGTTCACTTATAAAGCTTTGTGACCCAAAGTACTTGTGGGTTGGGATGCACAGGTTGAGAAACACTGATCTAGGAAATGAAAATTGATGAGTATTATTTATTATTGTATTTTATGCATGATACGCAAATGGGAAAAAAGTGTTCTATCTTTTCCAGTTCCCTACCCTCCTCGAAACATTTCTGTGCGTATCATACATATGAACTTCAATGAGAACTGGGAGGAGCAGAGTGGAAGTTTCCCCGAAGAGCCGTTCTTGGGGACGCAGAAGACAATGCGACAGGACAAAGCCACCCAGATTCTGGATGATCTCCCTGAGCTCTCAACTGTGAACACTTCCTATACGTGGCCCGATTACCGCTACAATAGCAGCGACTATGAAACCACGTCTCAGCCCGACTGGTGGATTAACGAGCCCGACTCCCCAGAGAATGAAGACGAGTTTGTCAACGCGATCCCAAGAGATTATGAGAGCGTCAACCCCACCGAGGAGTTTGGGAGCCCTACGCCGGAGCCTTCCTCGTTCCTCCCAGTGAAAATGGTGCTGAGTTGGCTGCCTCCCAAACCGCCCACGGCATTTGATGGCTTCCATATTAACATTGAGAGAGAAGGTAAAAGGTCACACGGCTCTGTTGAGAATTATGACACCAAGGTTGGCATTGAAACCTGGTATCATTGGGTCCCAACAGGTCTCTTAGTTGTTGCCTGGCCTGGCCTTTCTCTCACCTATCCTTTAATTGTTTTTTGGGCTGGCATTCCCAAATGGTACTACAGTGGTACCTCGGGTTAAGAACTTAATTCATTCTGGAGATCCGCTCTTAACCTGAAACTGTTCTTAACCTGAGGTGCCACTTTAGCTAATGGGGCCTCCCGCTGTCGCTGCGCCGCCAGAGCACGATTTCTGTTCTCATCCTGAAGCAAAGTTCTTAACCCGAGGTACTATTTCTGGGTTAGCGGAGTCTGTAACCTGAAGCATCTGTAACCCGAGGTACCACTGTAGATAGCAGAGCTGGCCCACCCATGAGGTGGGGTGAAGCAGCTGCCTCAGGTGGTGTGAACAAAAGAGGTGGTGCCCCATGGGAACCATACCCACCCACCCTGCCACCGAAGCCACCCAGGTAAGGGAGGGTTTGGCGGCAACAGAACAGCACAGCTTTCCTCTGCTCAGCTTTGCCGCCTGTCTCCCCCAACCTTAGAGTCGGAGAGGGGACTGGTGCCAATGCTGAGTCTTGCTGAGTTGGGAAGGGGCTCCTTAAGGAAAAGTGCTTTCTGGAGCCCCCACTCAGTCCAGCAAGGTGGCAAGGCTTTGCAAGGGGCCTCCATCATGGAGGTGGCAGGAGGTGTTTTGCCTCAGTTGCCGAAATGTCTCTAGATCTCGTTTGGCCTAGCATCCATTTGATTCCTCCCAGTACCCTCATGTGGTGTTTCACCGTAGCATTGTGGGAAATTAAAATAATGGTTCGAACGAGCAGCCCAGGGCTGCTCAGAATGATTCTGCTGCCACCTCCCACCCATCGGTCTAGCCTGCCAGGCCCACAGCAAGAGAAGAGGGTCCACCAACAGAGATCTTGCAAAGAGCCCCTTCAACCTGCAGGGTAGCAAAAGCACTGAGCAGCTCCAAAGCTAGCCTCAGATTTTTGTGGGCCCCATGGGCACCCCTGCCATTGCTTCGCTCACTCCAGGTGGCCTCTAAACAGAACAAGAAGAAGCTCCAGAGACATTGCAGAAGCCTCTCCTGAACTCTTCTTCTGCCTCAGTTGTGTTGCTTTTCATTTTCATGCTTTCATGAACAGGTTCCTTGATGAGTAGCACCACTCAAAGAGATTTGCCCCATTTTTTAATATATCCCTTTGCTCCCATGCATCAACTCCAGATGTTCATAACCCTCTTGAGTGATGTTGGAAGAAGGTAAAAGAGTATATAAATAAAATTTTATTTAGTTATTTAGTTATTTTATAATTGTTGTTGTTGTTGTTGTTGTTGTTGTTGTTATATTATTCACCAGAATTAATCCATTCCTTTAGCCCTGTGTTAGGGCACTGGGACATAATTCAGTTACCTCTGTCACTAGAAACCCTATCAGATTCCAGCTAATTCACACCTCTTCTCTTGATTTAGAGAACTTCACAGAATTCCTGACTGTTGGCGAGGACGTTCACGAATTTGTCACGGATCTGAAAGAACCAGGGAAATACACAATATCTGTTACAACATTCAGCTCTTCTGGTTCATGTGAAGTTCGGGAAAGCCAATCTGCCAAAACACTCAGTTTTTATATTAGTAAGTCTACACATAGTTATATAATATACATCAGTATCTGCAATAGTATATCTGGTCGGTACTTAAGTTCATCGATGCTAAATGTTACTTCTCCTTTGCCTTGTTTAAATCTGATTCTTATTGTTTTGGGTGCTTCCTCAAGTCAGTTCCTCAGTTGAAAGTTCTGGGAGCTTTCTTTGAATGAGAGAGCACTGGCGACCTTATGGCAAGGATGGATTACCTGTGGCCCTCCAGATGTTGTTAAACTCCAGTTCCCATCACCCCAGGCAGCATGGCCAAAAGTCAGGGATGATGAGAGTTGTAGTCCAGGAATTTATGGAGGCCCACCTGCCCCCACCCCACTTTAAGGCATCAATGTCATATTTAGATTCTCTTCAATAAATGTATGCAGGTGTGATGGACTGACAAGCACAAAATTTTCTACCGCTTGTTCACAGTTTTCAAGCATGCATGTGAAGAATCATAGGTATACTTTTTAAAGGCAGTGGGTTGGATCCAGAATAACACTGGTTCTCAGTTAGTGGGGAGATCCAGCCTTTGAAGGTGATTTCTCCTTGCTTCTGGTGATGCTTCAGGTCCCACGGGGGAATTGATAGAAGAGCTCACTGAGAAACCTCAGAACGTCATAGCGACAGTGCTGACCTCTACCACGGCCTCGTTGTCCTGGACTACTTCACAGGAGACCAGCAGCACTAGCACTATCATATCTGTCGTGTCCTTGACATGCCAGAAACAGAAGGAAAGCCAAAGGCTTGAAAAGCATTATTGCTCAGAGGTAAGAGGAAGAAAACACCATTTCCCAGGCCGTCACTGAGTTGCAGGTGGGACTGAATTGCATATTGTCAAATTTGGGTTTGCACAGTGAATGTGGAATTGGCACTCTTGTGCAACAAAGAATCGGGTTATTTGTGGTAAGGAAAGTGTCAGGATTGTGCAGAGGAAACAACCGCTTGATCTGGCATTGCATAGCATCCAGACATAGGAGGCTTCCTTATACGGAGTTGCACTGTTATTCCTACTAGTTTGGTACTCTCCTGAATGACTGGCAGCCATTCTCCACGGTCTCAGGCAGGAGATATTCCCAGCTCTGCCTGGAGATGCCGGGAATAGAACCTGCAACCTTCTACATGCCAAGCAAATGCTCTGCCACCAAGCTATGGCATTTCCCTTAACCTCCCCACAGTGAAATCATTGCCCCTCCCAGCACATGTGGCACAAAGAAATCAGGATGAATGCTCAGTAAAGGAGGCCATCTGGGGTGACCATGGGGCATGGAGGATATGGGCACAGTGAAGAAGACATGGCTGTGTTTCTTGGGCTGCTTGAGCTTGACTCATAGGGTATTTAAGAAAGACTTCAGTGACATTGGTTTGGCTGTGAAGAAATCAGTGGCACTTCAGTATATATCAGAGGATCAGTAAATCTAACTGAACACCAGGGAACTTTCTTCTGAGTAAACATGCACAGGAAAGCACTGTACGGCTACATTCCCAAGCACACACAACCAGGGAGAACGTGCTATTGAATGCAATGGAACTTACATCTGAGTAAATAGGTGATTGGTTGTACAGTTGGTGCTTGGGTTGCAAACATGATCTGTGAAGGATGCACGTTCGCAACCCGCAGCATTCGCAACCCACATCTGCATGTATGCACACCGCCCAGTACTTCCAGGTTTCGGCGCTCCGTAACCTGAAAAAACGCAACCTGAAGCGGCTGTAACCCAAGGTATGACTGTACTGTCAATCCAGCCCTACCATCAGGCAGGTGCTTCTGGCAGCAGATTCTGAGTGCCGTGAAAAGGCAGAAGCGTTATATAGTTTATCTTTGTATTTTCACAGCTGGGGTGGCATGAAACTCACATGCCAAAGTTAACATGGCTGGCCTTGGCTACTTTGCACCTTGATTTCGAGCAGGGAGGAGGCACCATTTTCTGCTCTGCCTCAGGCAGCAAAAGGTCTTGAGCTGGCCCGGATGCTCAACATGCCTTCCTTTCCTTACATATGCTCTGTCTCATTTCTACAGGTGAATACAAGCAGCAGCTTTATCGAAAACCTGGTTCCTGGTGCTCAGTACCAAGTTGTGATTTACTTACAGAAGGGACCGCTGGTTGGGCCTCCTTCCGATCCTGTGACATTTGCCATTGGTAATGGGATACCTCTGCATACCTCTGTTGTTTTGGTTGCTTGAAACCAGACATTTTAGGCAGAAGAATTATTGGTAGAAGAATGAGAGTGGTGCTGCTTCTGTAGAAGCCTGCAAGGCCCATGGGTTGAGTTAAACATTGGTTTTGTCTGCACATTACAGAAAGCAATAGATAACGCTTTGCCAGGAATGCGCCAATTCTAGCCACTTTGCTCCTCGCTCCTCACACTAGGAGGAAACAAGCCACCATCTCTGTCTTGGCATTACATTTGGATTAGGGATTATAGTTTGTTTCCTCCCAAGGCGAGCAAGAGGACAACTATGACAGCCATGGAGCCATAGCTTACTGATTATGGTTTGAGAGCCAGTGTGGTGTAGTGGTTAAGAGCGGTAGTCACGTAATCTGTGAAGTCTCTCAGCCCCACTCACCTCACAGAATGTTTGTTGTGGGGGAGGAAGGGAAAGGAGAATGTTAGCCGCTTTGAGACTCCTGAAAGGGAGTGAAAGGCGGGATATCAAATCCAAACTCCTCTTCTTCTTCTTCTTCTTCTTCTTCTTCTTCTTCTTCTTCTTGGAGCAAAACAAACCAGAATCTATGCTTCAGTTTTAATTCTAAACCAAGAACTGTAGCATGTTTTCTTCATGTTCTAATCTGAAGGAGAGAGTCCAGATAACCTGCTCACTGGTAATCCATTTATCCCCTTATACCTGTAGTTGGTGGGGAATGAGACTAAGGGTGTGCCTTATTTACCCAAGACATTGGCTTGGCCCCTGTTTGATCACATGTATAGTACTGTATGCCTCAGAATTTTGCATGATGACTAAATAGCTCTTGTGGATGAGGTGGGAACGAGGTGACCCACCTCTAGCAGAAACTCTATGTGCTGAATTGCAAACGTATTAATAGCTTTCCATGTCTGTTTTACAGTGCCAACTGGGATAAGGGATCTAACACTTTACCCTTTGGGCCCTACTGCTGTAGTCCTCAGCTGGAACAGGCCTCTCCTGGGTGTTTTCCGGAAATACATTGTAGAAATGTTTTATTTCAACCCGTCAACAATGACCTCGGAGTGGACAACGTACTACGAAATAGCAGCAACCGTCTCCTTGACGTCATCAGTGGTAAAGCACACTTGGATGCTGTAAATGTCTCTCACACGTTCATGCCCAAACTTCACCGTTCACACACAGAGAGAAACAAAATTAATCTAAAACAATATCCCTTTTAAATGCAACTTCATGTAAATACAGTCAGTATGCTTAACAACAGAACTACATTTGACTATTTTAATCTATGGAACTGGCACTATTACAAGAGGCACATAATACTCATTCCACACTGGTAATAAATCAACATTTTAGCGTGGCAGCACCTACACTTTGGATCCCCCAGCCTATTGACATCAAGCAAGTGCCTTCACTGTAATATTTTGCCTGCTTAAAACATGTTTTTTGAGGGGCAAGCCTATCCAGAGACTTAGAATTACATGGGTTTCATTTCACTTTAGCTACTGTTGATTTTAATCTTCTTCTGAATATTTCAAAATACCTGTTTTAACTGTTTTTTATACATGATATTTTATATTGTTGTAAAACTCTTGCCTTTTTTATGACGGGGTGAGCTCCTGTTGCTCGCTCCCAGCTCCTGTCAACCTAGCAGTTTGAAAGCATGCCAAAAAGTACAAGTAGATAAATAGGTACCACTCCAGTGGGAAGGTAAATGGCATTCCCATGCGCTGCTCTGGTTTCGGTGTTCCGTTGTGCCAGAAGAGGCTTAGTCATGCTGGCCACATGACCCAGAAAAACTGTCTGTGGACAAATGCCAGCTCCCTCGGCCTGTAAAGCGAGATGAGCGCCGCAACCCCAGAGTCGTCTGCAACTGGACTTAACCATCAGAGGTCCTTTACCTTTTAAAATAAATACGTACAGCAATTCAATGCCAAACACTCTTTAGGCAGTCATAGGTATTTCCGGTCCAATCCAGAATGTAGTCTTAATGTCGCTTTCAGATCCCACTTTTTCAGGTGCTAATTCTCTTTCTTCCATGCCTCTTCTTGCTTGCACATCTTTCAGAGAATAGGAAACCTTCTGCCTGCCTGGTATTACAACTTTCGGGTCACCATGGTGACATGGGGAGTCCCAGAACTGAGCTGTTGTGACAGTTCCACCATCAGCTTCATAACAGGTAAATAGAGCTTTGGAGAACCTTTCAGAGTTTGTGTGTGTGGTTTTGCTCTTTGATATAAGACAACAATGTGGAGGCTGCTGGCTTCTAGACGTTGATGGATTACAATTGCCACCATCCCTGACTGCTGGCTATGCTGACTGGGGCTGATGACATTTTGAGTCCAAAATACCAGGAGAAAAGCAGGTTATGGAAGGCTGGTCTAGTGGATAAGAGTATTGGATTAGGCTCTTTGATAATAGGAAGAAACCATTGGGCCTGCAAACCACTGTAGAACTTTCTTAAATCTGCAGTGACATATGATGTTTCACGAATCATTGCTTTAGTGTTTTTTTAAGTAGACAGCAACAGGAACTAGAACCTTGATTATTTTTTTTAAGAAGAAAAAAGGAGATGCTGAGTTTTGCCGTTAGTTCCAAATTCTGTACTTTCATTGTGAAATTGTAGCACACTGCTGATTTCAGGATTATAATCTAAGTATGGACCAGTGTGGCCTGCAACAAGATACTGCAGTGCTGAGTGCTCTTGTTCAGAGTGCCAGCCAGCCAGCCATGTCCTTTTCCGGGAGACCCCATTCCATTCTCCGGTTTTCTGTTCCCACACCCCAGCAGTCAACCAGCATTCTGTGGCCACTGAGCATGCTGAGTTTTCACTGAGTTGTTTTGGAATTTCGCCCACTCCTGCGGCTTTGATTCCCTTAATGTCTGCAAACATTCATTTCCCCTGTCATGTGTAGGTGGTACTATTATGGCTACATAAGGATCCACACTAGGAACATGGGTTTGCTGTTGTATATCCAATTGTGAAATGCTTTGCAGCCTCAAATTAGGTGCACTGTTTTTCTTTCTGATAGCTCCAGTATCTCCTGAAATCACTTCAGTTGAATATTTCAATAACCTTCTCTATGTCAGCTGGATCTATGGGGATGACAACACAGACCTTTCCCATTCTCGAATGTTGCACTGGATGGTTATTGCAGAAGGGAAGAAAAAGATAAAAAAGAGTGTAAGCCTATACACCTTGTACTTCCTTTGGGTTTCACATGCAGAGAGGCACAATGCCATGGATTTTTTTAAAAAGCAAAACAAAAGCTTGTTATGGGGCAGTGGGGGTTGCACCTGCAAGGGCCTTCGCACAGCACTTTGCAAGCACCAGAAACTAGTTGATTGTTTGCAGGCTGTCGGGGCTTGCAACAATGATCATTCGGTCATTGGGACTTGCTAGAATTGATGCAAATGGAATCCCTGTTCTGGACCTTGTGCAGGGTAGAAATATATAAGAAAGAATCCTAAAAAGTATTACTGCAAACTGTCTTGAACTAGTTACAAAATAAATGTTGCAAAAATACAAAGTGACACATTGTTCTTAAACAAACTAACAATGCGGTCCAGTCTTCTTTAAGTCCTTAATATAGTTTAAGAACATTCCTGCTTCCAGAGAGATATCCTATACAAACAACTTTGTTCTGCTATATAGCTGCAGATATAATGTTTTAAGTGCATTTTAAGTACATTATTCAAATGTGACCTTAGATGGTGATGGTGAACTTATGGAAAATTCAATATATTTTTCAAAACGTTTAAAAAAGAATGTTTTATATGTGTCTAGATTCCAACCAGGATTGCTGAGCTGAGCTCTTACTGCTGCTGGCTCCCATGCCAGCTGAGATATAAGAGTTCTCAGGTTTCCCAGCAATGAGTCATTACTTAGTACACACACCAAAACTGAAATCTCCAGTCTCTCCTTATTTCAGCGTTTATCTAAAACTGAACCTTCTGCGTAATGCAAACTTTTCTTTGCAAATGCAAATCTTTACGTAAGTTTTAAACTTCAGTGCATATAGACATTACATGTTATGCACATTAAATCTATATCTTTAGCAGGGCTCCCCTTGCAAGCTGATCCCCTAAAATCAGCTGATCATTGGTGCTTGCAGAGGGCACTGCAAAAATAGATTCCTCTGGCATTATTGTGGCAGTGGATGATTGGCAGGTGGGCGGTACTGTCTACCTGTCAGACTTGACCTACAGGGATGGGGGAAGATAAGGATCTGTCCTGCCAGCTGGGTCCAGTTCTAGACAAACTGGGCTAGAACAACCACTCACTGGCGCATCATGCTCCCACCCACTTGACAACAGGGTTCAAAGTAATTTCAGTCTGCTGTGGAGTCACCTCCTCTTTGGGCACTGTTTCACGCACTGACCATTTTAGGTGACGCGAAACGTCATGAGCGCTGTGCTCAACCTGCCACCCGGGGACATCTACAATCTGTCAGTAACTGCTTGCACCGAAACAGGAAGCAACACATCTGCGCTTCAGCTTGTGAAAGTTGGTAAGTTATTCCCTATGAGAATGGGCTGCAATTTCATGAAAGCAAAATATTGCCAAAGACCCGGGAGGCGGTAAAACTGAGAGCACCACAGACAACAGAACTGCCTGGTTTTTTTGCAGTTAACATGAACTGTCGAAAGAGTAGTACTGACCACTAGGTGTTGTATTTTAAGTCTCTTAATAAAAGTAGACAGGGTTAGATACTAGTTTCTTGGCTTCAATAAATAAATAAATGGAGGGTCATGAAAGCTTCCAGTCACCCCTTCTCTCCTCTCCCCCAGGCTGGAACATCCTGTTCTGCCCCAAAAGCCTCTCTGGATAGTCAGGGGTCATCCCTGGACCATGTAGGATGAGGCCCAGAGAACTGCTAATGGGGGAGGGGAAATCACTCAAAGTTGGACAGAGCTTTGCCTAATCTGGAGTGATTCCTCCCTCCAGGTCCCTCCCAACCTGACAATTCTACAATGCTATGATTCTCCAGCAAACCTCTGCAGGCCCACCTAGCCTTGTTCATGGGAGGTTGGGGGTGGTGGCTCCTGAACCTCCAGAGAAGTCTTCCAGGGGGAACAAGTGGCCGGGGGCAGGGATGGAAAAACCTCCTTCTGTTCATTTATTTTAGAATCCAAGCCATTAGGTTCTGAGAGAGAGAGAGAGAGAGAGAGAGAGAGAGAGAGAGAGAGAGAGAGAGAGATATATAACTTGGTCCATTAATTAAAGCACAGATGCAAGCAAATTTAAATTAACAATTTGGTGAGGGTCAATTTGGTTTTCAGAAAGAACTAGGAGCAGAGCAAAGTCACCTTTGCAATTCCGATTTTAATAGCAAGAGGACTAGAAATTTAGGTTTATATGTAGAAAGTCTGTGTGTGCAAGAGAGAGAGAGAGAGAGAGAGAGAGAGAGAATTAATCTCATATCCCACCCTTCCTCTTCAAAGTAAGAACTTTATACACCACACTTCCTCCCTTCAGATATGTATAGACCACTGGATAACTCAGTTGGTTAGAGCATGGTGCTGATAACACCAACATCACTAGTTTGATCCCCATATGGGGCAGTTGCATATTATTGCATTACAGGGGGCTGGAATAGATGAAAACCAGGGTCCCTTCCAGCTCAAAAATCTTAATTCATGTGTGTGTGTGGGTGTGTGTTTAATATAGCCCAGAAAAAGGCTAGGCAGCTTTGACTGAAAAAAATATGCCCAGTATATTTCAGAAAGCAAGAAAAAAATTATGAGGACAGAAGAATACTATGCAATAATGCAAAACCCCGGAAGCTATATTTAGAGTAAATTATATTGAACAAAGAGCCAGAATTAGTAATAGTAGAGTCTGTCATGGATGCCCACCGCCCCCTACACTGTTTAATACATTTATAAAGGATGCAATTAATAAAATGGAACAAGTACTACAGCCCAGCATTAAAGTAAAAGGGAAGGAAATGGGTATGTTTTGCTGATGTAGCAGTAATGGCAGACATAGCACTAATGGAAATATTATTATTATTTTAAGATATGGAAGTGCTAAATACAATGAAGTCAGGCTTTTTGAACTCCAGCTAAAAATGAACAAAGAAAGATTTGAGAGATAGGTAGGAACCTGTCATGGCCCATCCCAGATAAGGAAGGCTTGCGTCTGATAGTTAACTTTTTGTTGGGAAGAGAAACACCAGCAGCAGCTTCCATGGGGCTCCAGATGCACCTTATTACATGCTTCTAGCTTCTAGGCAGCTGTCCACAGGTCTGGGCTCTATGAAGCAGCTGCAGCAACAGTGAGACCCTACCTCTCTGCTGGCTTATAAACTCTCCTCTGGTAGGTTGCATGCCCACAACCTAACGACTTTTCCTGCACGGAAGTCATCATTATTCTTATTAACTTTGAGAAATTGCTTGTCAAAATCTCCTTCAAATAATAACCCAAGGAAGCCGGATATCAACATGAGAAAAAACCAACTATGTGAACTTTCAAATGTAAAATTAAAAAAATGACACCAACTTTTTCCTTGGGAAATGATATAAAAATTCTGAATATGACGGGCTTTTGAACAGTCAAGGGTTGTGCGTCTTAATGAGCTTCCTTAAATATGGCACACAGTCTCATTTTGACCATCTCAGACGCGCAGCAATCTTAGGGTCAGACAAGCCAAGAAGAGAAATGTGTGGTTCTAGCTCCACAAAATAACAGCTTCCGGAACCCTCTGTCATAAGTTGTGCAAATATCATTTATCTTCCTAAAGGTGCACACACACACACGCGCCAGTTAAGACTCGACTGAAAAAAGGAAATGAAGCAATAACTGAAAATAGGGAAGAGGGAGCAGCCCACTACTTAAGGGTGTTTCTGTTTAAAAATTGCCTGTTTACTGCTGACAGAGCTTTGGGGAAAGTAAAAAGACATCTCTGTGGAACCACTAGATAGCAAGTTCTTCAACTGGTTCTGCCTGCAACATCTTCCCATTGGATTTGTAAGATACCTCTGAAGTTACTCTCTTCCTGTCCCCAGAACCAGCTCCTCCGAGGTCACTTTTCGCTGTGAATAAGACCCAGACGTCTGTGACTCTCCTGTGGGTGGAAGAGGGAGTTGCTGATTTCTTTGAAGTCTTCTGCCAGCAGGCTGGTTTGAGCCAAGACACAAAGATCCAGGTATGTGTTTTCTTCTTTTTCAGGGATGTTCTACCTCCTCTTGTATCTCGATGGTAAAGATTTTGGAATCTGTTTTGTCCCCCGCAGTTACGTTATCTTCTCCTGTTTGAGACTCTGATAATAACCAACATGGTAGTTCTCAATTCAATAGTGCAACCCCAGTTTCTGCTGATTTAATAAACGAAAGCTGTCCTACATGAGCCCTTTTCAGGTGCTGAGATCCACGTGTTCAGGGAATCCATCTAGTGGGATGGGGAACAGGACAGTCCCTCTGGCCACACTCTTAGCTTTAAGAGAGTCGGGCTTTAAAAGAAGATTGGGCAGGTTCACTGGGGAATCATGCTGTCCGTGGCTACGAGCCACGATGACTATGTTCTACAACTTCTGAATACCAGTTGCTGGAAAACACCAGTAGGGAGAGTGTTGTTGGACTCAGAATCTGCTTGGGGGCTTCCCATAGGCATTTGATTGGCCACTGTGAGTCTTTGGCTTGATCCAGCAGGCTCTTGTTATGTATCTGAATTCAGTTCAATCAGGAATTGTGTACTATCAGAGCTACTGCTCACATGAGAGCATCTGCTGCAATACAGCTGTTGGTCACAATTTCACATGTTCAACTCTGTGTGTGGCTCGCACTGTGGCCAGAGGGGTGTGTCAATGTCTGTGCCAGTGTGACTCGCTAGTGAACGCCCTTCCCTTTCCACATGCTCCTTGAGAACACCTGAAAGGGATATAGTTTTGATACTTTTCTGATTCCCTCATTATACTAGCACATCAGGACCAAGGTTGCTTCACAACATGAATGTGTCCTAAGCTAGGCGTCCCATCAATTGACGTTTTCATTTGCCTATTCAATTTGCCTCCCAGCAATTAATCAATGAAAAGGTAATTCCATAATGTGCAACATCCAGCCCTATTTGTTATATTTAAATAGCTTTGCATGTTTGCAAAACTGCAACACAGGTGCCTTTTTAAGATCCTAACAGGAGGGTATGATTTTCCTGAAGTGCGACGTAGTTTGGGGATAACCAAATGCAAAGGAAAATAGGGCTCTTTAGTGCAGAAGGGGGAACTGGAATAGATACATCTTCTTATCACCCTTATAAGAAAGGGTGCTCCAAAATGTAATTCTCTCTTACATCTAGGAACCAAGGAAGCTGCCTTATACTGAGTCAAATCATTGGCCCATTTAGCTCAGTATGATTGGCAGGGGCTCTCCAGAGGTTCAGAGAGGGTTGCAGGGCAGCTGCTCTGCCACTGAGCTACAGCCCTTCCTTGGCCACAGCGCTTCTAAACAACTACTCAAGATATGATGTTGCGGACTCCAACTCCCATCAGCACTAGCTGTCATTGCTATTGGTGAGGGATGATAGGAGTTGTAGTCCAAGACTTCCACAGGGAGCAACTTTGATGACACTTGCGCTATAGGGTGCCCGTTTACATATCACCAAAAAGGGGGACACCTATTTGCATAAAATTGAATGTGTTGATGCATGTGAACAGTTGCAAACTTGGGTATAAATACTATAATTTAAAGACAAATGCCATATATCTCACCACAGTGGCAATGGCTGTGACCAGGTGAGCTGCGTACCTGTTGCTTCTGCTGACAAAGTGCTCATGGTCAATGGGTCTCTTTGAGAGCCTTCTTGCTCTCCCTTCTTGAGGCTGTTTTATCCTTAAACACGACTTGGAGCGGAGATCCTGCAAAAGGGAGGACTCCTTCAAATAGAGGACTGTCCTTTAACAGCCCTTCAGGTATAAAGCACGACACTCAGCCACTAGTACCCAGAAAGAAAATCCTTTAGTATTTTCGTATCCACCAGTTTGGGAATCTGCAGCAAAGCACAATTCATTAGGAAGGAAGCTCTTCCCTTTATTTCAATTTCTCTGGTTCTGCTACCCTTGGGCTTTCCCCCATGGGAGTTCTGGCTTTGAATGCAAAAGGGAAAGCCAGCAATAATATGTCAGAGAGGGGGAAACAAGCAAGTTAAAACTAGTTACAGTTTTAACCCTTCATTAGAACACCACTTCTTGTTTTCTTGGTCACATCCACACTGTGTATTGAAAGCACATGACTTCCACCAAAGACTCAGTTCCTAACCTGGTGTGTGGTAGAATTAAGGCATAGATTTCTTTATTTTAATAACTGAGTTATAGAGGTGTTGGTGTTGGAATCCAACAACAACAACAACAACAACATATTATTTATACCCCGCCCATCTGGCTGGGTTTCCCCAGCCACTCTGGGCAGCTTCCAACAAAATATTAAAATACAGTAGTCCATCAGACATTAAAAGCTTCCCTAAACAGGGCTGCTTTCAGGTGTCTTCTAAAAATCTGGTAGTTGTTGTTCTCTTTGACATCTGGTGGAGGGTGTTCCACAGGGTGGGTGCCACTACCGAGAAGGCCCTCTGCCTGCTTCCCTGTAACCTCACTTCTCGCAGGGAGGGAACCACCAGAAGACCCTCTGCGCTGGACCTCAGTGTCTGGGCTGAACGATGGGGGTGGAGATGCTCCTTCAGGTATACTGGACCAAGGCCATTTAGGGCTTTAAAGGTCAGCACCAACACTTTGAATTGTGCTCGGAAACATCCCGTGTTCCAATATAGGCTGCAAAGAAAGGCTGAAAACACATTAATCATCTTTTGTTGATATACTTTTATGATATACTTTGTTTCTGCTCTGGTATAAAATAATTGTATTTCCACAAAGGTCAGTAAAAACGAAAGCACACCCAAGATTCTGGGTGGTATGAAAAAGTAGACAATGGTCATTTGTTGATGATCTTGCTGGGGCTTTTCTCCTGTTGTATCATCAAAATTTTTGGTTTCTATCTCTCTACGCTGCTTGACCCTTCTAAGGGTACATTCAGATGCAGGGAATATTATGTTAGTTTTTCTGATTGTAATGCAGCATGTTTCTTTCACACTGTAGTTGCATTATGGAACTGCGGCTTGTTGGCTGATATATTGGCAGGTCACGCCAAATTTCATTCACTCCGGTGGGTGTGGTGTGGCACGAAAGCAAACACCGATGGACCAAATCACTTCTGTTCCACCCTGTGTGCTTCTGTTCCCCCATGATCCCCCCATAAACACAGCAGGAGAGAACAGCATGCTGGGAAGGCGCCCCAAATTGTGACTTTACTTCTGCGATCTTGGGGGTTTATGGGCTCGCAGAGGGATTACCATATGTCTGGAGCCAATTAACATGGAAATGAGCCATAAACTTCCACTAGATTCCGCTAGATTTGTGGCTTTTAAATCCTGTGAAAGCTCAAATATAACGTGGAAAGTAACAGGTAGGGGAATATCTGAATGAGGCCTCAGAGGCCTCTGCTAAAAGAAAGACTTTGCCTCATCTGCTTGCTTCATCTAGGTCTAGGACAGCGTCTCTTGCCTTTGCCACGTGCTGGCATGAGTCACGTCACTCTTTCAGAACTGGTTACAAAGCCAGGAAGAAACAAAAAGGTTCACAGAGTTACTATGACGAAACTGTTGATTTGTGCTTGTGTCATGATTTGGTTTTATCGCCTTCCTGCACGGCATGCTGTGGTCAGGAACGGAAGAGCTAAATTCCACATTTGTCTCTGTCACATGTTACAGCCTTCCCAGGACTGTACACAAAACAAAAGAATTGCTGTGAAAATCCCTGAAACAAGAAGTAATCAATTTTAGAATTAAATTAAATAACAAAAATCAAAAATTTAAGGAAAAATTAACCTAGAATTAAACAAAGACTTTACGAGATGCTGGCTACAAAACTAATCAGTTTCCTCAGAAGGAAATAAAGAATTTTATAAACCTTAAATGATTTTAAGTGATATCAAACAAATTCAAGAGCAGGGCTGAACCGCTTCCTTGAGTTTACAAAAAAGGTATAAAAACCTCAATGTCAAGTTTTAAACATAGCCCTATTTAAGAGAACATTATAAACCTTAAATGATTTCCAGCGAACTCAAGAGCAGGGCTGAAACGCTTACCTAAGTTTACAAAAAAGGTTTTGAGAAAAACTTACAAAGGAATACGAGATAAGCTGTTTAAGTTTCAAACAAACTCAAAAACAGGGCTGAAGCGCTCCTGACTGCTGATGTTAAAGACTGATTACATGTTACAGCCTTCCCAGGACTGTACAGCTTGAGAATGCTTTGTGGCTGCCCCACACTGCTGCTATCCATAACTGTAGTTTAGCGAGTTGTTGTGCTGCTGTCTTTAAGGGTGACAACATTTGTCGGATTTGATATGTTCTTTTAATCTCATTTGTTTTTCTTGCAATCACTTTGCGGCTTGTGCAAAGGCCAGGATATAAGTTATCCAAAATGAGGACATAAGTACAAATATGTAGAGGTCTGAATGGTGTGGTTTTCCATGCAAAGCTGGAGTTTCAACACTCGCAAACCTATCCTTTAAGTGCGACGGTGTTGGCTGGCCACCACAATCTCTTGTGGTAGGAATCCCACAGTTTAGCCATGTGTGAAGAAGTGCTTTCTTTTGCCCGTCTTGAATCATCCAACATTCAACTTCATTGGATCACCTGGACTTCTAGTATTTTAAGACAGTGAGAAAAACCTTTCCCTGACCATTTTGATGTAAAAATTGGGTTTTGGCTTTTGCTGCCCAACTCTGAGTCCCCTAAGTCAATGATTGGTCAGAGAAGAATGGATGGAGGCAAGATCCAGTGGAAAGCAAGGCAGATATTTATTTTTCTGTTGAATGGGACCTTGAACAAAAGTGTGCAAGCACCTTTAAAGACTTTTGACATTGCCCAATCCCCTTAGCCAAAGACCACCCCAGAATCATCATACATACATCATAGGGGGCCATCTGCAGCAGAAATCCTGTCTGCTAGGATACCTGATAATGGTTGTTGATTGCATTTAACCTGGGCAGCCTGGCCATTCTTTTGTAATGGGTTAATAATTTAGCTCCTGAATCCAGGTCACAGGCTTACCCTATTCCTACACAAATACTCCCTTAAGACAGGATTTGTAAGTGAAAAGACAATGGGAAGGCTTTCCCTATTTGCCTCCCATACTGCAGAGGAATATTTGAGGTCATTGGGAGAGTCAAAATGGCTTCAGGCTTGCTCTCTTGTAGTCTTTCAGCATAGGCGCCGACTCCATGGGGCTTGAGGGGGCCCGAGCCCCCTCAAAAATTCGTTTGGGGGGCTCTGCCCCCCAATAATCTCTGGCGCCCCTCCAGCAGAGCGCCATCGCCGCCCCTCCCCCAGCCCAAAATGCACAGGGTCGGGCTGCCTGCATGCCTCCTGCCCTCCCTCCCGAGCAAAAGCTCCACCCAATTTCCTTTGGAGCTGATTAATAGGCGCAGCACGCTCTCCCCTATTCGCTCACGAGGAGGCGGCGCCACTTTATTTGCATATTCATGAGCTTATTTATTATTCATGAGCTTTCCCGGGCCCCCCCAATATTTTTTATAAGTCCGCGTCCCTGTCTTTCAGACACATGGTTCATATATTTAGATATGTGTGCATTTATGAATATTTATTCTATATTTAAAATTCTTAAAACAACTTTCTCCACACTTTCATTTTATACACCTTATCATGTCCACTGTTACTTGCTCTCCCCCCCTCCCAAAACTAAGAAGCCCCAAGTATTGCACCCTCTCTTCATATAGGATTCCATTCTTGTCTACTCAGAATCCCCCCCGCCCCCGGTTTCAAATCCTTTATTATTTTATTCACATAATATACATTCTTTACAACAAACAACTCCAAAATAAAATCATATGTAACAAAACCATAAATCTCATGTTTTCATTTATACTGATCTCCTCTCCGATACCTTTACTTGATATTTCTTGCTGCTTGCTGCTTTCGTTATAGAATCTTTATGAAAATTTAAACCTCTTAAATCCTATACGAATCTTCAACAATTTGAATTAATCCCTTCACCTCCCTCCCCCACAGCCCAGTACTTCCCTGCACCCGTGTGTCATCTTCTTTACCTTCTATTATTTTTGTTATTGTTGCGTTAATCACTTTATCCTTGATATATTATCCTATCTGCTTGTGCCTTTTAAACTTTTGCATATTAAAAGGCGCAAGGTGATAGGATAATAATATACTAAGGATGGAATAACAAATAAAGTGAATAATGCAGCAATAATAATGTCTACTCAGAATTAAGGCCCTCAGCGTTCAATGGGGCTTGCTTTCTGGTAAGCCACCCGGCATCTGTCATGAATGCTTAGTTGAGATTTCTGCATTGCAGGGGATGGAACTGCATGACCCTTGGGGTCTTCTCCAATTCTATGTTTCTAAGCACATACAATTTAGTTTAGCCTGCATTTGCTTGCGGTGGTGGGGAAGGCATATAATAATCAGAGTGATCACTAACCACAAACTCTTTCCTTGCTACCCCCCTACATATAGGAGCCTGTTACGGTCTCTTCACACGTAGTGACCATCTCCAGCCTCCTGCCTGCCACGTCCTACAACTGCAGTGTGACCACCTTCAGCCACAACAGCCCCAGCATCCCCACCTTCATTGCTGTCTCCACAATGGGTGAGCAGAATTCCTTTGATTCGTCACTCACTTCACCCATTTCTCTCCCCCTCCCCCCAAAAAGATGGCCATAGGGCAAGGACCTGTGGAAAATACCCCCAAATGGTTTTCAGAAGATTTCTACATTGCAAAGGGTTAGACTTGATGACCCTCGTGGTCCCTCCAAGTCTAAGATTGAGATGTGGCAGAAGACCATATTAGGCAAAATGTGCATTCCTAAGCATTGAGTCATTAGTCAGATGCTACCTTTTGGGGTAGCATTAATGGGCATGAAATTGTCAGTTGTTGAGCTTATTATTACATTTTGCCTGTCAGGGAACAGAGAGTACACCATTTGCATTTTTTGGTCAATTGCCCACCATTTTTTGTCATCATTTTTTAAAGGACCCCTGTAGTCATTGCAGAAGTGCTCTCTGAGAAACTATTATATGCAGAAATAATTCAGGATTGTTGTCTTTTCCTTAGCATGTCTTGGTATCGTTCCTTAACCTGGCTCCTCCTCCTTGCATTTTCAGTTACAGAGATGAATCCCAACGTGGTGGTCATCTCTGTCCTAGCCATCTTGAGCATCCTTTTGATAGGCCTGCTGCTGGTCACTCTTGTGGTCCTTCGGAGAAAACACCTGCAAATGGCCAGGTAGGTCAGCTTTTACTTCTAATGCCAGTGATGGTTCCTAAATGGTGAATGAAGCAACCGTGTGCCTTGCTGAACTAGGGACTTGGGCCACTGCCTATCGCTTACACAATGAGTGGTGATGACCACCAACTGGGATATCTTTTAAAGGGGATTGGACAAATTCATGGAGAATTTCCCCCAAAGCTCAGTGGCTTCTAGCAATGATGTCGATGTTCGACCTCCACCTTGGAGGCAGTATGCCTCTGGATGCCAGGAGAGGGCTCTTGTGGTCACGTCCTGCTTTGGGGCTTTCCACAGGCATCTGGTTGGTCACTGTGAGAACAGGATGCTGGACTATATGGACCATTGGCCTGGTCCAGCAAGACTCTTCTAATGTTCTTACGAGACCCATAATTTATATTATGATGAACCATGCTCTATGAGGAACAGTTGAAGGAGCTCAATAGGATTGCAACTCAATGAGAGAGCATCTGCTAGGCATGCAGAATTTCAGTCCCCAGCAACTCTAGGTTGTACGCCTCTGGGGGTGAAGTCAAATCACTGTGTTAGCAGTACACAAGTGACCTCCCTGGGACGCAAGTCTGAGCAGTGTGTATGGAGGTCTTGGGCTGCCCAGACAAGCAAGGCAGTTTGTATGGAGACCTCCAGTGTTGAGGTTGGAATGTCTAGGTTCAGAAGACCTCAGATTCCAGATTTGGATTGGGCTGAACCTGACCTGGGCAGAAGGGAATTGGATGAGCTGACCCCCTAGAGCTCCTTTCAAATCTAAAATTCTATGGTTCTGTATGGATGCACCACAGCTAAACCAGGTATTCTCCTGCAATATGTTCACTTCTTAAGTGATAAGCAACAAGTGGTTCCCTTACTTACACATATCCAAATGAATTAACTAATAAGCAATTGGTGATTCCATCACCACCGCAGCAACCTTGTTTGCATGACCTTCGGCACTCCTGAAACTCCCACCCTTTGTCCAAGGACTGTCCTCATCCTGGTTGCCAAGTTAATCCCATCACTGATTCATTCTGCAAACATCTATCAATGAAAGCCTTGCAGAAGGATTAAGACTCCCTTTTCCTTACAATTTCCATGCACACTGTGCATAAAAATAATTTCCTCTTTCCTTTCAAGGTTAACAAGGTATGTAATTGCATTTCAAAGCATCACTTTGAGAGAGGAAAAAAGGGGGGTGTTAATTGGTTCTCCTGCAGACATGGTGTTTTATTAAATGGGATGTATTTGATGTACTGTACACATTTCAGGTGAAACATATGCACTTGGAATAGCAGAGCTCTTTTAAATTGGATTATGTCTGCTTGGCTCTTATTTATAGCTACAGCTGTTCTCCAGGTGATGCTCACCATATTTTTTCTGTTCTATGACCTGGCAATAAACGCAATTCTCCTCCTTGAGTTTGCTCACCGGTACAAATGCAGATGTTACAGAACAGAGGAGAAATATTGCCGGCTACCAAAGGTTGCAGTCAGATCTGCTGACTCTTAATTGTTCTGTTAACCAATTTTGCAATTGCTGGGGAGGGAAGGCTCAGTTCTCTATTCCATTGGGACATGGCTTCCTAAACTTTGGTCTCCAGCTGTTTTTGGACTGCAATCCCCATCATCCCTGGTCCTGCTAGCTAGGGAGGATGGGAGTTGTAGTCCAAAAACAGCTGGGGACCCATGTTTGGGAAACCCTCTACTGTGAAGGGGAAGAACTTGAGAGATTCTGCTCTCTATTGCTCTGTCTGGTTGGGCGCTTAACCATGCTTAGTCAGAAGTTAGCCTCGCTGTGTTCAGTGGGGGTATATTTTTGTTATGGACAAATTTATTGATCTAGTAAGAAGGAGGGAAGGAAAAGGCAGATCCAGGACAGATAAAAGCGAGAGAGACAGAGGCTGATCTACCAATAATCACTTGAGGTCTTCTTCCAAAACCAGGGAATGTGGAGCTGGAACCTTTGTGAACTTCGCTTCATTGGAGAGAGATGGAAAACTGCCATATAACTGGTAAGCGATGCCCAAAGCGATGCCCTTACATTTGCCTGGCTGCTTCTCTTGATGTGTATTGGGGTTTTTTTTGGCCCTAACTCTAAATAATGTTTGCTGTGAGATAGATATTGCAATTCAAACATTAACAGTTGGATCCCACATTTTAAATAGGACGTACATTTTATATTATTTATTCATCTGTAGGATTTTTGCCCCATTCTTCCCCCAAAATAAATAAAAATAAATAAAACAAATCTTGAAAAAGATTATATAAAAAAACTTAGTTCTCTAAGGTGCTACTGAACAAATTAAAAAAAAAATGGAAGCAGGAGGTCACCGGTCCCTTTATTTGCAGTCACATCACCTCTGGGAAGCAGCCCTAGAACAGGGGGTCCTTTTTCAGACAAAATGTTCATTTCCCTCCCCCACAGCCTTCCAGAGACCACATGGCACTGAAAAAACTATTTATTCATTATCTAAATAAATTTCCGTACCGTCTTTCAAGAACAAAATTCTTCCCAAGGCTGCCCATACAACAACACAGTACAGTACACCTATAGCACTCCTTCCCCCTCCTCTTTGACCTCGTCAAGCATTGCATTTCATTTGATTGAGGTCGTGCCTTTCATCCTTAGCTATTTCCACTGAGAAACTGCAATGCTCAAGCATCTGGTTATGTGAGTCAGGGAAGACAAATGCTGCTTTTTCTTCCCCTGGACATATAATCTCCCATAGCAATAAACAGTCCAGAAAATCTGGTCAATGAATTTGCAATGAGTTCTGCAATGAGAAAAATGCTTAAGGGATCATCAGTTAATGCTCTTGTTCACTCATGAAACCCATTTCTTCCACACTGCAGGTGTTTTGTGTACCAAGCCTAGTGTCTCCCAAATGATAATCAAGGGGGTTGGACTAGATGGCCCTTGGGACCTCTTCTGTCTTTCTATAAATATTGACTGAGAGAGAGAGAGACTGAGAGCAAGGCAGATAGACCTGGTTGGCTTTCTCTTCAAGGACTTATTAATTTAAAACCTATTTAGACCCACAAATACCTTTGGAAGTTCCCTCCAAGTCTTTCAGCCAGTACAACGTAAACGTGCTTAGGGTCATGTCATGAAATCCTAAACATGTCTATTGAGATGCTTCCTCCTTCTTCTCAGTTTATGAATACCTCCTGCTAGCTACCGCTTCTCTGAAATCCAGAATCCTAGGCAAGGACTGTAGCTCAGTGATAGAACCCCTGCTTTGCATACAGAAGGTCCCCCAAATTCAGGCGGTGTGCCTGTGTGGAAGGAATCTCAGCCATGCAGCAAAACACTCGTACAACAGCTTCTATTCTACGAAGCTTTATTGTACAGCAGCAAAACAACAACCAGGAGATAGCGAAGGCATGATGCTTCTCCTGTCGCAGCCAAAACAGAAACGTTCACATAACAAAGATGCAAACCCCCCCCCCCAGTGACAGGATGTCATTTCCCTCTGACCTGTTAACCCTGTAAGCTCTGGGTATCCTCACATCCTCAGTCTGAACTCCTGGAGAGCTGCTGCCAATCAGTGCAGAGAGTGTAGACCAAAGAGCAGACTTGGTCTACAGCATCTTCCTCTGTTCCTGTCGTATTAGATCTAAACCAGTAGCCCACTCTAGAGGGCTGAGGAGGAACAATTGTGGTTGCAAGCTCCTTTGAGATCCCTCATGTTTGAGCAATCCTGGTAACCTTGAAATGCAAGTGATTCGAAAAAATCAGTTCAGAATATTATTATATTATATTAAGGTAAAGGGACCCCTGACCATTAGGTCCAGTTGTGGCCGACTCTGGGGTTGCAGCGCTCATCTCGCTTTATTGGCTGAGGGAGCACAACTTTATTGGCTGAGGCTCACAGCTTCCGGGTCATGTGGCCAGCATGACTAAGCCGCTTCTGGCAAACCAGAGCTGCACACGGAAACGCCGTTTACCTTCCCGCCGGAGTGGTACCTATTTATCTACTTGCACTTTGAGGTGCTTTCGAACTGCTACATTGGCAGGAGCAGGGACCGAGCAACGGAAGCTCACCCCATTACGGGGATTCGAACCGCCAACCTTCTGATCGGCAAGTCCTAGGCTCTGTGGTTTAACCCACAGCGCCACCCACATCCCTATATTATATTATATTATATTATATTATATTATTATATTATATTATATACTCTCTCATCTCCTATTCTGAATTGTGAGTGCCCTTGGGCGATTACTGATTCTTTGATTAGCTCATCTGGTAACCAGCTTAGGCTTACCGTGATGTGCAGATGATACCCCGGATATCACCATGTGAGGCATGTGCTTCCCCCAAACAGTGGAAAACCCCAAGACCATGGGCCAATCAGTTAAAGGGCTGGTATGGGGAGCAGGCAGACGTGAAGGTATTTTGCGGATTTTATGAGGTGCAGCCGGCTGGCGCAACTGGCAAAATTGATTTGTTATGGCTCCAAAGCAAGTCTTTTGATGATAAAAACTTCCCAAACTGAATGAAAGCCACCAGCAGGCCCTGTAAATATTGATGCAGCTAATGAACTAAGCGGAAATCAACCTTTATTCCCTCTTTGAGCTCCCAGAAGCAGAGAGCCCTCCGCAGCAATCATTAATCCTCTTTTCGGGGGGGCTTCTTTGATATGGCACCAAAGGTGGAAGATCAAACGCTCTAGCTAATTAATGATCCAAGCTGGAGTTACGCTAACAAGGAACCCCAAATGGAGCAGCCCAATGCTATGAATTTACTTGAGCCTCTGGGGGTGGCAAGAGGGTCCCTGGGGAGGTTTAAAAAGGGATACGATTGAGTGTGAATAGTGTGGGGAGTAGCTGGTTTACTCCACGCAGTGTAGTTGGTTGCTGCATCCCAGAAAACAGGGATCAATTCCTCCTTTTTCATTATATAGCCTTGACTATGCCCATGGTCTTAGCTAGGGCCTCTAACACCCCTACCTCTTCTTCCAGGCTGCCTGTCTAGATTTTAACATGTGACCTATTGATCTCTTGCTTGTCATACTAATCCTCCTGACTTCAGTTGTTAATCTCTCTGCATATTATCTATTAATACTCACAGGCGTAGGAGTGTCTTTGCTTTCCTAACTCTGTTGCCTTCCTGCCTATGGACTGATTATCTCTTGGCGTTTTATATTAACCCTTGGTAAGTCTGCATCAAACAGCTTGCTTCTTCCTTGACTGTAACCGAAAAGTTTTCATTTCCTGCTAGGTTTGCTCAAATCTATGTTGAATATGTTCTCGGCGTTAAAACGGAGTTCAACTCTTGAAATACGAAAGCAAACCTAAACATTAGGAAGAACTTCCTGACAGTAAGAGCTGTTCGACAGTGGAATTTGCTGCCAAGGAGTGTGGTGGAGTCTCCTCCTTTGGAGGTCTTTAAGCAGAGGCTTGACAATCATATGTCAGGAGTGCTCTGATGGTGTTTCCTGCTTGGCAGGGGGTTGGACTCGATGGCCCTTGTGGTCTCTTCCAACTCTATGATTCTATGATTCTAAGAGGGAACTTTGCCCCTTGCACCCATTTTATGATTGGGTGGGGAGGAAATTGGGGGGGGGGGGGCGTTGCACAGAACTCTGTCTAGCCATGCCCTAGAAACCTCAGGGTTGTATCAGACAAAGCTGTTCTTTTTGCAGAAGGACTTCCACTTGCACAGTGGAACTTCTCCCAAAGAGCAAATCTGGGGCACACACAGTGAGGTGAGAGGGATGGGCAAGCCCTTCCATGAATGGGACAATGTCGCTGGATACTGGTGCCAACAGGGGGTGCCAACTGGGGGCTCCTTGGTTGGCATTGACCCATGACATCCTTTTCAGTGGCAGTAAACATCCCTGTTTACTTGGAGATTTGATGGCCTGAACGCACTGTTCTTGGAAAGCCTAAGATACCTGGTTTCGGAAATCTGTAAACTGTTTTTACAAAGTTAAAAATAAATGTTTTATTATTGATAGATTTGCTGCCCTGGGCTGCTATGGGGGAAAAGGGCAGGATATTGAATGAATGAATGAACCCTGCATACTTTGCATATATTCAGTGAGATATGGCTAAGCTTTTACCCACCCCTGATGTGGCTAGTATTCAGCAGTTTCTTTATAGGAAAGCAAATGTCCTTTCAGGTTATATGCCCATTATACAAGAGCCTGTTCCAAAAGGGCAATGGTTCTCTCCCCTCCCCCCCAATTAACCGGCATGCTTTTAAGATCTGCCCAATTTTAATCATTCAGTTACACAAATGAACTAAATATGTTTGCCGTGTGCAAACCCCTTGACCCGTGACCTCTCTTGATGTATGCATTCTATAAGCTAATGGTGTATTGTGTTTGAAAAACACTATGAAAGCCTTGTTAAAATGTGCCTTCGGGGCAGTTCTCCTAACTGGTGGTTCTCTGAACATCTGGTTTACAGCAGCTGTCGTTATTGCAATAGCTCCTTTAATAAACCAGGTCCCTACTAGACGCTCATCTTGCATATCTATCTTGGTTCCATTTTTATTTAAGGTTTTGTTCCTTTACCTGGACATGAACCAAGGTGAAGTGGTTTAGAAATCATTTCTTACCACGTTGTGTGTCCTCAAGTGTGTGTTAGCAGATTTATTTCACGGCATTTGATTAACTCTGTCGTCATCCAGAAAATGGCTGTCAAAAGGTAACCTCTTTCTCTTTCAGGAGTAAAAATGGACTGAAGAAGAGGAAGCTGACCAAGTATGTCCATTTTGTAAACACTTAATGGAAATGTCATTGTTGCCTTCATGCATCTCTTCTCAACAGGGGCAGGAAACCCTTTTTAACCCCAAGGGCCATATTTCATCCTGTGACACATTCTGGGGGCCACATGCAAGCGTGAGCAGGGCCAGAAGCAAAAGTGGGAAGAGCAATGGATGAGGCTCAGGCAGTAGACTGTGGTCCAGCCACACAAAACTCAGTGGTTTGCTACACACACACACACACACACACACACACACTTGCCAATCCTTTGCTTGCTTGTTTGTTTGTTTATACCCCACCCATCTGACTGTGTTGCATCGGCCGCTCTGGATGGCTTCCAACCTATATAAAAACATAAGAAAACATTAAAAATTAAAAAAAAACCTTCCCTATACAGAGCTGCCTTCAGATGTCTTCTAAAGGTTGTATAGCTACTTATCTCCTTGGCTCAGGGGGAGTGGTATAACTCCATAACTTCCAACATTTCTCCGATGAAAATAGGGGCGTCCTAAGGAAAGGTGGGACATTCCAATATCAAATCAGAAACCAGGACAGTTTCTGTAAATCTGAGATTGTCCCTGGAAAATAGGGTCTGGAAGGGGCTCTGGCTTAGACAGTGTCCTGAGAGCTCAATACAGGTCTGGAGGGCCACGTTTAATTGATTAATTGATTGATTAAATTTATATAACTGGACTTTGGGCCTGAGGTTCACTACCCCTGCCTTACAGACATCTATCACTGAAGTAAAAAGAGACCAAGTCCCCCCTTTGCTAATTCTTATGCCGTATGGAACTCCTATATATTGAATCAGACTATTAGTCTAACTGGGACACGGGTGGCGCTGTGGGTTAAACCACAGAGCCTAGGGCTTGCCGATCAGAAGGTCGGCAGTTTGAATCCCCGCGATGGGGTGAGCTCCCTGCTCGGTCCCTGCTTCTGCCAACCTAGCAGTTCAAAAGCACGTCAAAGTGCAAGTAGATAAATAGGTACCACTTTGGTGGGAAGGTAAACAGCGTTTCCGTGCGCTGCTCCGGTTCGCCAGAGGCGGCTTAGTCATGCTGGCCACGTGACCCGGAAGCTGTATGCCGGCTCCCTTGGCCAATAAAGCGAGATGAGCGCCGCAACCCCAGAGTCGGCCACGACTGGACCTAATGGTCAGGGGTCCCTTTATGGGTCCAACTATCAGAGCCAGGTATGGGGAATCTCTGGCCCTCTGGCTGCGAGACTACAACTCCCACCATCCCTGACCACCGCTGGCTGATGTGAACTGGAGTCCAACTATGTTTGGTAGTTTCCTGGGGTCTCATGGTGGTGGTGGGGTATTCTTCGGCTCACATAAAGAATACAGCAACCATCTTGTCTTAATTTAAACATACAAATCAATTTAAACCAATGTCCAATGATGAGAAGAGTCTCTAGGGTTTAAAAGTGGGTGAAGGACTTACCACGCATCTTTGCTGACAAATCGTGCTGCCATTTTTATTTTACCCACAATGCCACAGGGTGGTGGAACTTCTCAGACGCTGCACTGGGGGAAGCAAAGCTAGCAGCTCCAGCCACTGGGGGCTCAACAGACCCCTCAGCTCTGATGCTGCTTCTGGTTTTCCTGCCCGAGGGTCCTCAAAACCCAAATATGTCACTGACTATTACATTTAAGCAAAACAAAACTGTATGTGCCTGCTTAATCTTCGCCACAGATATTGCACCATAAAAATGTTCCTGGCTGGCAGAAAATTAGGCATTAGGGAAAGATCAATTATCTCAAGTTTACAGTGCTGACAGGGTTTGCCTTTCATTAACAATGACAAAATGTGAAAAATCTCAGCAACGTATGTGTTATCAGTGCCGTTCCCCTCTCAGCACAGCGCTCTAATGGCAGTTGCTAATTATGCACCGGATCATTAATGCTAACAGGTAAACAGGAGTAATTAACTGCTGATAAGAGACAAGTTCCTTGGGGTTTGCTGCTTCAAGGAAATGGGGGGAATGTGTGTATATGCTTCACTATTTGCTAATTGGAACATGAATAATCAGGCGAGATAAAGTTGTTTGCCTCTTCTTCATTATTCAGAGTATAAATTTAACAAATTAAGGCAAGTTTCCACAGTGGCCCTGATCCAGTTAAAGTTATTCTTGTCTGTGTTCCATTGAAAGTAACAACTAAGCCCCAAGACCAGTGAGGTGGTGAACCTGTTTTGGAACTAGATATGTAAGAAGGCATAAATTTTCATTCTGCTCTATATTTGTTGCCTGCAGCACTGTTTCCAGCCTGCTGCAGTTCATGTTCTGCCAAAAATTACATTATTCCTCTTTCTGTCCAATGAGGTGAAATTTATGAAACTTACGTCATTTACGTAAGCCATTACATACATTATGTAAATTGTGGTGTTGTTACATTATTCAACCCCAATTATTTCAATGGAAAGGAAGCCCAATGCAAATTGTGGTGTGTGTGTGTGTAATAATTATGTATCGTTTGCAAACTGAAAGCAACAACAGCGAATACTGGTGATTTAACCATGTGAGCCCCTTCCTGAAATGTCAAGTGGTATAGTCCAGACACAGTTTTGCCACTTTATCTGCAGGCCTCACTTTAGCTGGATCAAGGACAATATGGGCTTTTTTTATAGTTCTGTTACTGATTTCCTGACACAAAGGCTTACAGAGCTGAGACAAAATTGTGGGAAATAAAAAATCTGGATGGTTTTCAGATTTTTACCCTTTAGATTTTGACATCAACATTTGACATTCCAGTTTCAGAGTCAAAATTTGACATCAGTGGTTCACAGTTTCTCCATCTGTCTGTCAGCAGGGTGCTTATAGTTGGGAAGAATGAAACCATTAGTACAAATATCACTAAATGCTGTTGCAAGTCCATTGTCAGATACTGTCAGATATTGATTGTGGCCATTTCTGATGCTGTGAAATGTCAGCTGTGGTTTGCTAGATTATGTCAGCCTCTTGAGTGCTACTACAAATTCATAATTTGATGTCCGATGCTATAGTATTAGATATTTGCACATGTGGGTGACATTTAGAGGTTTTGTGCTTTTTTAAACGGAAGGGAGAGCTGGATATTTTCAGCTTCAGTTTTAAATGTTGGCACTTTCTAAGTCAGCCTCCTAAGAAACCTCACAAGATTTGACGGTGTGTATTTTCTTCATCCCTAGAAATAGAAAAATAAATTAGACCTGACGTTAAATGTATCTTCGCATTTAAAATGTACTTTTTAATAAATAGAATTAGCATTAGCTGGGGCCGCTGAGCATTATGGGAACTGCAGAAAATGTGAAAGGAACTCATAGGAAGTCTGGTTGGCACATAACTCTAAGCCATGGTTATAAACCACCACCTGAACCTGGCCCAGCTGCTTAACCATGGTTTTTTAACCATGAAGAAACCACACATGTTAACCATCATTTCTACACTGGCTGGCAGTGACTCTTCAGGTTTTTGGGCAGGGGTCACTCCCAATCCTTCCTGGAGATGCTGGGTGTTGGACTCAGCCTGAGCCCTTCTGTCACTCAGTTTTAGCCTTTCCTATATCTAGAGATATGGGTGGCGCTGTGGGTTAAACCACAGAGCCTAGGACTTGCTGATCAGAAGGTCAGCAGTTCAAATCCCCGTCACGGGTTGAGCTCCTGTCGCTCGGTCCCTGCTCCTGCCAACCTAACAGTTCAAAAGCACGTCAAAGTGTGAGTAGATAAATAGGTACCGCTCCGGTGGGAAGGTAAACGGCGTTTCCATGTGCTGCTCTGGTTCGCCAGAAGCGGCTTAGTCCTGCTGGCCACATGACCCGGAAGCTGTACGCTGGCTCCCTCGGCCAATAAAGTGAGATGAGTGCCGCAACCCCAGAGTTGGCCTTGACTGGACCTAATGGTCAGGGGTCCCTTTACCTTTATATCTGGAGAGCATAGGGTTTGGAAAGACTTCTTTATTCAGTGAGGTTTTTTTGAATTCTGCCCCCTCTGCTTTGGAATGCCTTCTTCAAGGGGGTTTTCCCTGCACCAAAGCTACTTTTCTTTAGGCACCAAGGGATGGATCTACAGTGGTGCCTCGCAAGACGAAATTAATTCGTTCCGCAAGTTTTTTCTTCTTGCGAGTTTTTCGTCTTGCGAAGCACGGTTTCCCATAGGAATGCATTGAAAATCAATCAATGCGTTCCTATGGAGACCGTCCGGGGACAGAGGGGAAGCGCCGCTCTGTCCCCTCTTTTGAAGCAAGGGGCGGCGGGGAGAAGCGATCTCCCCGCAGCCCCTTGCTTCAAAAGAGGTCCGGGGACAGCGGGGAAGACGCGCTGCGCTTCCCGCTGTCCCCGGACCTGGGGCTGCGGGGAGAAGATCGCTTCTCCCCGCCGCACCTTGTTTCAAAAGAGGTCCGGGGACAGTGGGGAAGACGCGCTGCGCTTCCCGCTGTCCCCGGAGCTTGCGGGGCAAGCTTTGTTTTGCGAAGCAAGCCCATAGGGAAATTCGTCTTGCGAGGCAACTCGAAAACGAAAAAACCTTTCGTTTTGCGAGTTTTCCATCTCGCGAGGCGTTCATCTTGCGGGGCACCACTGTATTTTTATTCATCCAGCCTCTTTCTTTCTTTCTCTTTCTCAGCTTATGAATATCTTATCTGGTTTCCCCCTTCTGTTTCGCTTGTTACATGCTATATCTTTGTTTTCAAAGCCCCGTCCAGCTGGATGATTTTGACAGCTACATCAAAGATATGGCGAAAGATTCCGATTACAAATTCTCTCTGCAGTTTGAGGTATGTCCTGAAGCGGATATTAGCTTGCTAGACGTAACTCAGCAAATTGCGCAGAATGGAATGACAGAGAGTGAATTGGCGGCGCTTTCATCATTTATCACATTCATATCCCAATTTTCCTCCAAGGATATGAAGGTCATATGTAGGGTTCCCTTCCTCCCTGTTTTAATCTCACAACCACCCTTTGGAGTAGACTAGAGGCTGTGGCCAGTCCCAGGTCACCCAGTGAGTTTCATGGCTACGCAGGGATTTGAACCAGCGCTCTAACCACTACACCACACTGGCTCAAAGCACATCATTGACACTGCAGAGTGGAGGTGGGAGATTGCATTTTTAGAAGCTCACCTACATTTTCTTTAAAACCCCCCCCCCCGCATGAAGAAATCTAGCAGGTAATGTTTTATACATTCCTTTTCATTGATGTGCTAGTTTATTTCATGCAGGGAGGTTTGTTAGATGGGGAAGCATTAAAACAACACGTGCAAACACTCTCCCTTGTTGTCTAAAGTAGTTCTACTTGGAATTCTGTTGCCTCATCTTATGCAATCCATAGACCCCTTGGCTTGATAGGGAACCAGAACAAGGACTATCTGAATAGCTCATGGCTTGCAGTTTGTTAAATGGCAGCCCACAGGAAGCATTCAGCTTTCAAGATGGCTTTGCCCAGCACAAGTCCCCCTCCATCTGAGCAGCAATTTATTTTCCATTAACAGTATCCATTCAGTAGTGGTGGTCAAGTAAGGTTTACTCAGAGTAGACCCATTGAAGTCAATAACCTAACTTAGCCATGCCCATTAATTTCAGTGGGTATACGCCAAGTAAAATTTAGGAATATCCCGCCTTGTCAATAGAAGCCCTGCAGAAGTGCAATTTTTGCTAGTGCAATGGGACTTTTTTACCCCTCTCCTCTCCTGTGCTCCCCCCACACCCATGAAATTGACTCGGGTGGGGCAGGAGAACCCCCAGAACAGGATAGGGGGATTGTTCTGTTTGGCCAACTGAATAGCTTGTGCAGATGGAAGCAACTGGAAGAGTGTGACGTTGAATTTCACCCACCATGTTGAATTATATCCATCTTTTAGACTACGACTTCCATCTTGGTTTGGGTGTGACCTACTTGTAGGTTGAAGACAGATGGGTTATCTTAATGACGGCATTTTATTTTGTGTCTTCTACAGGAACTGAAGCTGATTGGGCTGGATATCCCACACTTTGCAGCTGACCTCCCCATGAACCGCAGTAAAAATCGCTACACGAATATCCTCCCTTGTACGTTATTGTGGGGATGTGCCTGTTATGGGTGCTTTGACTTGTGCGCTCTAGGGTACCAGTAACACCAATTCTAACCCTTAGGAATCAGGTTGATGCATAGCAATTCTGTGACACGTTCAGGGCCTGAGGTCAACTGCTGGCAATGTCAGACACCAACTGAGACCCAGGCCCTAGTAGATGTCCTCATGCTGCTTCTCTTGCTGTTACTGCCTGTTCTCTTCCTCTGATCTAGAGGGAGAATGTGAGGAAAGGAAGGAAGCATTTTTAAGCTGACCTGAGCCCATAAACATAACTCCCATCTGAATTATCACCACAACAACTGGTTTTCCTATATTTATTCCATTACCAGTTTATTTAACTCCATTGGGTTGTATCCAACTAAGGTTGCTTCCAGGCTGAATTTTGCAGAAGAGAGTCCAATCAAATCCCAGAATGTTAGATTTGCACTTTTCAGTGGCTCTGTCAATCTAGAGCGGCATTTCCCAGACTTGGGTCTCCAGCTGTTTGTGGACTACAAGTCCCATTATCCCCCACCACTGGTCCCGCTAGCTAGTGATAATTGGAGTTGTAGTCCAAGAACAACTGGAAACCCATGTTTCAGAAACCCTGCGCTAGAGCAACAAGTCCACCTTTTGTTTTAATAAAACAGACTTCTTGAAATATGGAGGGTTACAGGGAAATGCAAAGTGTGGGATGAACGAATGACAACTGGGATGATGTGTCAAGACCCTGCAATCAAGTCAGGATGAGTGCAGGATTGACTGCTTATTGACTGCTCTGGCTGCCCCACAAACAAATCAGAATGAATGCAAGGTGTGACCAGAAAGTTTGGTGAATGGTCACAGAAATCAGACAGCAAGAAATATTCCAACATACATACCTTCCAGGCCTTCAAAGTAGGCCCTCTCTGATACAATGCACCGTTGACAATGTTCGTAGAACTGTTGGAAACTTCTGGAAAAGTCCACTTTTTGTACTGCTCCAAGTTCCTTCGTCACAGCAGCTTGGATGTGTGAAATGTTGGGAAATCTGTGCCCTTTCAGTGCAGATTTCAGTTTTGGAAAAGGAAAGAAATCCAGTGGGGCCATATCGGGAGAATATGGTGGGACCACTCAGTAACGATTTCACACAGAATATGCAATTCTTCCACCACCATTTGGACGGACACACAGCGATTCCACAACAATAACTCATGAACTCTGTTGACATTTGTCGCCATTCTGCTCATCGACTGTCTGCTAGACTGAGGGTCATCTTTGATGGTTTGCCGCCCTTCATGGAAACACTTAAACCACTCATGCGCTGTCTTTCGAGTCCCAGCTTCATCTCTGTACACAACTGTGAGCATTTTGTGGGTTTCCGATGCCGATTGTATGTTCAAATATTTCTCGCTTATTCGATTTCTGTGACCATTCACCAAACTTTTCGGTCACACCTCGGAGCTTCACCTCCATGTAAGCTTTCTTGAAGCAAATCAGGGAGAATGCTCAAGCAGCAGGTCATTCGGAGGGGTCCTTAGAGTAGACCCATTGAAAGTTCATTCATGTATAATAACTTTCTTGGGTTTGAATAGGACTAGCATAGAATACAACCCTTTCTGCTTTGGGTAGGATTCAGAATTGTTAGCAATGAATATGCATATATATGTACAGTGGTACCTTGGGTTACATACGCTTCAGGTTACAGACTCCGCTAACCCAGAAATATTACCTCAGGTTAAGAACTTTGCTTCAGGATGAGAACAGAAATCGTGCTCTGGCGGTGCGGCGGCAGCAGGAGGCCCCATTAGCTAAAGTGGTGCTACAGGTTAAGAATGGTTGCAGGTTAAGAACGGACCTGCGGAACGAATTAAGTACTGTATTTTTCGCTCCATAAGACGCACTTTTTTCATCCTAAAAAGTAAGGAGAAATGTGTGTGCGTCTTATGGAGCGAATGACGCTGCGCAGAGAGGGAGAACTGCGCAGTGCCCCTTCAGCGACACACCTGTCCTGCGAAGCCGGAGGACTTTGCTTGGTTGAAGGGGCGCTGCGCAGTTCTCCCGCTCTGCACAGTGCCTTTCCTGCGAAGGAGAGGTGCTGCACAGAGAGGGAGAGCTACGCAGCGCCCCTTCAGCGAAGCGCCTCTCCTGGCTTCTGCCTTAGCCGTGCACAGCCTTTTCGGTCCAGGGGAGCCTTCATCCCGCTGCCTGGGAGAGGCTGCGCACGGCTATCCCATATGCCAGGACAGCAAGAGGGATTACTGTGCAGTGATCCCGCTTGCTGTCCTGGCTTCTGCCTTAGCCCCATGCAGCCTATTCCGGGCAGGGGGAACCTTCCTCCCGCTGCCCTGAAGAAGCTTGGCGCGGCTATCCCAGAAGCCAGAACAGCCAGAGGCTATCCCAGTAGACAGATCCCTCTTGCTGTTGTGGCTTCTGGGATTCAGAATATTTTTTTTCTTGTTTTCCTCCTCCTAAATCTAGGTGCGCCTTATGGTCTGGTGCGTCTTATGCAGCAAAAAGTACGGTACTTAACCCAAGGTACCACTGTATTCAGCTATGCAACATTCCTAAGTAGTCTTAATGAGTTCCAAGGGACCCCAACTGAAGGATGTTCAGAAGTGACAGTAGTGAAGGGGTCGCCTTGCTCTAAAGATTACAAATTTACCAAAACATTCATTAAACGGGCCAGCCTGCAGCCTCACTTTTTGCTCAAAATATCTGCAAATTTATGCTTTAATCTTTCAGAGGTTTAATTAGGAGCTGTCTGGTTTGTGGCGATGCTTTAAGTCTTCTTCCTTTTGCAGATGATTTCAGCCGAGTTCGATTGGTCTCAATGAATGAAGAAGAAGGTTCAGATTACATCAATGCCAACTATATCCCCGTAAGTGAACTGGACTCAAAAGCATCCAAAAGAATAATATGAGGGTGAGGGTGGTGGCTTGCAAAATACCACACAGGCCACTTCAAGAGCCAAACCTTTCAACATATTCCCCGCCCCCCCCTTTAATAGAGAACTTGATTGAGTGAAAATCAATTTAAAAGTATCAAAATTAGGGGGTGGGGTTCCATATGCATGACGAATTCCCTAGGAATGCAGGTGTGTATATATGTACTTCAATTATAAGCAGAATCCATTTTTAAAGGCTGAAATGACCCACGAACCACCTGTATAATAATGGGATTTACCGAATATTGGTAGCAGGCAGGGCTTTTCTTCGGGGGAGACAGGGACGCAGGGGTACACATACTGTAATGTGTATGAGTTACTCGTGCGTAAACTGCCGCCTTTCTAGGCTTAATTGCCTTGGTTAAACCGTTCTGACTGCACAGCCCATCTCCGCGTGGCTGCCTCAGTCGCTATCAGAATCTGTCTGTGGGCGTTTCTTAAACCTTTTCCAGCATAGAAGCTGTCTGACTCCTAGTCGCCTCCTCCTCTCACTGCGCGGGAGTCTTCTGCACAGGGAGGGTGTGGGTACTGGAGGACCTGTGCTCTCCTTACTGATGTCCAGAGAAGAATCCCGGAGCTCTCCCTCCGCTTCCCCCATTTGCCCCCCTTTATCCCTGGTGTTGCGCTGATTTCCTTCCTCCTCTACCGATCTGCTTCTCCCCCTGGTGCTGGGTCCTTCGCCTGCAGAATCTGAGAGCCTCCCCTTCGCCTCTCGCTCTGATGCCAGTTCCCTGACACATATCCATAAACATTTTGTGAATCTACGTTTGGCCTCATTGAGGGGCAGTATTTCAATATGAGTAGGAAAATGAGAGTACCCCTAAACATATTTTTTTTTGAAAAAAAGCACTGGTAGCAGGTGAACTTTCAGAGAGAGGAAGGGGCCTTAAGGAGGAACAGACTGTATGAGCTTGTCAATCAAGCTTCATACTTATTTAGATAATCTATATACCACTTAACATTTTGGGAAAGAAAAGCATAGGCTTGCATTTTTGTTGCGAGGCCCACTTGCAGTGATGAATAAAAGCCCATTCTTAACATTCTGCCCAGACCTGCTTGATCAGGAAACAGGACCCAGGATGGAGCTGAGGTCCTCAGAGGAAGGAAGGAGGCTCCATCTCGTGCATATTTTGACAGTGTCCCCCAATATACCTCTTTTCTTTTTCTTACACGAGGATGGAATTACATGCAGGCAACCTTACAAGAGGGGAGTGGGCAGAAGGACTAAAGTCCCTGCCAAGATTGACTGCGGCTCTGAACCACCATCAGACACGCACAAAAAATAATCTGTGATGGTTGCGGTCAAGACCAGTTGATAAAATGGGAAGGACAAGTGCAGTCCTAACCTAGCATGGCTCTGCGGAAGGAGAAGCCAAGCTGACTCGAGAGCAAATGTGTGTGAAAAGTAAGGGGTGGGGAAGAAATTTGAATCGGTTCCCATTTAATGGTGATTCCACCTCATTCAGTATGAGGCAGTTTCCTATGTTATTCCTGTGCTTTCGAAAGAAATACCCCAAATCTAAAGCCAATCCGAAGGAGCCACCACATGCTTTCTCTTTTAGGGTTACAACTCTCCCCAAGAGTACATCGCTACCCAGGGGCCACTGCCAGAGACGAGGAACGACTTCTGGAAGATGGTTCTCCAGCAGAAGTCGCAAATCATCGTCATGCTCACACAATGCAATGAGAAAAGAAGGGTATGTATGTGTGGAAAATCTTCCAAGCCTCTTGAAATCTGCAGTGGATCTACGTTCCCTCTTACCCAGAATTCTGTTCTCGGTTACAGTCATTCAGAATGCCATAGTCCTCATAAATAGCGTGTTAAGTGGATAATCTAATATACACTGCCTCAAATCATGGAGGTTCTGTTTAGTCGTCACGGCTAATTTTTATCAATAGAACCACACTCAATTAATTTTACTAATATCTATTTATTTTATTTATATCCCACCCCTTCTCCCAAGAGTTCAAGGTGATATACTTGGTGAGAACCAGTGTATCACAGTGGTAAGGGTGTCGGATTGGGACCTGGGAGACCATGGCCTTACTTGGCCATGAAGCTCACTGTGTGATCCTGGGCAAGTCACTGCTTCTATGCCTAACCTATCTCACAGGGTAATTGAGGAAGGGGAGAAGAACCATGTATGCATCCTTTAGCTGTTTGAGAGAAAGGTGAGATATAAATGCAATGAAACAAGTAAGCAGTCCTTCCTTGTGCCTGTTTTATCCTTAAATCAGTCCTGAGAGGCAGCTTGGATTGAGAACCTGTAATTGGCCAAAGGCCACCTTCATATCTGAGCCAGGATTTGCTCCCTGCTGTTCCAGGTGTTGTCCAGTGCTCTAACCACTGCACCACACTGTCACTTTTAAGCCATCTAATCTATTGACCCATCACCACATTTTGTAGAAGCAATTTCCACTGGGTTAGAGTTACGCATGGCCTGATGTGCTTCCTCTTTTTCTGTCTGAAGCCTCCTGCCGCTCAGTCTCATTGAGCACCTACGTTCTAGTACTACGAAATGCACAGACACATATATTTTCTCCACTATCTCCAAAACCATTCATACTTCTGATGTAGGGACATCAAAGCGAATGTTAGCTTCCCGCAGCATGCAGTTTACTGACTCCCCGGGGAGCGGTTTCCTTGTTATAATAGGGAGAAGATTACATTCACATCTTATCTCCACATTATATGACATGCTTTCCCTTACGTTCCATATGTAATCGGGTTTACAGAAAACGTACAATGAAATACAGCCCTCAGTAATCACATTGCTACATATCAGAGGTCAAACCTTTATAGGGAATAGACTCTGTGTGGTTTTTGTGTGTGTGCGTATGCGTACCTGTCATGCACAGTACATGGAGCTGGGTGCAGAATTCAGCTTCTAAAGATTCTCTTTTTTTGGAAAAATGATGTTTCTAGTCCTTAGCAGAAATTGTGTGCATATATTTTTATACACACATGCGCACACAAAGTTGGCATCTTTCTGTTTTGAGAGGTGAAGTCAAATTGCTACATTAGCAGCAGCAAAGCGACCTATCAGGGCACAAGCCTGGGCAGTCTGTATGGGGGTCCTGGGCTGACCAGACAACAAGACCCCCCCCCCGACCTTACTGATAGGGTTCAAAGGAAAGCAGAGCAATACGTTTGGCACCAGCTTGGCTTCAGGAGTTGTTGGAAGGAGGCATAAAAGGCACCATCCAAACGTTTTAGGGGCTCCAGATTTGTGTAGAGTTTATTGCTAAACCAGCTCCATCTGGTACGCAGGCTGAGACCCTACCTGCCAGCGGACTGCCTCGCCAGAGTGGTGCATGCTCTGGTTATCTCCCACTTGGACTACTGCAATGCGCTCTATGTGGGGCTACCTTTGAAGGTGACTTGGAAACTGCAATTAATCCAGAATGCGGCAGCTAGACTGGTGACTGGGAGTGGCCGCCGGGACCACATAACATCGGTCCTGAGAGATCTGCATTGGCTCCCAGTACCTTTCCAAGCACAAGTCAAAGTGTTGGTGCTGACCTTTAAAGCCCTAAAGGGCCTTGGTCCAGTATATCTGAAGGAGCATCTCCACCCCCATCGTTCAACCCAGACACTGAGATCCAGTGCTGAGGGCCTTCTGGTGGTTCCCTCATTGCAAGAAGTGAGGTTACAGGGAACCAGGCAGAGGGCCTTCTCGGTAGTGGTGCCCACCCTGTGGAACGCCCTCCCTTCAGATGTGAAGGAAATAAGCAGTTATCCTATCTTTAAAAGACATCTGAAGGCAGCCCTGTTTAGGGAAGTTTTTAATATTTAATGCTGTATTGTTTTTAACACTTGATTGGGAGCTGCCCAGAGTGGCTGGGGAAACTCAGCCAGATGGGTGGGGTATAAATAAGAAATTATATTATTATTATTATTATTATTATTATTATTATTATTATTATTATTATTGAAAAAACTGTTTCTAGTCCTTAGCAGAAATTGTTTGCATATATTTTTATACACACATGCACACACAAAGTTGGCATCTTTCTGTTTTGAGAGGCAATAGAGTGCCTCTCTGGAGGTGAAGTCAAATTGCTACATTAGCAGCACCAAAGCGACCTATCAGGGCACAAGCCTGGGCAGTCTGTATGGGGGTCCTGGGCTGACCAGACGACAAGACCCCCCCCCCTCGACCTTACTGATAGGGTTCAAAGGAAAGCAGAGCAATACGTTTGGCACCAGCTTGGCTGCAGGAGTTGCCAGAAGGAGGCATAAAAGCTGCCATCCAACCATCTTAGGGACTCGGCTCCAGATTTCTGTAGAGCAGGCATCCCCAAACCTGGCCCTCCAGCTGTTTTGGGACTACAGTTCCCATCATCCCTAGCTAACAGGACCAGTGGTCAGGGATGATGGGAATTGTAGTCCCAAAACAGCTGGAGGGCCGAGTTTGGGGATGCCTGGTGTAGCGTTTACTCCTAAACCTTTTCTTCTTTGGATTTGGGCTTAAGCTACGACGCTTTCCAAGTCTTTGAAAAGTTTTCCTTGACTCTTTTTCTTCCAGGTGAAATGTGATCACTATTGGCCTTTCACGGAAGAGTTGGTTCCTTATGGGGACATCACAGTGGAGATGCTGTCTGAAGAAGAGCAATCGGATTCGGTCTTTAGGAATTTCAGAATCAACTATGTAGGTCAATGTAAAGGGGTTTTTTTTGTTTTTACTAATGCTGTTCGTCCTGCAAACTTTGGATCTAAATTCAAACCTCTTGTAAACACAAACCTTTTATTAATAAAGTGTATCCATAGTGGGCTGCCTTGCCCCATATATCCCTGCCCAGCAATTGTGGTTTTTAGATGTGGCACTGCTGAAATTACTGCATGCCCCCAAAGTTATGCACATAACTTATACTAGAAACTGGGCTTTTAGTGTTGCAGCTCTAGCCCTCTGGAATAGATTGCTGGCTGAAATTAGCCGTGATGTTTTAGCCACTTATTGAAGACATTTCTGTTTAAGTAGGCTTTCCTGGAGGTTTGACCCAGTCATTGATGAAATACCAACTGGGCATCTATGGGAATGGCTTTATAGTTTTGCAGTCTATAGAAATGGGTTTAATTGTTCTTAGAATTTGTATTTTATTTTTCATTTTCTCTTGCACACCTCTTTGAGGGCCTTAGGCTGTGAGGAGGTTTATAAATTTGCAAAATAATAATAATAATAATAATAATAATAATAATAATAATAATGGGAATGTTTATTTTAAAGCAGCCAGTCTTGAGTAGGGCCCTGGCTGGGGTTGGGGTTGGGGTGCTTTAACCCTTTACTCCTGCTGTTGCCCCAATTCTGGATTTCCAGGGACTGTGACTTTCATCGGGAGGTAAATTCCAATGGCTACCTTTCTCACCTTTCAAAATGTCCCTTGCCTGGAGTTGGTGGTCACTGATTTATAAAGGCAACGGCTGCTAAGCGCCACTTTTCTTTCTCTTTCCCCCAGGCCGATGAGGTGCAGGATGTGATGCATTTTAATTACACGGCTTGGCCTGACCACGGAGTCCCTCCCACAAACGCAGCAGAAAGCATCTTGCAGTTTGTACAGATGGTCAGGCAGCAGGCAGCAAAAAGCAAAGGCCCCATGATCATACATTGCAGGTGAGCCTCTCCTCTCTGCCTAGAAGACATTAGCAAAGCAAGGGGCAGAGAAAGTTGTTGCAATGCCTTCGAAGCACTCACAAAGATGGCTGTGCAATTTGTTGTTGTTGTTAGTATTGTTATTGTTTCATTTATGTGTTTTTATTGAAATTGAAATTTTTATTGAAATTTTACATTTTTTAACATCAGAATATCATAACATATAACAAAAATACCATTCCCCAATTCCTCTTCTGGTTTTTTGGGCATATTATCTCTCCCTACTTATTGGTTATTTCTTACTCTTTAACATTTTTTAACACGAATATTATTATTCGCTTATCATTTCAACATCCTCATTCTATTTCCTACATTTATTTTGTTAATTGCAAGTGTTTAATCAAACCCTGCAAATGAGTCCATTTCTTTACATTGATTCTGTAAATATGACATGAATGGTTGCCAGTCTTGAAGTCTTTCCATTAATTTTGCCATTTCAGCGTCTTCCATCTGTTTTCCTTGCCATTCTCCTTTAGTTGGTATTTCAACACTTTCCCATCTTTGTGCTAGCAATATTCTAGCCGCAGTTGTAGCATACAGTGGTACCTTGGGTTACGAACAGTCCTGCTTATGAACGCTTCGGGTTACGAACTCCACAAACCCGGAAGTAGGTGTCCCGGCTTGTGAACCTTGCCCCTGGATATGAACGCAATCCGCTTCTGGGGCCACGGGAGGCCTATGTAGGGAATGTATAGGGTTAAGAACAGACTTCCGGAATGAATTAAGTTCGTAACCCAAGGTACCACTGTACAGGAAAAGTTTTTTCTTCCCTTTTGGCGAATCTTGACCTGAAATGCCTGGAAGGTTTTTTTTGTTTTGTTATTGTTTCATTTATGAACTGCTTCCCAGGAAACATCTGAAAGAAGCTTCACAATGCACAACATAAAGTTAGCCCTCTGCACATAGCTGTCAACATTTCCCTTTTTTAAAAGGAAATTCCCTTATTCCGAATAGGATTCCTCACAAGAAAAGGGAAAAGTTGACAGCTATGCCTCTGCAGCATAAGTGATCTCCTATGATGACGGTGGTGGGTGTTTGCAATGTGAACACTGTTTCCCAAAATGGGGTTGCATTTCAAGCACATTCTCACTTAGGGATGAGGGATAAATTTGATGGGATTTAAATATAAAGGTGAACTTACGTAAGATGCACTTTTTTTGCAAGAATACTAGAACCGAGACACAGTCATCTTTTAAAATGTGTGCTTCTCTGAATTTTGCAATGCAGCTCTGGGTTCAAAAACGCATTGTTTTAGAGGGAAATTGATTTGCAATAATAATAATCCATATATTAAGCAAAATCACATAGAGGAAAAACTTGCGTAATAAATCAAATTCATTAGAACTTTTATTTGGTTTTATTTTGCAAACTGATGTGAAAAAAACAAACAAACTGACGTTGAAATGAGGGTCTTCAGACTAGATAAACGAGCAACACAGAGAAACAAAAAATGGATAGAAGTGCCCATCCCTATTCCCACTGCTCCTTTCTGTTTTGCAGTGCCGGCGTGGGACGGACGGGGACTTTTATAGCATTGGACCGACTCTTACAGCACATTCGGGACCACGAGTTTGTAGATATATTGGGGCTGGTGTCTGACATGCGGTCCTATCGGATGTCCATGGTACAGACAGAGGTAAGATTTTCAGTTGCGCCCCCCCTCCCCAGTGCATTTATTTGTTTTACTTGCGGGATTTATACCCTGTCAATCCCAGGGGGCTTCCAGAAAGTTAAAATGACAATAACTATCACCACCACCCAAACAATTAAAACTTAGCAACATGGCAGAGCAGCATCAAAGCAATCTGCAGAAGTGAAACAAGCACAAAGCCACGTGAAGGTTTGAAAAGCCTGAGAAAGTTTTTTAAAGTCCTTGCCTGCCATTGAAATGACAACAAGATCGGCACCAGGTTGTTGTTACAGATAGGTAGCCGTGTTGGTCTGCCATAGTCAAAATAAAAAAATTCCTTCCAGTAGCACCTTAAAGACCAACTAAGTTAGTTCTTGGTATGAGCTTTCGTGTGCATGCACACTTCTTCAGATACACTGAAACAGAAGTTGCCAGATCCTTCTATATAGTGAGAAGGTGGGGAGGGGTATTACTCAGAAGGGTGGTGTTCAATCTCCCAGGACATTCTATACAAGATCTCAAAGTAGCTGTTTTACTACAAAGGAATTTCAGAAATAGACTGGAAAGAGAAGCTGCTGAATTGCAACTCATTACCAAACTTAAAACCATGGAGAGACCTGGTCTGAACAAAGACCTTGGATTCTTATCTCATTATACATGACTAAGCCATTATTCACCTTCTCACCCCTTGCCTTTTCCTGTAAGACCTATTACAGTCGTTAAGAGTCGTCAACAGGCTCATCTCAGCTATCTGCCAATCTCCCATTCCCACCACCCTTCTGAGTAATACCTTAAAGAAACCATTCAACACGGGTGAGGCTCCCTAAGGAAAACATTCCACACTCGGTGCCACCACTAAGGAGTCCCTTCTGCAGCCACCTGCCCCACCTCAGGTGTGTGCCCAAAGAAGGAGCTCCACTGAACACCTTAGCATGCAGAAGAAGAGCTGTGCAGGATCAAACCAAAGACCCATCTATCCAGGATTCTGTTCCCACAGTAGCCAACCAGGTGCCTCTGGGAAGCCTGGAAGCAGGGCTGGAATGGAGACAGTGTCTGCCACACTCGAGGGCAGCAGACTAGCTTAGGGGATGCAGGGCCATCCTTAAATACTTGGCCACCCTCGCTCACAGCTCTGCCTGGTGCCTGCTCACTGCCTACTTGAATGCTGCAGAAGCAGTAGGTGCCATATGGACACAGCAATGCATGTGCATGGACACAAGAAGACAGTGGCGTAGCATGGGTTGTCAGCACCCGGGGCAAGGCAAGTAATTTGCGCCCCCTAACCCCTAACCTGCCGCCGCTGCCAGCTTCTTCTTGCTGCTGCCTGGGCTGGGCTGGTGTGGTTCTCTCCCGCGCTCAGCGCTGCGCTGGGCGGCTGCTGCACTGTCCCTCCCCCAGATAGTCCCTCACTCGCTCTCTCTCCGCACCGCACGCCTGGCACCCACCCCCTCCACAGTGGGCGGTGACCCAGCGGCTCGGATTGGATTCGCACAGCCAGCACTGCAGTGAGAGAGAATGAGTGAGCCAGGTAGGGGCAGAGAGCTGTGAGTGCGAGTGCCCCCCCCAGATGTTGCGCCCGGTGCGGCCAGCACCCCCTGCACGCCCCCACGCTACGCGTGGATCACAGGCCAATGGTCCATCTCACAGTCTCAGACTACAACTCGCATCAGCCGCAGCCAGCGCAGCTTTAAGTACGGAAGTAAGTTGTCTAGGGCTGGTAGGCTTTATAGCCCCAAATCTCTGGAGGGTGCCAGGTTGAGGGAAAGCTTGCACAGAGTTGTAGAGTCAGAAGGGACCCTGAGGATCATCTAGTCCAACCCCCTGCAAAGCAGCTGTCCCATATGGGAATCGAACCTGCAACCTTGGCGTTCTCAGCACCACACTCTAACCAACTGAGCTACCCAAGCTGAACTGTGTGGTGTGTGGAGAAGCACCTCCTTTCATCTTTCCTGAATCTCCTTCAGCTTCACTGGATGACCCCAGTTTCTAGTATTATGACAGCAAGGACAAGAGGGCGGGACTTCTCCACTTCCCCACACCATTCTTAAATTTAATGGGGACGCGGGTGGCGCTGTGAGTTAAACCACAGAGCCTAGGACTTGCCGATCAGAAGGTCGGCAGTTCGAATCCCCGCAACGGGGTGAGCTCCCGTTGCTCGGTCCCTGCTCCTGCCAACCTAGCAGTTTGAAAGCACGTCAAAGTGCAAGTAGATAAATAGGTACCGCTCTGGCGGGAAGGTAAATGGTGTTTCCATGCGCTGCTCTGGTTCGCCAGAAGCAGCTTAGTCATGCTGGCCACATGACCCGGAAGCTGTACGTCGGCTCCCTCGGCCAGTAAAGCAAGATGAGCACCGCAACCCCAGAGTTGGCCACGACTGGACCTAATGGTCAGGGGTCCCTTTACCTTTACCTAGCATGCTCTCCCCCTTTTTCCTAAGGAGCGTTCAATATTGCAACCTTTTCTCACCGGAGAGTTGTTCCAACCCCTTGATTATTTTGATCGCCACAATTTGTTTTGCCCCTTTTCCAATTCAGTAATATCCTTTCTCGTTGACTTGTGGTAACCAGAACTGTACACAGTATTCCCAGTTTATTTTATTCTCAAACCCTTTGCTTAATGATCTGTAACATGGGCAGGTTCGTGCAGAGATGAGCAGTTTTGCGGGGGTCCCAGTCTCAAGCTCTTGAGGTCTTGAAAGGTCAAGATGAGCACTCTGCATTGAGGCCAGAAGCAAATTAGGAGCCAGTGTGGTTGGTGAAGCCCTGGCCTAATGTGATCACAGCATCTAGTCCCAGTTAACAGCCTCAAACTTAGGGATGGGGAAAATTGATTTCACATTTAAAAGGCAAATCTACCCAATTCGCTTTCTAAAAACCATACGCAAACGAAAACACAGCCATCCTGTGAAATTCACTCATCTCTGGATGTTGCGATGCAGTCCTCCAGTCAAGTGATATGTATGAAAATGCAAATTATTGAAGTGTGCCTAAAGGGGCAATAGTGAAAATAGCATTCCATAATGTTTGGCATTAGGGAAAATTGTTTTGCAAAATTGCAAAGAAAACAATTGTATACTTGGAGGAATTTGAACTGAAGCACTGACGAATTTTCCTGAAGACTCTTAAAAATAATAATCACAAAGAAATGTAGAGAACTGAACTTGAGAATGGTAAAATGAGAACCAAAGAGAAAACTAAACTGACAGATTTCCACATCCCTGGTGTGTATAAAACCAGGCCTTTCTGACACGCTGTACCTCTCTGTGGAGCAGATCAGGGTACTGTCAGGTGAGCTGCTGTTCCTTTCCCCCCCTTATCTATGCCACCCACTTGTTTGCATAGTGGCACTCAATTAGCTTTCCTCCAAAGTGCCCACGCACTAGTGACTGCCAGCTTCTGTGCAGTTTCCGAGTTCCTGCTGTTTGCCAGCTGGCCTCTCCTCCTGTTCTATTGGCAGAGCATCACTGCATCCCCCCTCTCTGTCTCTCATGCACAAACACAGCAGACAGCAGGGCTTTGTAATGCTTCAGCAAACCGGATCTGGATTAAAGAACACCCCCAACTCGTGCCAGTATTTAACACTCAGGAGCAGGATATGATGAAGTAGTTGCCAGGGGCTGGAGTGTCCAGGGAAGCGGGGAGGGAGTCAGCAAGCAAAGGAGGAACCACAAGATTTAATCCCCTATATAGGCTTGGGATATAGGACCGTAAATGTGGCCCTCCAAGCCTCTCTGTCTGGCCCTTGGGTCCTTCGCCAATACTACCCTGGGTTATCCTTGATTGCTTTTACCTGGAAAGCATCCTTGAGCTCTCATAATGCCTTTGAAATGGAACTGTGCTTTCATCCTGTCCTTTCAATTCTGAGCTTGCTGGCCCAACCTCTGAAGTATGCAGGTTGACCCACCTGCCCATGACACCTGAGCTATTTGATTCAGCAGATCTGAATGCTTCACCTCACCTCTGTTCCCTCAAAATAAGAAGAAGAATGAGCCAGACTGGTAGTTTTGTAATCTGGGGAACCGGGTTCACTTCCCCGCTCCTCCACATGCAGCTGCTGGGTGACCTTGGGCCAGTCACACCTCTCTGAAGTCTCTCAGCCTCACTCACCTCACAGGGTGTTTGTTGTGGGGGAGGAAGGGAAAGGAGAATGTTAGCCGCTTTGAGACTCTTTTGGGTAGTGACAAAGCAGGATATCAAATCCAAACTACTACTATTACTACTACTCTTCTTCTTCTTCTTCTTCTTCTTCTTCTTCTTCTTCTTCTTCTTCTTCTTCATTCCTTATACTAAATCCTTTTGATTGGGTTGCCCTAGCCACTCTGGGTGGCTTCCAACAGAATATAATGGATCAAAATGAAACATCAAACATTAAAAGCTTCCTGATACAGGGCTGCCTTCAGATGTCTATGGAAAGTCATATAATCAGTGCTTTTTTCCTGGCAAAATAGGTGCCAGTGCTCACCATGAAGTTGTTACAGTAAGTGCCATGCTTTTTAACAACAAATTGGTGCCAGTACTGAGTATCCCCTGAAAAAACGCACTGTGTATAATTATTTATCTCCTTGACATCTGATGGAAGGGCATTCTACAGCCCAGCTGCAACTACCAAGAAGGCTCTCTGCCCGGTTCCATGTAACCTCACTTCTCATAGTGAGGGAACTGCCAGAAGGTCCTCAGAGCTGAATCTCTGTGTCCAGGCTGGATGATGGGGATGGAGACGCTCCTTCAGGTATACAAGACTGAGACTCTGTAGGGCTCTGTAGGGAACCAACACATGGAATTGGGCTTGGAAATGGGAGCCAATGTAGATTCTTATACCTGAAGGAGCATCTACACCTCCAATGTTCAGCCTGGACACTGAGGTCCAGCGCCGAGGGCCTTCTGGCAGTTCCCTCGCTGTGAGAAGCCAAGTTACAGGGAACCAGGCAGAGGGCCTTCTCGGTAGTGGCACCCGCCCTGTGGAATGCCCTCCCATCAGATGTCAAAGAGATAGATAACTACCTGACATTTAGAAGACATCTGAAGGCAGCCCTGTTCAGGGAAGTTTTTAATGTGTGACATTTTTATGTATTTTGTTGGAAGCCGCCCAGAGTGGCTGGGGAGACCAGTTGGGCTGGGTACAAATAAATTATTATTATTATTATTATTATTATTATTATTATTATTATTATTCCCCTCCATGGACAGCTGTGAGTGATGGAAGCTTCAGGAAGTGAGAATCCCCCTGAAACTCCTATGCAGGGGGAAAGTTTTGCAAAAACTCTCCCCACAAAGCATATTTCTGATCGTGTGCCTCTCTCCTCACACCACAATGCTCTTTAAATAACCAAACTTGTACATGCTTTCTGGTTTGGTGCTTCCAGGGAAGAACAATTCTGCCTCTTTTAATGGTCCCTCCATCGGTTCATTTCCGAAAGCGAGTTGATCCGAAGGAGGGGAAATACTTCTGTTAACAGCCACTAGATGTCAGTGCGCTTTAAGGAGCTGGAAGCCAACCAGCCTTGGGAGGGTTTTGAATGTTTCCGCAGAAAACCTGAAACCACACTGTGCTCACCACTCACCTGGTCTCAGGTTACCTTCTGAAGTGGAAAATGAATTGGCTATGCTCACCACATCGCTCTCAAGCGTTCTGGGTGAGGCGAAGGCCAATGCTGCGTGCAGATAGGAAAAAACTGGAAGCCTGCTTTTCAAAGGAGTCTCTTAGACCCTGACAAGGCTGGTCACTGAGCCTGAAACGCTCAAACGAAACCTGCCACGAAAGTCATGAGAAGGGATATCGAATATAACCAGTTCAGACCCCAGGACCAATCTTGACAGAGCAACGAATTATATGAAAAGTTCCTCCGAATGTTCACAACAGTTTCCCGTCCTTTTTTTCTTTTCTTTCATGCTGTCCATATAACATTCATTTATGTATTTCTTGCTCCCAACTGTCCCAGGGAAGCTGATGTCATTTCTGGGATCCACCAGGATCAAGAAGACTGCTTTTAGCACATGCGTAATGGATGTGGGTGGCTGGGTTCATAAAACAGATCCCACTGGATCCGATAGACTGCCTTTTGGTCTCTCTCTCTCCACAGGAACAATACATTTTTATTCACCAGTGTGTGCAATTAATGTGGCTAAAGAAAAAGAAGCAGTTCTGCATCAGCGACGTTATATATGAGAATGTCAGCAAGTCATAATTCCAGGCCAGGCGGTGAGTCCGAGGAGCTTTCTTTGGCTTTCATGCTTGAGTTTTGACTGCTCGCTCAGGAGCAGCTGCTGTCATAAATATTAAAGCCCCAGCCTTTTTATTTATTGCAAGGACCGTGCCTTGAAGCCAGATACTCCCATCCAGCTAGCATACGGCAAACGGGTTCTGCACATGGAGTGCTGGCTTGATGGGTCCTACCTGTGCTTGCAGCGCAAGAGGCTCAGCCGCCAGAGCTGCCCATTCACAGCCGGGTTTAAAAATAAATGGTAGTGCCAGACGTAACTGCTTGGGAGGAGATGCAGAGCTGGATTTCAACCAGTGGTGGTCCGTATCCATTGGGCAGGGTGCAAGGCAGGAGGCCAACAGCAGGTGGAGCCAGAGCCGTTAGGCTGTATTCAGCAAAATAGAATCAGTAACACAAGGATTTCTGCTTGCACTATGTATCCCTCTGCCCTGCAGTAAGGGGGCATTAATAATAATTATCTACATACACACACACACAAGCATTAATGTGCAAGTTGCTAACATGTAAGGATATAAATAGGGGTGCACATCTGAATATGCATCAGGATGCTCTTCCCGTTCAATGCAAGGCAGAGAGGCTGCATCTTCCTTTGAAAATGTATCTCCAGTCTATGTTATTTGCTCCCAGTCCATCCAGGAATATGCCTGTCTGAGCCCTGCTTACATGTGCAAGTCAGGGCAATTGTGATGACATGCGTGCAGAGTTTTCAGCTGCTGTGCTCTGTAAATACAAAGTGTTATTAATGTTAATTGATCAGTGGATGCCAATTTGAGTCAGTGGGGCTACAAGTCAAAAGGACCGTTTATTTATTTCTGGGCCTTGTTTGGCTCCGGGCGTGATCCTGCAATAAAGAAAGAAAAAGAGAAGTAAAGGTGGCTTTCCCCTTTCACAGCGAGGAATTACCGTATTTTTTGCTCTATAGGACGCACTTTTTCCCCTCCAAAAATTAAGGGGAAATGTGTGTGCATCCTATGGAGCGAATGCAGGCTCCTTGGCTTCAGCGATAGCAACGCGAAGCCTCCGAAGCGCAGAGGGAGCGCTCCCTCCACACTCCGGAGGCTATGCGTTGCTTTCGCTGAAGCCTGGAGAGCAAGAGGGGTTGGTGCACACCGACCCCTCGCTCTCCAGTCTTCAGGGATAGCCACCTGAAGCCTTTGGAGCGCAGCAGGAACTCGAGCTGTGCTCTGAAGTCTTCGGGTTCCTTTTGCAAGACTCTCCTGGCTTCAGCAGAGAGGGAGAGCTGTGCAGCGCCCCTTCAGCCAAGCGGGAGGAGAAATGGAAGGGGCTCCATTTCTCCTGCCGCTTTGCTGAAGGGGCGCTGAGCAGAGAGGGGGAGATTTTTTTTCTTGTTTTCCCCCTCTAAAACAAGGTGTGTGCTATGGTCGGGAGCATCCTATAGAGCGAAAAATACGGTAGCTTTTGGAAAACTTACCTTACACTTTCACCATCACCACAAAAGGGGGCATATGGTTTTCTGTGGTGTGTGTGTGTGTTTTCACCTGTTAGGTGGAGGTCTGAGCATTGCCAGCTTGTTCTTCTGTGAAATTGGTATTTTTTTATACCCGCGGCCATTTCTTAGATTTCCAAATTTCTTTCGTTCATTTGTGAACTGCTTCCCACAAAACATACCAAAGCGAAAACATGAACCACAAGAGCATAAATAAAAACCAATCTCCATGTTGCCCGAGTTAAATTATAGACAATTAATCAGTGCAAAAGCATTTCACTGATTTGATGACCCTGCTATAATATTAGCTCATTTGATGGCTCATTTTTAAAACTAAGGCTACAATATCTCTTTCTTTGTTTCTCCATTGCAGGTTAGAACATGAAAGACATCCATCTTCCCTTGCTTCAGATTTTAATTCTCTCTGGGGTTTTTTGTTTTGTTTACTGTTCTGTTGATTTGCCATGGACGACAGTACCCATGGACAAGTGAAAAAAAGAAAGACGAGATTTCACATCCAGGAGCTCTGGGGAGACATAGCCTTAAGGAACCTGCAGTGTCTTGTATGGACTATTTTGTTTCTGTACCTTTTTTTTAGACGTTTATAACACCGGACCAAATCCAACTCCGTGCTTCAGAAAGGTTTTCTGTCTTTCTCTTCTTACAAACCCTCTCTTTATTTATTTTGTAAACACGCAGGTTGGGCTTGAAGGTTAAGGAAAGTGCAATATTCAAGGCTCAATCCAAACGACAGTGAGCTTTCAAAGTGTGACTCTGGCGAGGTCTGTCGAAGGCAGGGCTAGGATATTGGATGATACCTCATTAGCATGGAGCAAGGGACAGGAAGACTGTGGATCTCGGGGGAAGATCTTGGGATACTGCTGTCTATGCTCAAGAGGAACCTCCAAGTTGAGCCGTCCTCATAAAACAAACTGGCTCAAAGCTAGGTGCAAAGAAAACTTCACTTCACAGCCAACGTTTTAAAGATTGACTGAGACGACAGAACAGAGATCAATGGTGACATTTCACAGCGCTTTGAGAAGCTCTGGAGATCCGTGCATCTCAGCAGAAATGTCTTCTAGCCTGTTCAACCAGCCTGTGTTATGGATAGAGGGGAAATGAATCCTGTGCGCCTGGATCCGGGGTGGAACTGTGAATGGACACAAAAGAACCACTTTGGGTGACGAGTCTGGTCCAAATGTCATCACTATCCCCCATTTAGTAGGAGCCTTTGCTGCCTGTTCCTTCTCCGTTGGCTTGGTTTTGTTTGTTTTCTGTGTAGTCGCCCTGTGTAAAAAAACCAACAACGAAACAAAAACAACAAAAACTAGGAAGTTTGTCGATGTTGTGGGAAGGGAAGTAAAGTGCAGTGGTAAATACATGTCGCTGGTTTCCAATGGCCTGAGAAAGGTGCAGAAGTGAGGATTTATTTTAGCATGCTAGGCGCATTGAAACGACTGCTTTGCTCCTCAGTGATGCCCATGTGTGCCGCTCATCAGTTCCCTGCAAGTCATTTATTCTGGAATCAGTAGTGCAACTTTTGGTAACCTGGTGTTTTGGACTACGTTTCCCATCAGCCCCAAGGCTGGGCTGGCTGAGGCTGATGGGGGATGTAGCACAAAACACTCATAGAGCAACCAGCTAAGTTAGGATAACACAGCATTTCTTTTCTTTGGGTTATTGTACTGATTAGGTGAGTCACACATTGTGACAGAGATGCTGTCAGGATATTGGGGGCATTTTCTCGTTTGTGCCCCTTTTTATTTGACTTCTGTTTGACAGAAAGCTTCTGAAGGGAATTGGCTCTGGAACTACTGGAAGCAAAATATAACACCCAGGAGGTGGGCTGAGTTGGAAGAAAGAACAAAAAATGCTGAATCTATGCTCCCGTTTGCAAAAACAGGGCAGTTTCAAGGAGTATGGCAGTGTGGTGCAGTGGTTAGTGCACTGGATCAGGATTGTGAGGATAGCATGTGTGTCTGTGTGCCAGGGGGTGAATCCCACCTAGGCCATGTTGAGCTCTTTGGAACATGGGTGAGATAGGAATGGATTCCCTTAATGTGAATATCTGGAGCTTTCCCCACCTTAAAGGTGTTCAAGTGGGAAGGACCAACCAGAAGATTGTAGGCAGCCTTTCACCTTGAATGAATGGTGTGAAAACATGAAAGCTGGGGTGGGATTTGTGGCTGCCATGGACTGTCCAGTGCCAATGTACCTACCAACCAGGATGCCAAGGAAAGCCCTGAGGTTACAAGCTGGGAAGAAATGTTGTAAGTTGAGGGTTTGCGATGGAGTCAATGAGTGGTGGGGCGCCTGCTTGGCGTGCAGAATGTCCCAGGTTCACTCCCCAGCATCTCCAGGTAGGAGGTGGCATTGTCCCCTACCTGAAATTCTGGAGAGGTGCTGTCAGTCAGTGTAGTCGGTACTCAGCTGGACCAATGTACATGGTATGAGGCAGCTTCCAACGTTCCTAACGTTGGGTATGGGGGGCATTCAGCCACCAGCCAGGTCTCCATGGTGGAGGCTGCCTGAAGCTGAGCAACAAAGAACCAATATGGTGTGATGGGCAAGTGTCCCAAATGTAAATAAGGCTTATGTCTCCAATTCCCTGCTCAGAAAGAAGCTATTAAATGGTGTAAGAGCTACTGAAACACTTTGAGAATGGGTGCGTGCTTATTTTTGCTGGGTGACTGCAAGAGAAATCACAGTTACAGAACTTGTGGTAGCTGCTCACACCTGCAGTTTAATTCCCATTGCCTGCCACATTAACAAACACATTTTAAAGCCTTACCCCACATCCAGATTTTATTTTATTTTTTATTACAAGTGAAGGGTGAACAGAGCACTGCCTTGCTACCCTCAGTCCCTGCAATAGATTTGTGGCAGGCAGTGGGCCAAATCTTTTGAGTGCTTGTCTTGGAAGTGCCCTTAAACTGTGCAACAACCTCACAAGCTCAGCTCTGACCCAATCCCATCCACCTCCCTCCATGGAGCTCTTATAGCCAAGCCCATCTGCTTTTCCAGAATTTGTGGGCGCTCCTACAGATTTTTTTTCTCTTGACTGACCAGCTTTCACAAGGACAGAGCATGGGATGTCACAGAAGTACGCCAGAGGCCAGCTGATCTCAAAAGACTTATTCCTCCTAGATTTTTGGACTATTTATTTACGTGCTGATGATCTAGCTCAGGAGAGCTGTGTGCTTGCAAGTAGGTTTCTAGGTGCTTATTAGGAAACCCAGGTGCCAATCAGATGTCTGGTAACATTTCAGATATGGTTTGCCACAACTCCCATCATACCTGACTGTTGGTCCTGCTGACTGTGGCTAAGTGTAGCCGGAGTCCGACAATATCTGAAGAGCCACAGGTTAGCCACCCTTGAACTAGGTCTTGCTTCTTATGGGATGTGTATTAAAAAAAACCCACCCATGTCATCACAAGCAGTCAGGCTTGCATGTCTTTGAAAAGCATGACTTAGATGAGGGTGCTGTCCCTTAATCTGCTCAGTTAAATAAGCAGACTAGTAGTGTGATCCTGTACATGTACAGGCTTAGGATTAGGGCAGAAGGGCTCATCCTCACATCTGCTCGCCATGTGCCTAGAAAGCATGGGGCTAGTGGGTCTGAGTGGTTTCCCCCCTGCTCTTCTTCTTTCCCAGGGAAAACCCACTCTTTCGCTCTAAAGCAGAAAAGAAATGGCCATCTGCAAAAGAAGAAGAAGCCCGATTGCCGTTTACTCCATTTGAATGCTAAAGAGCGGTTTCCCCCAGGTGAAAGCAGCAGAACAAGAGGGAGTGTGGATAAAGGCTAAGTCTTCAGGGTCCAGGGTCTTTTTGACTTCAAAATGACCTTGCGCCACCAAGATGGCAAAAAACCTACCAACTGTATTTCTGCAGAGCCATGCGACAACGTAAGCGCCTCTTTGCACGCCTCTAAAGAAGCAATTTTCACGGGTGTTCACAACATGACAAACTTCCTCTGAAGCAAGTCCAGGTTTCGGTATCAAATGCTCTGCGGAAGCAGATCACACAGCACAGGCAAGTGTGACACAATGTTTTGCAAAGTTGCATTTTTGGGGGTACCAAAGGAAAGGGAAGAAAAAAACCTCAGGCCATGTTAGCTTGCATTTTGACCACACATACAAAAAGACGGGGGTGGGGGGGTAGGGTGGAGCAGGCATTTTTGTAGTTGATGATACGCGCACTGAAGACGAGCTATGAATGTGCCATGCTCTCATTGCATACCAGCAGTCCCAGAGACCAGCAGTCCATCTGTCCTGGACTCGAGGACAGTGATTTCTGTGTGCTTGACCAAACTGTGCACCTCTTTCCTGCCCGCTGTCCCACTTTTTGGGGGTGCACACTTCCAAAATGAGATAAAAGCTAGCAAGCTGCCAGAGTTCAGACTCAAAACCAACCATTAGCATCGATTCAGGATTTTGATCAGCAAGTTATTAACACAAACTATGTGTGCGAACTGTGTGCGAACTCTCACAATGTGAAAGGGGGATCAGTGTTAAATTTTTACATAAAGAGGTGATGGGGTTTCGAACCTGCAGGTAATTCATGTTCTCTGAGATGGTTGTTCTTTGCTCAGAAACACCAGAAGCTGGTGTTTAGAAAGGGGAGTGCGCTTTGCACATGCTCAGGAGGTGCATTAGGAGCTCCTGGCTGAAACATGAAATCAAAAACCTGGTTGTCAGGAAAGTCTGGGTGTGCATGGTTACAGATTCTTACTGCTTTGCTCAAAGCATCTGGATTTGGGGGGGTTAAAAAATGATACTGGTGCTTGTATCTTGATAAAAATGCCATGGGTACCATCACAAAAAAACATTGGGTGCAGAGAAACCAAACATTATTGTGGTCTAGGGACCAACCTCATAGATCATCAGAGTTATGCAGGCTTGTCACACCAGATGGCCACAGAAACATGGTTTTGTGTTGCTTTGCAATCCTATGGAAGAGCATGGGGCGACACCTCAAACAATTGTCTTGATTTCTTTCAGTTGGGACTGTTCTGAGTTTTGCAGCAATGTGTGTATTAGAAAAGTGTTTCTGTGTTAGGCTTAGCTTCTTCGAGGTTGTAGAGTTATAGAATCTGAACATGGGGGCCAGAGCTGTATGAACATGAACGGCACAAATAACACTGATTGACGCAAAAACACCACCTAGATGGCTTGCTTCGTCTTTATTTTGTCATTGTGCAATTACTTGCAGAACATTCTGTGTTGAGCAGCAATGAGAGGAAAAGTGACATCTTTCTGCAATAGCCTGTTCCCGACATTTTCTCTCTTTCTGCCAGAGTCATGCCACTGATACAATTAGTTCACAACCATCTACAATGACTGGCAGGGACTCTGCAGGATTTCAGGCAAGGATTCAGATTTTCCAGTCCTACTTGGGAGATGCTCGGTATTGGATCTGGGGCCTTCTTCAGGAATGTTCTGTCCCTGACGTGTGGTTCTTCCTTCTTCAACTCTGCATTTCAGAGACACAGAATGCTGGAACCTGACCTTGAGGAGGGAGAAAGACCTGGGGTCTTCCTTTATTGAAAAACAACACTCCACATCTTTTAGGCTTTTAGCTAGAGTACAGTGGTACTTCTGGATACGAACGGGGTCCGTTCTGGAGCCCCGTTCGCAACCTGAACTAAACGTAAGACGTGACAGCATGTGCGCGGGTCGCGTTTTGCCACTTCCGTGCATGTGTGTGACGTCATTTTGAGCATCTGCGCATGCATGAGCGGCAAAACCTGGAAGTAACGCATTCAGTTACTTCCAGGTCGCTGCGGAGCACAACCCGAAAGTATTCATCCCGAAGCTGCTTCAACCTGAGGTATGACTGTATTATAATTCAGTTGTCAGCCTATTGGAACAAAGAAAGCACACACTATTTACCACAGCTGCTATGTGCTGGGAACAACCAGCAAAAGCACACAAACCTGCAAAATACCCTTTGCAAAAAAACAAAACAAAAAACAAACAACCCTTCTGAGCACATTACAAAAGAGACCTGCCATTAATGTATGATGGCTGGCTAATTTTGCCCAAAACTGCTCACATGCTTTATCAAAATTACCAGTCCTCGTTTGGAGAACTGATGGTTTATGTGGGGGAAGAAAGGATCAAGAGCAGTGTAGCAAAAAGAGAAGGATGAGAGCTTTTGTGTGTGAGAGAGCACACATGAGCATGGATGTGGGAAAGAACATGCACATGTGTTTGTTGGAGAAAAACATTAAGGTTTGTGCAAGGAGGGGAGCACCAATCCTTTTCATGTGTGTCTTCCCCACAATGGTGCTGCCCAAACTTTTTCAATTACTTACCCTCAGCTGCAACAGTCCAATGACGAGACCAGTTTGGTGGTGGGGGTGTTCTTTTCATGCCCCCCCATGCTAGGATGACTGTCTGTATTGTCGTATCAAACAGTGCACAACGTTGCATCATTGGGAGGAGGCTGAGTGTGGAGCCCAGCGTGGCGCAGCTTCCTCTCTCATGCTCAGGAGGAGCCAACCGTTCAAATCCAGACTCAGTCTCAAAGTTTGAGTGGTGGTCTTTGGTCACTCACCAACTTGCTGGCTCACCTAGTCGCCGGGTAAATAAAATGGGGGGGAGGGGGAATCCATCACGCAAGCTGCCTGAAGCTCCTTATTGGAAAGGCAAGATAGAAATGCACCAAATTAAATAAAAATCCAAAGTTCCAATCTGCCAAATGCCCTGCTCTGCAGAGAATTTAGCTAGATAATAAATCCCAGTTTTCATAATGGTGTTTCTCCTTGAAGAGCCAATTCAAGCAATTATCATATTTTTCACTCTATAAGACGCACTTTCCCCCTCCTAAAAAGTAAGGGGAAATGTGTGTGCGTCTTATGGAGCGAATGCAGGCTCCATGGTTTCAGCGAAAGCAACGCGGAGCCTCCGGAGCGCAGTGGGAGCTCCTGGAGACTTTGCATTGCTTTCGCTGAAGCCAGGAGAGCAAGAGGGGTCAGTGCGCACTGATCCCTCTTGCTCTCCTGGCTTGGCTTTGCTGGAGAGGCGCTGCACAGCTTTCCCTCTCTGCACAGCACCCCTTCAGCGAAGCGGGAGGAGAAATGGAAGGGGCTTGGTTTCTCCTGCCACTTTGCTGAAGGGGCACTGTGCACAGAGGGAGAGAATTTTTTTTTCTTGTTCTCCCCCTCTAAAACTAGGTGCGTCTTATGGTTGGGTGTGCCCTATAGAGCGAAAAATACAGTAGATTGTCATGTAGATGAGTCCTCCTAGGGACCATATAATGTCGGAATGCGGGTGGATGATCGCATTTAAATGTTTCATCTCAAAAGATCCTTGAAGATGGAAAGCTAGTATGAGAGGGGGGCCTACAGTAGAAATGTCCACAGCCAGAGGTGGCACAACCAGTTTGGCCACACTGGGCGCTGCACTACAGGGGACACCACAACCGAACATGAGAGGCAGCGGCAGGAGGAATTTAATCATCACACAGGGTGCCACTGAAATTTGAGAGTCCGAAGTCCATCACTGCCTAACAAGCCAGGGAAATGCTTCAAAAATGTCTCTCTCTCTCTCTCTCTACACACACACACACACACACACACACACTGAAATCTAAGTGCTAGAACTTGGGACGATACCACAGCTGGTTTCTAAATGTCTGAATCCATTCTTTTGGGACAAAAGGGGGGCAGAATGTTAACCTTTCACCATTTGTTTCCACCCTCCCTTTATCACAACAGAGAATGCAAAGCATTTTACATACATCAAATAGTGTTTATTGCAGACTTTCAGCTGAGTCATGTGAAAAAGGCACCATGAAAATTAATAAAACTAGATGATTAATTTCTTCTAAATGACACAATGGGTTTCTTTTCGTAATGCCTTTATATACAGGTGACAGAATAGAACATTTTGCACTGGGGAAACTGAGGTGGGGGAAGAAGTCGTCATAGTACCATAAACAACATTTACTGGAATATTTAACTCGGATTGGCCATGTTTCAAAAGATTTCAGTTGGAAATTAATACTTTGTTCTCTTTCGCAATCGCCTTTCACCCCACCCCCAGAAAACCTGGGTTGCCCTTTCAATGGGTGAAGTTAACACGATGCCCTTCAGAAATAATACTGTGAATGACCACACAGAGACCTTCAAAAGTTCTGACTGCCACGCCCTGAACCTTTTAAAAAACTGAGACTTCCGTTCTCATTTCTTTTGTGCCTTTATTGGTTTTCTTGTGCTCATCCCCACCGGAACAGCTGTAAAATTGGAATCCAGAATAAGTTACCTCTGCTATCGCTATCACCGTTAAGAAACCATCTTGTGAATTTGTTGGAAGAATGGCCATAGTCTGTATGGAAGATTCAAGCCGTTGGCATCTCAGGTGCTGAGAAATGAGATGTGGAGAGAAGAGAAAGAGCCCATGGCTATAGATGACAGTGACAGGACAAGCGAAATGGTGCACTCCCGATGCCATGAAGTCCCACTGATTCCAGCAGCAAAGAGCCAAAAGCTCACATACGTTTAACTCCTTTGTTGACATCAATGGGTCTTAAAAGGAGATTCACCCTGGCTAGATCATGTGCCTTTGGATTCACACTGGATCACAGATTTCAACATGTTTTGTTGCAGAGATTGGGAGCTGGTGGCCTTCTGAATACGGCTGGCCTATCGCTGCCATCAGCTCTGACCATTGGACAGAGTGGCCAGAGCTGATAGAAGCTGGAGTCCTACAGCAACAGTCCCACAGATTTTCCTTGCCTGTTTTAATCAGGTGGCTCAATGGCCATCTTTGCCCCGCAAATAGCGGTGTGATTTTGCTTGCCTGCTTTGAAGAAGAAGAAGGGGGAAGATCAGAAAAGCATGAAATGATTGGCTTCATCCAGCCAGCCTTGGGAGCGCTGGTTCATTTCCCATTAAATGTGCTTTTTGAGTAAGGGAGAAGGGGAACACCAGTTGCCCCAATGACCTCCCAGCTGCATGCTTTCTTCATGGTAGTCTTCATCAACCTGCTGCCAACCAGATGTTTTGGACGACAACACCCATCAGCCCCAGTTGAGTTGTGGTCCAAAACATCTGGAGAACACGAGGTTGACGAAGGCCGGTTTATGGCATCAAGTTGCGTCTACATAAATAGTCGTCATCAACCAGACATTTCCTCTTCATGGCTTCCTAAAACAAAGCATGATGGAACAATGCCCAGAATAATGGGAGCTCTTCCTTCTTTTTTTGAGCAAGTACAAACAAAAATGGACAGAGAATGCATTTAGTGGCTGCTGCTCTCGTCGAAAGACTCTACTCCCGAGTCCGTGGCGGCAGCACTGAGTTTCTCTTGCCGTCTTCTCATAATCTCTTGCAATTCTGTACTTCCACTGGTAGCCTTTGAAATCAGAAAAGGGGGAAGAGATTCAAAACAAGCCTATTTTTGCGCACGAGCCAAGATTTGACTTCAGTTATGAAATGCATCTATTAAATCCATTTATTTAACAGGGGTAGAAGTGGAGGAAGGTTTCTGATTCAGCAAAACATGTTGAGGAGACCCAAAGCCGAGAATAAGAACATAATAGAAGCCTGTTAGGTTAGGTTAGGTTACAGCAATAGGTATCTAGAAACATTTCTGCTTCTGAGCATAGAACAACATAGCTAGTAGCCACCGATAGCCTTATCCTTAAAAGCATGAGATGCTCAATCACAGGGTTGTGGGTTTGAACCCCACGTTGGGAAAAAGATTCCTGCATTGCAGGGGGTTGGGCTAGATGACCCTTGGTGACCAACAGTGCTTCCTGTGGGAGTGAGTTCCATAGTTTCCCAATGAGCTGTGTGAAGAAGCACTTTCTTTTATCTGTGCTGAGTCTTCCAACCTTCAACTTCATTGGAGGTCCGTGAGTTCCAGTGTTATGAGAGAGGGAGCAGCCATTCAGTGCAGCTGCTACTGGAATGTGCTACTTCAGGTGGAAGGTCAGAGATTGCATGTTCAAACTTGCCTCCTGCTTCCTAAACAAACTCCCCACACATTGGAAAGTAGGCTTGTTATTTGAGAAAAGGTGGACAGAGTCATTCCGTACAACACTACCATTTTCTATGTGTAGCGCAGGTCTGGGGAACTGGACCCAGCCAAAGGGTTGGATTCCAAACAGGCCACTTTGACAGGTCGTATGATACCAGGTGATTCAAAATTCTAGCCATGGGAGCAGCCACAGGCTTTTCCCCGATCTTAGCGCTGTGACTCCACAGCGTTAAGATCAGAGATAAGTCTCCTTTGCTTGCTATTTGATACTAAAAAGGCAGCAGCAGAGGCTTATCCCTGATGTTAGCACCACCTCTGCTGCCACCTATGACTAACCTAGAGCAAGCAGAGGCTTTCCTCCCATTTTAGCGCTCTGGCTCCACAGCACTAAGCTCAGAGATAAGCCTCCTTTGCTTGCTATTTGATACTGAAAAGGCTTATCCCTGATGTTAGCACTGCCTCTGCAGCTAACTATGAATGTCCTAGAGCAAGTAGAAGCTTATCTCTGATCTTAGTGCTGTGGTGTGTTTGCTTATTTTAGGAGGGTGAGGGAGCATTGCAGCATGCAGTTTGAAGTGCTACGATCCAGCAAGAACTGCTCTGTGTGATTCTGTTAACGGTACAGCTAGGTTCTCAGATAAACTGTTGAGATGCTGAAGGCAGTCTTCTGCTGCAGTGCCTTTTTGGAAGTGGTAAATCAAAGGCCATCTAGTCCAAACTCCTGCTGAAGCCCCTTCCCACTCAGCATTTAAATGACACCCAACTTAATGTTCATTCCACTTTTGTCATTACCCTGAGTGGAAGGGCTCAGAGCTCAGTGCATGCAGTGTGTTGGTCATTCAATCCTTGGTGCATTCAGACAGAACATGCCTAACACCTAAGAGTATGGATGGGGAACTAGGATGGCAAAAGCTGATGGACTTGGTGGAGAAACCGACTCGGCACCTACCTCCAGTGCAGCTTTCTGAACAGTAATTTGGCTGTAGACTCGAGCTCCTTCGGGGCACACAGTCCTTAGCTCGTCTTTGTTGAGGGAGAACAGCTGAGCGCCAGTCAAAACCCCAAGGCTGTTGACAGTTCTGTAGGATTAGCAGCAACAGATTAGCACAGTGAAGCTATTTTTTTAATCTAAAAACAAACAAGAAAATGCAAAATGTGATACTCGGGTAAAGGAAAGAAATTGCTCACTCATAATATGCAACCAGAAATCGCTGAGGCCTCCCCTCACACCCCCAAGTAGGCTCCTGAAAGCCGAAACTCAAAACCAAACGTATTTGTTTGGTCCCAAGATGAACTCAGAAGGGAAGAGAATCAAGCATCATCTTTTAATTTGATCCTGCTTTTGTGAGGTATGCCAGCAAGTTGGAACCAGAAAGGAACCAAACCACAGGTCCACCTACTGTAGGATCAGTAATGGCAGTGGATTTCAAGCAGGGTTTTTTTTCCAGGCAGGGGATACCAACCTGGTCCTAAACATTGTGGGCCCAATTTTATGGAGCTCCCTTCTGGCTGAGATCAGACAGGCCCCTTTCCCTGTTGAACCTCCAGAACCTGCCTAGCTACCTGTTACATTGATATACCTCTTTATTTTCCAAGGATCTCAAGGTGGTGGTTCATGGTTCTCCTCCTCCCCTTTTTATTTCACCTTCCTAACAATCCTGTGAGGTAGCTTAGGCTAAGGGATCGTGACTGGCCCAAGGTGAGCTTCATGGCCAAGAGGAGATGCAAATTCTGTTCTCCCAGGTCCCAGTCCAGTTTTATCTCTTCCTCAGTATTCAGTTGGGATGCGGGTGGCGATGTGGGTTAAACCACAGAGCCTAGGACATGCTGATCAGAAGGTCGGCGGTTCAAATCCCCATGACGGGGTGAGCTCCCGTTGCTCGGTCCCTGCTCCTGCCAACCTAGCAGTTCGAAAGCACATCAAAGTGCAAGTAGATAAATAGGTACCACTCCAGTGGGAAGGTAAATGGCGTTTCTGTGAGCTGCTCTGGTTTCGCCAGAAGCGGCTTAGTCATGCCGGCCACATGACCCGGAAGCTATACGCCGGCTCCCTCAGCCAATAAAGCGAGATGAGCACAGCAACCCCAGAGTCGGTCACGACTGGTCCTAATGGTCAGGGGTCCTTTACCTTACAGCATTCAGTTACTTGCACATGGCTTAGAGACTTAAGCCGTACTGCCAACTCTTAAAATAAATAAACAAACCTGGGACTTTCTGCAAGCAAAGCAGATGTTCTGCCACTGAGCTTAATCCAGCTCTTTTGGACAGGATGGTGTTGAGGACAACGAAGCACCTCAGGTGGTCAACTTGCCTCTTAACTCTGATCAACTCTTATCAGAAAAAGTTGCTCCTTGAAACTCACACTGGGTTGAAGCCCTTCGCCTGTAACCAGCTTTTCACGTCTTCGGGAGAGGAGTCGTAGCTGATGTTGATGGCTGGGGCATTGGATCGTGGCACATGGAACTTCTTTTGGGCAGCGCTTCGGCCAATGGTGAGCCGGTGGATGAGCTCATCCTGGACTTCCTCCATCTGAGATTTCCGCCCTTAAAAAAAAGGAGAAGGAAGAAGAGAAAATTGACTGCTGTTTAAAATATGTATCTGAAGAAGCGACTCAAAGGGAAACTGATTCCTGCCATCCACTTTGATTGCTTTTACTGCAGTGCAATCCTATGCAGGTTTACTCAGAAGTAAAGGCTGTGGGGTTTACTCCTCAGTAAATGTGCATAGAATTGAGGCCCTATACCATTTTCTTGCCAAATGGTATAGCTATTATCAGATTCTTTTCCGTTTAATCCAGAATTTTAGGATTAAGGACAAATCATAATCAACTTTGCAGAATTCTTTCCCCCCCACATTTAACAGGATTTGTGGTGAACTCTACTGCAGGCTTAGAGAGTGATCTAACCAAACTTAAGCACTTTTAAGCCCAATTGCATTCAAGGAGAGAGCTAAGGATGTTCTTCATTTCCCCCCATTAAAATCAATGGGACTTAGGAGTTCTTTATGTTGATTGGTTCCTTAGTATTTAGGGCCATATATGTTTAATATATAAGGACGCGGGTGGCGCTGTGGGTTGAACCACAGAGCCTAGGACATGCTGATCAGAAGGTTGGCACTTCGAATCCCCACGACGGGGTGAGCTCCCGTTGCTCAGTCCCTGCTCCTGCCAACCTAGCAGTTTGAAAGCATGTCAAAGTGCAAGTAGATAAATAGGTACCACTCTGGCGGGAAGGTAAACGATGTTTCCGTGCGCTGCTCTGGTTCGCCAGAAGCGGCTTAGTCATGCTGGCCACATGACCTGGAAGCTGTACGCTGGCTCCCTCAGCCAATAAAGCAAGATGAGCGCCCCAACCCCAAAGTCGGCCACGACTGGACCTAATGGTCCAGTCATTCATGTTTAATAAATAAGGATGTACTAGGATGGTACTATATATCACCCCAACAGCACTGGCTGTTCAAGATTAGCAGGGCAATTCTGTAGGCACCAAAAAACAGTCCATCACTAGGGTTTTTGGCTACTGCAGCATTCTCTTCCTTAGCTCCTGTCTCCCACACTGGCTATTTCAAGAGCAAAGGGAAATCACTGCTTTGAATTCTGCCAGCCAAGAAGCCTTGGCTGTGCTTCTTCCTTCCCATCCTGTAAAATTAGCACGTGCCGCACATAGCAAAGCAAGCACAATGAAAACCTGGCACAGCCCTCCAAGGATCGGAGCGCCAGCCTTGCAATAGCTGACAGTTCACTGCTCAAGGCTGCGGCTACTTCTGCACCAAAATTTAACCCAAGCGATTCTGCGAGTAGAATAAATCATGAAAATTAAACATGTCTGCATTAGTCAAGTCTGCTTTCCACAGCCATGTTTCCAAAGCATCTGGAATTGTTGGGCTGGGGGAACGGCAAAAGTCCGTGCATGGAGACTGAAGGCAGATGGGCTGCAGGAGGATAGAAGAAGCCCATTTCCTGACCAGAGGATACCCTGTACAGTCTGCCTCCATAAGAGCTAGAAACATGGCTTTCAGAAATGCCCAATAACCTTTGGTTCTCAACACCACTTCTGATGTCAAATTTTATGGATGACAAATTCTGTTGAGTAGAGTAATCAGAACATATTTTCCCCAAGTGACAGGCTGGTATGCAATACTAGCCATACTCAGAACAGAACCAAGGAAATAAATGAATTTCGGCAAGTTAAGACCATTGACCTAAATGGTACTACTTGGAGTATGGCTTAATTGGATATAAGTAGCTGAATTATGTCATTCGACACAGATGATTTTTCTGGTACACAGAAAGAAAGAGAGAGAGAGAGAGAGAGAGAGAGAGAGAGAGACTCACGATCTATAGGGGGCGGTTTCTGCCTCTGGCCGTCTCGCCCACCTTCGCTTGAGGTGCTGCTTTGGCGGCTGATGGCTCCAGGCACCTTTGGCACAGGAACTGGGATGGGTGCTGGCATGCTTGGCGGGAGAGGGACAGGAAGTGGCGTCTGGGGTGGTGAAGGGACGACAGGAGCGGGGTCAGGTTGCTTCGGAACAAAGTCCGTCCTTTGCTTCTACAAATGCACACACACAAAAAGAGGATACATTTTTCATGGCTGTGGGGAAAATCCAAGTTGTTGGGGTTTTGTTTTGTTTTGCAGAATATATGCGTTAACTAAACCTCTGCAAGAGTGAACACTTGTTTGCTTATTTTCCACGCGTCAAACCTGAGCAACACGAGAGAGGAATTGCAGGTAAAGCACATCCATGCATTGCAGGAAGAGAAAAATAGAGAGTGAAACCTAAGTCAGTAGATGATCACCATCTCTTGGTCTTCTTTTTTAAAAATAGTTTTTACTGCATCTGTCTGTCTGTCTATCACCTGTCTACCTATCACCATAGGCATGGGTGTGCATCAGCTCAAGATTGCAGTGCCTGCATGCCTGGGGACAATGTGAATTGGTCCACAGGGTGGGAATGCCTTCTTACTTCTGGAGAGAGCAGGTGAGAATGCACTCCCAAAAGGCTAGTTCACACTGCAAACACCTTTACAGTCCCAGCCTGCTAAGTAGGCTACAGACTTTCAAGAGGTCTGACTGCATTATGTTTTCAAAAGGCTCTATAGTTTTTCGAGAGCTCTTAACAGCCAAGGAAACCACAGTGGCGATGGCAACACTGGGGCATTTTTTTCTCTCCTGGGAAGCTACATGGGATCTGAAAATAATGGAGAGTAGGAGGTATAGTGCAGAAGGGAGAGTCTTGCTAAATAGCTACCAAATATAGTAAGGCTCAAGCACTGTGCAAAAGTAAGATATTTAAGGACCGAATTAGATCCTTTAATCTGTCTCCTTAATCATGCAGAATTGTGTCATGTCAATGCTCAGGAATATAGGTGCACACCTATGGCCTTTCCACAAACACAGCAGGAGTCACCTACATAGGTCTTACAGATGCATAAAATCAGAGTTGGAAGAGAACCTAAGTCCAACCTGAATATGCAGCTGTCCCATAGGGTGTTATCAGCACCATGCTCTAACCAACTGAGCTTTCCTTAGGTATCAAAATTAACACACACACACACACACACAGAGAGAGAGAGAGAGAGAGAGAGAGAGAGAGAGAGAGAGATGTGTGTATGTGTGTGTTTCTTTTAATGCCCATAAATGTTTGATGGCTAATCTAAAGTGAAAAACCCATGCAAAATATATTCCTCATGAAGTATTTGTGAATAATAATAATAATAATAATAATAATAATAATAATATACCATTCTGAAGCAGAGCATGTTTTCTCCAGACTATCTATGAGCTGTAAACCCAAGATCAAACCTTAGTTATAACTTGTGGTGCATCTGGAGAGAGACAAACCATGACATGCAAAGCCAGCTAAACCATGGCTTAGCTCATGGCAGAAGAACTGGGGGTAGAACGTAGTTGCAGTGATTTCCTTTCCAGAACCGTGAGCTTTCTTGCTAAGCTACAGTTTTGCTTAGCATTCCATCTGCGCCAGCTCAGTAATAAGGAAGACAGACCAAGTTTTCTGACCCTGCATAGGGCAGCTTCAGATGTTAAGCCTCGCTTGAGACTCCCTAAGGCTGGAAGTTGAGAATTTGTTAGAGGAAACAGTAGTGAGGTGGGAGAGAAGGCTTTTGAGGAGCGCGGCAGATCTTACGGACAGTTCCCTAAAAGCTTTTAACAAGACACACTGCTTCATCCATTTTATATGAGAACAATTTGAATTACCTCAGAGAGTTCTCCCAGTAATTGCTACAAGAAAAACGAAGTAAACCAAAGCAAATTAGACAAGTTGGAACAACGTTGAAACGTCAACCACAGAATCAGCAGCCTTCCAGCATTTTAAGTAGCATTCATTGACTCTTGATGGCAGCAATTACTTGCCAATTTTTGAATTCCTATTAGAATTCCCACCATCACCAGCTGGGACGACAATGTGCAGTCACAAAGCAAAGCAAACCATGGCTTGTGTTATATTAGCTCAGGAGTGCATTACGGGTGTGTTATATTATGCTAAAATATAATACAGTGGTTTAGACTGTATTACCTATCTGCCTCCTGGGATAATAACAACTCCTGGGATAATAGACTGTATCATGTGGTAATGCAATGCTTTTTCCAAGTCATGCGCTTTTTAAATGGGCAATATGTTCTCAGAGATACTGATATTCACTGGGCTCCCACAAAGTCAATGGGCAAAGTTGAAGCCCTTTGTTGCGGTCACCCACAATCTCCAGCACAAGATGGCACCTATGCTGATGTGAGTCATAAGGACCAGAAACTTGCTAAAAATAGAAATATTAGGTTTTAAATAAAAATCCCTCAAGTTGCCTGTGGGGATGTGTAACTCAGGAATTGAATGGATACAACTATTGGGGGGGTCAATGTTAGCCAGGGAGCTCTGTGGACCATGATGTGAAGGCAGGGGACAGGAAGAGACATATAGAGGCGGCTCCCCACTTATGTGGGGGTTACGTTCCGGGTCCCCACGCACATAAGAGAAATGTGTGCAAGTGGGGAACACCCTAGAGAGTCCTTGTGGCTCGCGAGGAGACGCTCCCCAGAGTCCAAAGTGGACATCCTCTTGGGGCTCTGCACAGGGGCTCCACATAAGCCAGAGGCACAGTGGGGCTTTGTTGAGGCTGCTCAGCCTCCCTGACTAACAGCTAGTGCACAGGGTAGCGCAGCAGCAGCAGCCACTTTCTGCTGAGCAGGCTCAGCAAAGCCCCCCTGTGCCTTTGGCTCGCAAGGAGACACCCACACACCCGAAGCCCGAAGAGGACATCCTCTTTGGGCTCTGGGGAGGGCATCCTCACGAGCCACCCGCCACTTCCAGATTCCCAGCACTGTACATGTGCGTGGTCATGCAGAAGAACATCTCACACATGTGGGGAGTTTCCTGTATTGTGATTCCCAGGAACTGGTATATGTGGATACAAAGCACTAGACAGTGGTGTCATAATGGCTAACAGCCATTAAGAGTCTTCTCTGCCCTGAACATCCAAAACATCTGGAAGGCACCTTTCTCGCCCTGACCTGGCCACAGTTATCCATGCGACGGTCACCTCCAGGCTGGATTATTGTAACTCGCTCTACACGGGGCTGCCCTTGAAGCTGACCCAGAAACTCCAGCGGGTGCAGAATGCCACAGCGAGGCTCCTTCTTGCTGTGGGATCACATTCATCCAGTGCTTTACCAACTGCACTGGCTCCCGGTGGAGTACAGGGTCAGGTTCAAGGTGCTAGTTTTGACCTTTAAAGCCCTATGCGGCCTAGGACACACATACCCACAGGACCGCCACTCCTGGTATGCCCCATGGAGGACCTTAAGGTCCACAAATGACAACATTTTGGAGGTCACAAGGTGGTTAGATTGGTCTCAACTAGGACCAGGGCCTTTTCAGTACTGGCCCCGACTTGGTAGAACACTCTGTCACAAGAGACTAGGGCCCTGCGGGACTTGACATCTTTCCGCAGGGCCTGCAAGACAGAGCTGTTGTGCCTGGCCTTTGGTTTGGACTCAGTCTGACCCATATGTTTCCCTCCCCTTATGGATTTGATCTATGGGCTACTTTTAAAATGAGGCTGCATTTTAAATTGCATTTTAATCTGTATTTTAAATTTCCCCCCCCTATTATGTTTTTACTGTAATTTTACTGGTGTTAGTCACCCTGAGCCCGGCATTAAAATAAAAAATAAAAAAATAATAACTCCCAGCTGAAGTCCCATTCACCATCTCCCACCATGCTCTATTTGTAGAAGGAGGTGGCTAACTCCACACTCCCAGCTCTGCCCAGTAAAAATGAGAGCAGACTAAAAGCCTAGATTTTCTCTGCACAGGCTTTATACCCCTGTACATAATTGTACAGACCAAATCAAATTAACAAAGAAAAAAAAATGCAGTATGCCTGAGCAGGCCTTGCACATGCAACAGTTTTCTTTTTCCAAAAAGTGCAGTCATCATTTGGATAAATTTGGAAACAAGAAACTCAACGCAATAGCTGTTTAATTAAACTTTCTTTTTTAAAAAAGAACACCCCCGCCTCCTCTTCGTCCCTCAACCGATCAGTTCTGCTAGAATGGTACTGCATGGATTACTGGCAAAGACTTAATGACAATTCTGGCAACTGCCGAATGAGCACCTGCCCATGCGCATTCCTTCATTTGCAACACATTTCCCAGGCAGCTGAGAAAGGGGGGGGGGAGTGTAAGAGCAGTTGGCAGTGGGCACTTGTGTTGGATCTAAGCAAGCTGGCAGGAGATCTGGGCACGGGAAATGTGTGTGAAAGAGAAGCTGCACCCCCACAGAGAGACATTTGCCACAAACGGATAAATAAAGAGACTTGTGGAAGGTTTAGTGGTGGACTCCAAAGAACACAAAGGGAAAGCAGTGAATCCCATGGGGAAACCCTGGTCAAACTTGGCACCAGCATGTTTGCAAGCGGGAGCAAATGGCCAAGATCTTTTGGCAGCAGGAAGAATTATTATTAATATTAAAAAACCTCATTAAACCAGTGCCAGGATTAAAAGGGCAATGAGGCAATATGCTGAGCTGTAAAGTGAGGGTAGGCTTGTATGTTAGGAGTCCCATTTCTGACCTGTGTCCATTTTGTACATGTTCACTCATATGCATTTTTCTTTATCTGTGGTTCTCAAACCTCCCCCGTCCCATGGATCACTTAAAAATTACTTAGGGTCTTGCTGCACCAATTAGCAATTTTTCTGCCTCTTGTAGTGAATGTAATGCATTGAATTAGGAGCTATGATTTTTAATTGAATCAATATCAAATTTTAGAATTCCTAGCCTCCCTTCACAAAATTTATACTCAAATAATGTGTAAAAGTAATGTGTAAAAATAAGGGACGCGGGTGGCACTGTGGGTTAAACCAAAGAGCCTAGGACTTGCCAATCAGAAGGTCGGCGGTTCAAATCCCTGCGACGGGGTGAGCTCCTGTTGCTCAGTCCCTGCTCCTGTCCACCTAGCAGTTCGAAAGCACGTCAAAGTGCAAGTAGATAAATAGGTGCTGCTCCGGCAGGAAGGTAAACGGCGTTTCCCTGCTCTGGTTTGCCAGAAGTGGCGTAGTCATGCTGGCCACATGACCCGGAAGCTGTACGCCGGCTCCCTCGGCCAATAAAGCAAGATGAGCTCCGCAACCCCAGAGTCGGTCACGACTGGACCTAATGGTCAGGGGTCTTTTTACCTTTTAATTTGTAAAAGCAACTGCACAAACTAATGTAAAGTGTACATGGAATGCATGTTTCAGTGAAAAGAACATACAAAAATATGTTGTGTTGGGGAAAACTGCTTTGCAAAACGGGGCATATTAGCAAATTGCATACAGAAATGCATATATAAGGAGAGATTTGCACTAGAAGGCTGATGAATCTTCATGAAAACTTCCCTATGCCTGGCAAACTCATGTGGAAATCTGAATTTAAGATGGGGAAAAAGAGAAACTGAAACTGACATATCTGCCCACACCCACGAGGAACCGATCCTTCCATGTGGGATCAGCTACTCTCTGGAAGTCCCTGCCCACTGGTATCAGGCAAGCACTTTTGCTACATTGTCTTCGACATCCACTGTTTTGTTTAGACTGACTCAATTTGTACATTGCATGACACTATTTTCCTCTTCTAGGAGAAGGGCATAAACAGAGCTTTGGGGACTGTGGGGCATTTTAAAAAATAAAATAAAAAGAAGACGGCGAATTAGGTTCTCCTTTCTGCTCCCCATCTCCATGGAAAGGGATGCAGAGCAAACTAACAGCTACAGCACAGGACTCCGTGGTGAATTTGGCACTCGCTTCATCTTCTCTTGCCCATATTGCGCTCAGGCAGAGAGGTGGAAGTACTGAGCTCTCATCCTGCTGGGTCCTTGGGATGGAACTTTCTCCTTTCAACCTCATTCCTTCCACTATGGAGGAAACAGATGGGGAGGTGGACAGGCTCCACATGCTCTGTTCTGCTTCAGCACCTCCAGGCCACAGGTATCTCTTTTATTTGCAAGTCTTAACATTGCACAGTCACATACTGTTCGGTTTCAGGAAGTAGTCCCTGCTGTGGGTGGGGTTCTAGGACAGATGGGGGCACAGCTGAGTCCTGGCTCTGGAGCAGCCAGGCCAGGGACAAAGTCCAGAAAGGCAGCCTCTAGATAAGGAGGGCAAGGATGTGATCAGCACCACGGAGAGCTCAGAGTGCATCTGAGTGCCAAACAAGCAAAACTTGAATATTGCTCCAACAACTATTAAACTCCTGACTGAGTCTTCAGGAGGGATTTGACTCCCTTTGGGCTGTTGGCTCCACCCCTACAGGGAACAAGAGTGCCACCCTTAAAGGAGCCTGGCTTGATTAAAGGTGGTGGCTTCTGAGCTGGTGTCTTGGGTGGTGGAACTACTTCAGGCATAAGGGTGGGCTGCTCTTTCTAGTGATGTGAGTTTTGAGAAGGCAGGAGGTGCTGATGAATGATTCTGAAGCCGAATCAACAGAATTATAGCATCCCAATCAAGGGAAGTAACAGTACCACTCTATTCTGTCATGGTCAGGCCATGTCTGGAGTATGGTTTCCAGTTCTGGGTGCCACAATTTAAGAAGGATATTGACAAGCTAGAAAGTGTGCAGAGAAGGGCAACCAAGATGATCAAGGGTCTGGAAACCAAGCCTTATGAGGAACGGTTGAAGGAGCTGGGTATGTTTAGCCTAGTAAAGAGGAGACTGAGATAGCCATCTTCAAAAATCTAAAGGGATGTCACATGGAGCAAGCTTGTTTTCTCCTGCTCCAGAGGGCAGGAGCCAAACAACCAAACAAGAAGTTACAAGGAAGGAGGTTCTGGCTAAAGATCAGGAATAACTTTCTGACAGTAAGAGCTGTTCAACAGTGAAATGGACTCCATCGGAAGGTGGTGGACTCTCCTTCCCTGGGATTTTTTAAGCAGAGGTTGGAATGCCATCTGTCATGGATGCTACAGTTGAGGTTCTGCATTGCAAAAGGGCTGGACTTGGGGCCACTCCCAATAATACAATTCTATGATCGTCTTCCTGGGTGGAGTGATGGTCTCTGTCTGTTGTCTCTTCCACTGAGGAGGGTGGAACTGAAGCTCTGGCTCTTGGGGACTCTTGGGTGATCTGCCAGCTAAGATGCAGCCAGGTCCAGACTTACTAAGTGCCCTGGGGATGGGATCATTTCAGGAAACCTCCAGCTTTTTCCTTGGGGCCTTTGAAACCTCCCTCATAAAAATAGAGTTCAATTTGCTCATGCAATACTTTCATATCCATTTTTTTTATTTAAAAAGTGGGATTCATGGTTTATAGCAAGTTTTGACAACAAATAACTGCTTCAAAAGAGACTATGAAAACTACCTACCAGTAGGGACAGGGTTGTTTAGAGGCAGGGCTCCGCTTTCACAGGGTCAAGGAGACAAAATTGGCAGGAGGACTCAAAGGGGGCAGCAGCCTCAATACTGAATATATCCAAGACCAAAATAAGTCCACAACTTGCCTAATGTGAAAGTCTGACCCAAACACCCATGAATGGTTTCATTACTGTGAGTATTATGACGCTGCAACTAGGTAGCCAATATGTTATAAACCAAAAGGGAAAACATACATGAGGATCATTGTTGGAGAGTCTTCTCCAGGTTAATCCATCTGAGGTAGTGAGGTGAGCCGCCTTAATGGTGACACCCCAGCCATGGAACGCTCTCCTCACAGATGCTTGCCTGGGCCCTATGTTCTTTCCTCGCGTTTTGCTCCCCTGGGCCTTTTAATTAGAACTATTGTGGTTTGCCCCTTACTGGGTTTTCAGTGCTGCTTTATTAAGCCTAGCCTGCTTCACAAAATATCATGCTAATTTTTGGACTCATGCCGTTTCTGCATTGTTTTACCTGATTGCTGGTGACTGCATTCATATTGTTTTAAATTTGTGAACCACCCAGAGCAGGGGTCTGCAACCCGCGGCTCCGGAGCCGCATGTGGCTCTTTTACACCTTTGCCGCGGCTCCGGGGCGGATACTAGCGAGGGGAGGAGGCGCATTGTGCGCCCTGACACTCCCCACTGTGGTGGGCGCTGTACTGGCTGTGACGTCGCATGGGGGCAGTGCATGCGTTAGTCACGCACCGTCCCGACGTCACCTTCCCGCCCGCTGTCAGATCGCAGCTCCAGAGATATATTTGTTTTAAATGTTGCAATGGTTTTGCGGCTCCCAGTTTTTCCCCCCTTCGGAAACGGGTCCAAGTGGCTCTTTTTGTCTTAAAGGTTGCAGACCCCTGACCCAGAGGATATGGTTAATTGGGAAGTATATAAAACACCAACCAACCAACAGATAAATGAAAGCTGGTCAGCACTGCAGAAATTCCGGAACACTCCAACAACATGCTTCACACCACACAGTGCAAACAAAACATGGAAACAATCCAGGCCTGCTGTTTGATATATGTTGTGACTTTGTAGTTCCCTCTGCTTGATAGATCGCAGCCTGAGGACCGCTGACTCATTTTTCTGAACATGCTTACACACCTCTGCAGGATGAGTCTCTCTGGGTTTTTTTGGAAGAAATGTGCTGATCTTGTCCAGATAGTCAGTTATTAAGGATTACCTGGGCCTGCTCAAAAATTTATATCCCTTCCCAAACTAACCACACTCCATACCTACCAAGTTTCAGGTTTTTTTAAAAACACACACACGTGAGAGGCTCCCACCCTAACAAGCTGTGGACCCCCTCCTCAGTTCCTTATGGCCTCCAATTACCTCAATACTCCATAGTCAAAGCCAAAAAAAGATCACCCCATGCCTCAAGTGCAATTTAAAGTACAAGTATTATCCTAAATGTTCTGGAGCTCAGGCACCCAGGGACCAAATTAGATGTCACATACTATTGCCTGTAACCTGAAAAGAACAGGAACAACAAAAGCAGTTTGGGTTGGAGGAACAGTTCTGAGGGAAGGTAGTGATTAAATCATTTCTGCACTCAAAATCGCCCTCCTGAGGTGCTTATCTCCCTGTGAGAGGAAAATATACGGGTACAGTTCTCTGTTCAAACGTACCATCTTTGGGAGTGTGCTGTGTGCCCTTTAAATCTTAAGGACCTATTAGTCCCATGTGAAACTTCCTGTATGCTATGGTTGTCAAGGGAAAAATCTACTCAGATCGCCTCTTCAGGGCCTTTTCTGTGGTGGCTGGCTCCTGTAGCAGCCCTTGCCAAGGCAGGTCAGGGATTATGGGAGTTGTAGTCATAGGTTATTCACTTCTGCTATAGAAACTAGCTAGAGTGTTGTATACTGTCTACTGCTATTGCTGAGATTGCAGATGGAACTGTTATAACTCTTGTTAATGTTTTTTAATGGTTTCTATGCTGTTCTGAATTATTATTGCCCCTTTGTGAGCAGCCCTGAGGACCTTGGTTGAGGAGAAAGCTAAGGACACAAGAAGAAGAAGAAGAAGAAGAAGAAGAAGAAGAAGAAGAAGAAGAAGAAGAAGAAGAAGGAGAAGAAGGTGATGAAGAAGAAGAAATATGGCCAACTCTCCACTGCACAACTATTGAAAATAGTGAAAGTACACACTGTAGTTTCACAAGAGACAAAGGTTGAGTCTGATCAAGCGTAATCAGTGCTTGCCCAGATTATTATTATCTCTATCAACTTTCTAGGAACTAGGGCTGGAATTCTCCTGAAACCAGTAATTCAAGAGCTTCCCAATGTTTCCATCAGCCTTTATTGCTACATTATGATTTGTATGTCAGTATCTTAGCCTCTGAATAATGAATGGTAAATAATGGAAAATCTTCATTATCCTATTAAAGGCTTTAGCTTTTGGCTCAGACAATACAACCGAAAACGACGCAATTTCAAGGGAAGATCAGACAGGTTTAGTTGGAGCATGAAACTATGGTTTAGTTCAGGAACAGAGAGGAATATTGCCTTATTCTAAGAAGCGAAAAGGAACAGCAAACCTAAAGCTCATGAAGCTCATGAACAATATGGGTTCCTTTAGAAATCTAGAAAAAAATTGCAGTTGTTATTGTTTTATTATTAATAATAATTACCCGCCTTCCACCTTTAAGATCACAGAGTGGGTTACAGCAATTAAAACCCAGGATTAAAAACAGTTTAAAAAATGTCCAGTCACAGAAATAAGATGGGCCCCAAAATTCTGCATCTCGAGTGACAAAAGTCAGGTGCATCTAAATGACTTTCCTCTGTACAAAATCATCTGTACATATCATACACAAGTTATTGTCTGCTACAGTGTCAGGGTTAATGAGAGGGTGGAGAGATAGCTGTGTGTTTTATTTGAAACTGTCAGTTTTACTGAATCCTTATTTGCTTCCAATTTTAGTAGCAAAAAGGAAGGCGCTTCGTTGCAATTTGCACCATCAATTACAAAACTTAAACCTTAAAAACGCAAAAAGAATCTTCACAGCACTCAGTGTCTACACATGGCATCTAGAGAACTTTTTCTATACAGTCAAAGCTTCATACTTCCACCTCAAACCAGCCAGAAAACCATCAGTCCACACACATGCAATGCAAAATTTGAGAAAAGGTCAGGGTTCAAACTTACAGAGGGGGAAATGGGGCGGGGGAATGTCAAGGAGGAAGTGGCAGTGGAAAAGGGGTGCGGAACACAACCCTACCTTAAATAATTCAAATTCCCTCTTTGGCATCAACAGCTAGCGATATAGAACAAGCATTTGAAATTATTTGAAATGCAAATAAATCCACAAGCGGACTTTGAATCTAAATAATACAGACAAATGGAGGACTTAAATATATTTAAAGACAACTCTTTAAAGGGACGGATTCTGCTCCACACGAGGAAGAATCAAGTCAGCTTGTAAATAAAAGGTGAAGTGAATCTGTATTGCATTTGCAAGATAATCTACTGTGCTCTGAAACTGACACTCACAAACGCCATTTAATACAAAGATTAAACGAGCTGTCAGGATGGAGTCCTTTAGTCAGGCTGGCTGCAGCCCGACGGTTTAACACGTCTGCTAAGGAATCCAGGAAAGATGCGTATTTGGAGCTGGAGTTGCAGGATGGCTGTTCATCCAGATGTTGTTACACTCCTAGCAGTTAGCCTAGCTTTGTTGGGGGGGGGGCACCCTTGCTTGTTCTTCTGCCCTGATGGCGCCATTGCCAGGCTGATCTCTGCCTGACGGAAAGCTCTCCATCTGACCTGCTTGACTCTCTTCCGCAACTGCCACGCTGAGATAGAACTGGCTTTGCCAGACTCCCAGAATGAGCTGGCATTCCTGGGGTATCATTCTACAGATTGGCCTGAGCCTTTCCCCTCTGGGGAAAAGCCTCACCCGCTTTCTCCTGCAAGAACCATCTACAGAATGGGAGATACATACCTGTATGGTGTGCGTATAAGATGGCTCCGCACTGCCGCTTTCCTGAGATCGGAGAGGCTCCAAGATGTTGTTTGGCACGAATCCTGTGACCCCGCTGGCATTTTGGACTTTCCACCACTGCTTCCTGTCGTCGAGAACCTGGAGCAAAGCAAACGTGGTCATAAGGAAGTGGGAAGTCAGCTCGTCACCTACATGATAGGAAAAAACAGGGCACTCCCTTACCCTAGAACAGAATATTGCCCACCATGGTCTAATTCTGCCTAGCAACCGTGCTCCATACAGGGCTCTTCCATCACCTGCAATCTGATTCATCTAAATGGATTGAACCCGGTGTCTTCTGCAGGTTCTCTTCAGCATTATAAAAAGGATTCTGAATATTCTTACATTTCCAAATATAGCTACAACGGACTCGGCTTTTCCTGTAATTCGCACGTTACAAGCAGTCACAACATGCGACATTGCCAGTGATATATTTGCAGACGGACTGCAAGTGTTTTGAGGATTATATAAAAAAACTGATTTAAACAAACCTATGTTTACAGCAAGGTTTTATATGCTTGCAAGGAACCACCAGGGTTTCCTGGGGAAACAGTTTCAAAGCTGCACACCTAAAATGCAGTTTTTAATCAGCTGGCAGTGGTGTTCTCTGCTTTAGGAGGGTCCAGAGAAGAGTGGATCCTGTGGCTCTGCATGCAGGAGGGCCAGGGTGGGGGACCTGTGCCCCCCCAGGTGTTGCTAGACTACAAGTCCCATCATCCCTGATCTTGGGCCATGCTGGTGGGAGCTGGAGTCCAAGAAAGTCTGCAGAGTCACACGTTCCCCTAGCATCTCCTTCTGTTCTAATGCTCTCAATTCTCTGAATGCTTCCAGAAGAAAAAAAAGGCATGCAGCTGAACTAATCACATTAAATGCAAATTTGCCTAAGCTCCACAGAAACTTTTAGCGACATGATTCAAGAAGCGTGCCGCACGGAGCAGAAAATTACCGGGGAAGGGGAAAGGTCAAAACAAGCGCTGCATTACCTCTAAAATGTCATCCTTCAAGACAGAGAGTTCACTCTGGTTTCTTCCCACGAAGTCGTACTTGGTTTTGGCATACTTCTTGGTCGGGGTTTTATGCGCCTCATAATTTCTACAAAGCAAAAAGAGGCCAAACGTTATCCGGCTCCTTTTGCAGAGAACCCTAGCTGAGAAGAGTGAAGCAGCAATTCCTGCCTGCCGGCAAATATCATTAGCAACGATGATTTGCCCAGAATTTACTGCCATGCCATGCAATAAGGCATCCATCACAGCAGCAAAAAAAAGCTGGCAATGGACAATAATACTATTAACCACTGAAGCAGCTGTAAATATGAATTGAATTTATGACAGCGGCTGAGTGTTCCGTTTTGAAAAGCGTCTGCAGATGAGCACTGCAGGTGTATTCAACTTGCAGAACATTGCATCGCATTTAAAGCACAGCAATTTGCCCCAAAGTGGGGGGAAACAAGAAATGTGTAACTATTTGCAAATTGTTGAGGGAAAATCTCCAATAAGCCAGAAGCTAAGGGACACTGGCTGCCACAGCTTCAGTTTTCATAGCTCTTGGGAGTGTTAGCCTGACACTATTGTCCCCGTGGTTTTGAGAGTGAGCCAAAGGCAAGCCCAGGTTGAAGGAACACGACATTTCTTCATCAACAAAATAAAAATAAAAATAGGTTGTCTGTCAAAAGCTATGCAATGTATTTTCTTTTTGAAAAACATTCTTATTTTAAAAGTTTAGCACGTTACACTTCACAGCCCTGACTCTAAATGCCATCTGTCCTCAGCCTTCAGGAACAGGGAGGTGGAAAAAAGCTTTAAAAAACACCGAGAGGAATACTACTCCTAATAAATCAGTCACAAGCACAAAATAAAGGGAACCCAACACATAATGAGAAATGGAATGCAATGGTTGTGCAACAGAAGGTGCCGACGGCGCATCACAGAGGCAGGAAACAAGTTTTCATCACCATCCATCGATTGTAAACTACTGATTCTGAGCACACCTTTTGGGTACTCCAGTAGCTACCTCATATTTTTTGGTTAGCTGTGGAGAACTGTTCCAGTTTACTTGAAGAGGGGAGAAGAAGAAGATCAGAGAGTTGACTGACCCTCACTTATCCAAAATGCTCGCAATAGCCAATTATCTTCTGCAGATGTGGGCCAATATAAGCAACGCCCCCATTTTCCTCACTCTTTGGTAATGTACATACTCTGCGTTCTTCCTCACCCACCCGAAATCATTTGGATAAATGAGGTTCCCAGCATTGAGATGTGAAGATATGCGCCTGAAGGTAAGCACTTCGCTTGGGCGAGATGGAAAGAGCCATAAGTACCACAGTCCAAATAATCAGCAATCCTGATCACCCATTTCACACATAGCATTTGGTACTTACAACAAGAAGCCATATGGTTCTCTAAAAACAACCCTGTAAGTATTTGTAGGTGTTTGCTGGTTTTGCCAAATGAGGAGCTCACCTGGGAAACCAGGTTGAGCCCAGGTCATGGTCTGAAGGCAGAAGATGCAACCAGCTTGATGAAGCTAAGCAAGCCTGAATTTTATCAATGCCTGGTTGGGAATTCTACGTATCCTGCCTTGGGCTTCATGATGGAAGGAAGGTTGGATATCAAATGTGTGTGCACGCATGCATGTTGTATGTACTTAAATAAATACACATTAAGACACAAAAGTGGTGACAAGCCAGGGATAGTTTATTACAAAAAGTCTTCAAATGGTAGTATAAATTAGCTTGATTCTCCTCCAGAAATTGTTCCCACAGACAGGGGCAGCTAGAGAGCTGTGATAGTCTCAGTTTTGCACCTTGTAGAAGTCAGCAGGAAGGAGGAGAATGGGGACAAAAGTTGGCACTGCCTCTCTCATTGGCTCTGGCGCCACCTACTGGTGGGCTCCCTGGCTTCTGCCCCATCAGCCCCAAAGGGGACCAGCCACCATTGTCTTCAGCTGTTGCACCAAGCAATTGATATGTTCCATTAGCCGGGAGGGAGGAAATTTTAACTCAGAGAGAGACACACAGAGACAGACAGATTTGGGGTGGGGAGAGACAATCGCTGCTTTGGTTTGGTGGCTCTGATACGTTGCAAGTTGCCCACAGGCAACATTACAGCCTAAGGCAGAATGTGGAGTCCTGGGCACATTCATGCACCTGCTTCTTAATGCTTCCCATCACCTGAAAAGTTACCCTAATATGGCTACTCTCCAGGGGGCACGAAAAGGGAGAGGGAGAAATGGTTGCTTTGCAAAACAAAGCACTCTAAGAATGAGGAGTAAATAACAAGGGATTGTAAAACTAACTGGCCGACAAGGAATTGATGGGCTGATTTGAAGAGGTGGCTGCCTACCATACATTTGGTCTGGGAAGAGATGAAGTAAGTGGCTTTCAGCCCTAAACCTGAATAATAATAATAATAATAATAATAATAATAATAATAATAATAATTTATTATTTGTACCCCGCCCATCTGGTTGGGTTTCCCCAGCCACTCTGGGCGGCTTCCACAGAGACCAAAAATACACTAAAATATCACCCATTAAAAACTTCCCTGAACAGGGCTGCCTTAAGATGTCTTCTGAATGTCAGGTAGTTGTTTATCGCTTTGACATCTGATGGGAGGGCATTCCACAGGACGGGTGCCACTACCGAGAAGGCCCTCTGCCTGGTTCCCTGTAACTTTGCTTCTCGCAATGAGGGAACCACCAGAAGGCCCTCAGCGCTGGACCTCAGTGTCCGGGTAGAACAATGGAGTTGGAGACGCTCCTTCAGGTATATTGGACCAAGGCCGTTTAGGACTGTAAAGGTCAACACCAACACTTTGAAACTACCTGGACCAGGTGACGTGTGCTTAAGATGGGGAGCACTTCCACCCATAGGCTATGAGCCTCTTCTCCCATTGACTCGGCATTGTGGGAACCAGTCCACGTAACCAGACCCCAGGCAACTGCAGGGAACATCTCTCTCCTGTATTTATTTTGCTGAAGGCTAAGGCAAGTTCACATTTTTAAAAAATGGACACACTACTGTTGACCTTGGCCACAGACAACAAAGGAATGGGTTGTTTGGAAGTGTAATAACGTTCCAGGCTCCAATTAAGAGCATACGACTCAATTTTTCATCTCTTTTTTGAAAGCAAACATTGATAGTAGTGAATTAGGACATAATTTGTCAGAGGCCCCTCAGAAAAAGCAGAGCAGAAGCAGAGTAAAAGAGGTTTTAGATATTAGCTCTAACACAGAGAGAGGATTGTCTACTTCTAGAACCAATGGAGAGAAGTAGAAGTAAAGAGGCAGGCACCCTCCACCCTAAAAGCAACCGGTTGGGACAGTTCTCCACAGCTGTGCACATGACATCCACTGAAATGTTACCTATCTACATGTCGGCTAACAGTTTGCTTAAAAGCGGCTACAGCTGCCCCCTGGTCCGGCAAGGGCCCTCGCTTGTAAGCTGTGTTACTGAATGCGTACCCTTCAGACGGAGGATAATCTGAGATACTGGAATGCTGAAAGAGAGAAAACAAGGAACGCTTGTCAGTCACAGTAAGTCCACAGCTGACTTTCCATTGCACATAATGCACAGCTTCTCTGTGCACTCGCATCACTATCATTGTCTTAATTGTCTTAAAGGCTAATTCACACAACGATGGAAAACCTGGCAGGGCAAAGCTGCCTTGGGGATGCCTTGGGTTCATGCCAGCAGGTTCACAAGCCTGCAACGCACAGAAGTCATCAGCTCCAGAACACTTTTGCCATGCCTTTCTTCTAGTTTTGGGAGACAGGAGATGGTTCGCCTGTACCTTGCTTTGAAGAACGCAAGACAAAGGTTTGAAGGAAGCCTCTCTTCATACACGGCGCACAATTCCTTTGTGACTCATATCAGCGCAGAGCTTCCACTTCCACTATTTTCTCTAGTTGATCATTGCCCAGAAGACAACAGAAGCTAAGCAGATAACATACTACTGCCATCTTCCCCCAATCTGGTGCCTTCCAGATATTGCAGATTATACCTCCCATCAGCCTCATGGCTATGCTGGCTGGGGCTGATGGGAGCTGTAGTCCAAAATACCTGGAAGGTACCAGGTATGAGAAGTCTGTTTCAGAGTGTTGGGCACAGAAAGCTGCCTCCTACTCTGGTCCCTGTATCCCAGTATGTATTGTCTACACCAGGCATAGGCAAACTCGGCCCTCTAGATGTTTTGGGACTACAACTCCCAACATCCCTAGCTAACAGGACCAGTGGTCAGGGATGATGGGAATTGTAGTCTCAAAACACCCGGAGGGCGGAGTTTGCCTATGCCTGGTCTACACCGACACAAAAACATAGGAAGGTGCTTTGCACTGAGTCAAACCATTGGCCCATCTAGCAGCAGCTCTCCAAGTTTCCATGAGAACTTCAGGAGACACTGGCCCACGGTCTATCATGTCCATCACCTTGTTCTCATGTTGGCCCACCAGGTGCCTGTGGGAAGCTTGCAAGCTGGACCTGAGACAACAGTACTCTCCCTCTCCTGTGATTCCCAGCAGCTGATATTCAGAAGTATAATAATAATAAAAAAAATTATTTATACCCCACCCTCCCCGGCCAGAGCCAGGCTCAGGGTGGTTAACATCAATAAAATCACAGTAAAAACATAATAGGGGGGAAAGGGGGGGGGAGGAAAAAAAACCAATTTAAAATACAGATTAAAATGCAATTTAAAATGCAGCCTCATTTTAAAGTAGCTGATAAATCAAGACCATAAGGGGAGGGAAACATAAGGGTCAGACTGAGTCCAAACCAAAGGCCAGGCGGAACAGCTCTGTCTACAGGCCCTGCAGAAAGATGTCAAGTCCCACACGGCCCTAAGTCTGTTGTGACAGAGCGTTCCACCACATCGAGGCCTGAGCTGAAAAGGCCCTTGAGGCTCGGGACCTCCAAAGTGTTGTTATTTGTGGACCTTAAGGTCCTTCGCGGGGCATACCAGGAGAGGTGGTCCTGCAGGTACGTGGGTCCTAGGCCGCATAGGGCTTTAAAGGTCAAAGCCAGCATGCCTCTGACAGTGGACGAAGAACAGGGAGCCTCTCCCATCACTACCCGGAGATACCTGCGAGGAAACCTGCATAGAAAGCAGATGCTCTACCCCCAGGCTATGGCCCCTCCCCAAGCTGACTGTCAGTGGCTCTCCAGAAACTCAGGCAGAAGCCTAACCCAGACTCACTACCTGAGCCTTTTAACTGGGATTGTCAGGGACTGAGTCTGGGACACAGCACTGAGCTATGTGGATGCTTCCTGGATCTGCAATATGGGTACCAGCTGCTGCAACATCCGCCAGCAGATGCTACACAATGTATTTGAGAGCACCGAAGTTGCTAAGATCCACCAGCTACCACCTGGCATGAACCACCAGGGACGTGAATTGCAGTCACTGGTATGACTCCAGTGTGCTGCAAAAGCACAAAATGTCTCTTAATAATTGCAGTGGAAACAACTGACACCACCTTGTAGTTCATTACAGTAATTATGCACAAGCAGGAAACCTATTCAAAGTAGCTGGGGGGGGGTTGGGGGGGGAGAATGCCAGCAGATGTCTCTGCAGCTTAAGCTCGGAATAATTTTCAGGAATCAGAATTTCTGATGTACTTTCCTAGACGTCAGATCAAAGCTTACTTCTCCGGGTTAGGCACTGTAGCCATGGCAGCCACGAGTATGCTGTTAACTCGCACTGGGGTGCATTTTTCTGTATTAAAAAAAAAAAAAAAGGATGCCCTGCAGGAAAAAGGCAATCTTGTGAGGGTAAGCTCTGAGCTTAGGGTAGACAGAAGTTTTTTCATGCCCCTGGCTCACTGGGGGGCATGCGACTCCAGTCTGAAAAGGAAACAGAGGCTGAAGTTTCTGTGTCAATCTTTTCCACACCTTTCCATCAAAGTAAAAGGTTGCAATCTGTCAGCCCAAATTCAGGGCCTGGAAGCTGGACAGAGTCTGCATGTTCACCCTAAGAGTTTTGGAAGCCCTCTAATGTGCACCCAGATGAAGACACCAGAAGCCAATGTCATTCCTTCACAGATTTCAGTTGGATACTGTGAAACCTGGCAATTTTCTGATTTCTTTCTTTCTTTGTTTCAGGCAAGACACTGCTCCTGTCTTACTAGGAATCAAAGACTGTTTTCTGTTCCTCTTGCACTACTATTGATTTCTGGACATATTGGTAATGGTCACATTTACATGTCAAGCTAAACCACAGTTTAGTGTGATTTGCACATTCTTCCGCCCCTCTCCTCTTTCAGCATTGGACGATAACTTTGAAAGCGGTTAGTTGCTGGGTGTTTTTTTTGCAGAAAACTGGCATGTCATTGCATGCAAAGCAGGCACTGTGGTTTATAATAAACTCTGGCTGGTTTCAGAAGCCACCTTCCTAACTCACAGTTTGAAGTCGGATTGTTTTGAAACATATCAGAATTTGTTCTTAATCAGAACCACTGGGATCCCGTGAAATGGAGGCTACAGGCTCTCAAAGGCACCCTCCAATCTATATAGGTGGCAGAGGCATGTCAACTTTAGAAAAACTCTGGCTTGTTTCCAGTATGTCACACTAAATCATGGTTTAGTGTGAAGTGTGAGGCCACTATATTTTATTCTTTGAAGGGAGAATGCAAAGACACACTGAGCCTCATGACATTTCCCCCACCTGCTGGTTATCAGTATACCTCATCTACACTAGCAAAGCCAAATGAGTCTGACTTACATTTTACGGCGGGAATTAAAGAGCTTTGTGATTTCTGCCCTTAAAAATAAAGGGAAGCCAGGCTGCAGTCAGGATTCCTTGCTAGCAGGTGCTGCTAATAAGTGAACAGAATAGCACAGAGTTCTTCATAACTATCTGGTTACTGGCTTCTCACCCAACCCAAAAGCCTGTGTATACCTTAGTGTCCATGAACTGTTAACATCCAAAGTAAATAACCTAAAAAAGCACAGGTTTGTGTTCTTTTACATTTAGAAGCTTCCGTGTGCTTATAAAGAACATTGTTCTTAAATAAATAATAACATCCTTAAGTTACTCCTTCTTCCCTCTAGGCATCTTGCCATGCTCCCTTCCACCATAGCAAAAATGTAAGATATTGGCAGGTTCATGTAAGTACAAGAGAGAGAGAGACTTTTTTAAAAAACCCATCAGCAGGAAACATGGATGGGCAGAACTGTGAGGTTCAGACAGATGGGAGTGTTGAGCAAGGCCAGATTTAGGTTTGATGAAGCCCTAAGCTACCGAAGCTAACGGGGCCCTTTATATGTCCAGTTGTCCTTTGTCAACAACAAATTGTCACTGTTTTTCGTGTTGAATATATGCTATATGGTAATTTAGGGACCTAGTAGGTATCTAAAGCCATTTGCACATAACAAAATATGTATTTTATCAAAGTATAGAAATATAGAAATGAGCAAACCAGTGATATTTTAGGGAGCAGGCTAGCAGGAGGGGCCCATTACTTACATCATAGGAGCCTACACAACACAAAACACTGTTGCTGTATGTAGGTTTTATTTTGTTTTTTAACTTATATTTTGGAAATGTACATCCAGTTTTTTTGGGGGGGGCAACTGGTGTTGAGCATCGCTGCTGTGGGGCAGGGGAGAGGAGGGGGCACCAGCTGCTGCTATTAAAAAAAATCAGCCCCACCTTGGCTATGGCCCTCAGTCAATATCCATCTTTAGGATGCTTCACAGGTACCTAGTCTTGGATCCATTAGCTTGCCTGCATTTGGAATGGCTGCCTCTTTTCCCAAATGAGTTAGCAGCCAAGGGGTTGAAAGGAAGAAGCAGATGCCAAAGGGAAGAAAGGATGGCAGCGCTTGATGTTAGAATTCCTGCTCCATAATTGCAGTCATGGGATTTTTGTCTATCACATGACGGTATATGTTCTGACTCCACAGAGTGGGAAGTTCCGGAGTTCCATTCTGGAGCCTACACTCGAGTAGGACCCTGGCAGAGACACATGCCCAACTGGCATGTTCTCTCCCTCTTGGTCTTTCGTTCGGGCAGAAGAAAGCTCATGAAGCTCCCGAACGAAAGACCAGGAGGGAGAGAACATGCCAGTCGGGCATGTGTCTCTGCCAGGGTCCTACTCAAGTGTAGGCTGAACTCCTGACACTTCTAAATAGCCATAAACAGCCATTGTAGAATGGCTGTGTGGGTCACATCGCCTGCCTGTTTCCCGCTGGCCTGATGCGCACAAACCCTCCACCTGGGCTTAGAAGCCGGCGGCAGCCCTCTTCCCTACCTCGGTTGATAATCTTTTCAACTCTTGCTTCCGCTGGTGCTCAGCTACATTTGCCACCGACTCGGCTAGTTGGTTGAGCTCTTGTTCCTTTGGGGATCCCATGAAGCTCAGAAGAGGGGGCTCCCATCCGTTCCTGAACCGCGGCACGTAGGGTGGGATGAACTGCTCCTTGGGCCACTCTGCTCTGCATTCAAGGAGGAACAGGTTTGAAGACATGACTAGGTTGCCCACTGTGAAACAATTCCCCAAATATTACTACTAAGTTATGGTTACCAGATTTTTTTCAACGAAGCCTGAGTAGCAACAGGGAGTCAGTAGTGGGGATGGTGAGGCAAAAGACCCTGGGCCCAAGCACACATGTGCATTGGATAAAGGTGCAAAGCCCTTCTTTTGCACCCTTGAAACATAAATGCACAGAGTTTTTTTTAAAAAAACTGGCAATGGCTGCCCACCCATGACTCCCGAGCCTCCCCCAATCAGTCAGAACAAAGGGGGAAGGAGCAGGAGATCTGTACAGCCAAACGTCCCCTGTTCCCCTTCAGCAGTGGCGGCGGCAGTGGCAGTCAGTAGCCCAGAGCCAGCCTGGTAGCGCAGCTCCTGAAGCCAGCCAGAGCCAACTGCGCTACCAGGCTGGCTCTGGGCTGCTGACTGCCGCTGCCACATTTCCCAGGACAGATTTGTAAATCTGGGGACATTCCGGGGATGGCATTTCTCCGGGGACAGATTTGCAAATCCAGGGGCTGTTCCCGGGAACTGGGGACGTCTGGTAACCCTATATTAAATTATCTGAATTCTTGCAGGAAGATTGGGAAGCGACTCTCAACCTACTGGGCGGCTCTTTAAAAGAGGACTGGACAAATTCACGAAGGATAATACTATCAAGGGTTACGAGCCACGATGGCTGTGCTCTGCCTCTACACAGTTGGATGCAGTAACGCTTCTTACAACCAGTTGCTGAAAGGGAAGGGAGGGGAGGGGAGAGGAGGGGAGGGAGAGGATTTTTGCACTCGGGTCCTGCTTGCAGGTTTCCCACAGGCATCTGGTTGGCCGCTGTGAGAACAAGATGAAGGACTAGATGGGCCATTGGCCTGATCCAGCAGCCTTGTCTTCTGTGATTATGTTCTACTCTCTGCTGCAAAAGCTTTGCTAAAGCAAGGGAGGGGTTGGGGGAGAACCAGTGGCGTAGCGTGGGGGGTGCTGGGGGGCCCGGCCGCACCGGGCACAACATCTCGGGGTTAGGGGGCGCAAATCCATGGGTTAGGGGGCGCAAATCCATGGATTAGGGGGCGCAAATTACTTGCCTTGCCCCGGGTGCTGACAACCCACGCTACGCCACTGGGGAGAACAGCTACTAGTCTCAAGAGTAGTTATTTAAAAAAAAAAATCCTGAGATTTAAAAAACTTATTATTATTATTATTATTATTATTATTATTAATATTAAAATTTCTACACCACCCTTCATCCAGAGTTCACAGTGCTGTTTATTATAGAGTAACTAATGTACAACTAAGAGTCTCAGAATGATGTGCCATGTTTATTATATTCCAGTATGTCAGTATACAGTATACAACCAGATCATATTTTAATTTTATTTTTTGCTTTATTGCAATATTGCATTATATGCTGAACTATGCACCTATGTAAATGTATGTTTTTCTTCTTATTTTTTTCTTCTTATTATTATTTAAAAAACTACACAGACAAAGCTAGGAAACCACAATGCTTTCACTTTTTCAACACTTGTGTTTCTCACAGCGTATCACTGCTGGCAGCTTCTAACGAGACGGGGATTTCTGGAATCAGTGAAGACATTCCGCTGAGATCAGCTGGCTCTCACTACGTGATGTTACTGCACCAGAAGCAGGATTCTCCTCGCAGGGTTAGAGATGCCTACGCACCATGCATAGAAAACATCGCCCTGTGGTTTGAATTACTGCCTTTTCACGTACAGCTCCTTGAAAGACACTTTATGCTTCCCTTTTCTCCTTTTTTGGAGGCCATCTCTTATTTATGGGTGTTGTCGGAAATGGATGAAGGTAATAAATGCCATTGAACCGGTCCTAAGAGCAGGCGGAATTAATAGGACACCGGCGTAGTTTTTGCTTACTTATAGGCATGGTGAGAAGGTGAGGAGAGAGCAGGGTATTTTAAAAAATAATAGTCATATCTGCTGACAAGTGTCACAGCTATTGCATAGCTCTGAGCTAGGATAGAGCAAGGGACAGAGATTTCCACGAGACTTTGGACTGAATAGAATGGGTAATTTTCCACGAGTCCCTGAATAGGATTGTTAAAATGATCTAAGCTCTTTTGATTTGGTGTGAGGATAATTTCCAGGTTGAATGGAGGTGAGCTTCAGACAACACACCTGTCTAAACTTTCCATCGCCTGCACCATCATCCCACTCTATGAATGCCGATCTAAAGATGACCTTATCAATACAGTGGTACCTCAGGTTACAAATGCTTCAGGTTACAGACTCCGCTAACCCGGAAGTAGTTGTTGTCGTTTAGTCGTGTCCGACTCTTCATGACCCCATGGACCAGAGCACGCCAGGCACTTCTGTCTTCCACTGCCTCCCGCAGTTTGGTCAAACTCATGCTGGTAGCTTCAAGAACACTATCCAACCATCTCGTCCTCCGTCGTCCCCTTCTCCTTGTGCCCTCCATCTTTCCCAACATCAGGGTCTTTTCCAGGGAGTCTGTTACAAACTTTACCTCAGAATGAGAACAGAAATCACGTGGTGGCGGCGCGGCGGCCCCATTAGCTAAAGTGGTACCTCAGGTTAAGAACAGTTTCAGGTTAAGAATGGACCTCCGGAACGAATTAACTTCTTAACCCAAGGTACCACTGTATAGGAAGTCACATTCCAGTCCTCTGAGACTCCACCTCACCAAGCGCAGCTCTTTCCCTGGCATGGCATGTGTTCTTCACACAAACTGGGGGATTCATAAGGCAAGTCCATGTTGTGGTGGGATCTGCAAGCCCCATTTGGGGCAGTTTTTCAGATTTCTGACCAGTGAGTCATGTCAGGCCTATAAGAACTGCAGCTGCTGCGGCTATCACCCAGGAGGACTCCCCTGCTCAGCGCCTGAGGGCCCCGGTCCTGCCACTTTTCACCTGGCCCAGGGTGGGGCCTGATGGGCTCTATAAAGGACTTCTGCCACTGCTGCTGCTGGGCAGAGAGGGCTCCGTTTTGTTTTGCTTTTGTTTTAAATTGCTGTTATTTTTACCATTTTAAACTGTGATATTAATGCTGTATTCTTAGTTTTAGATTTTGATTTATGTGGAAATTGTTTCCCATTTGGTTGTGTATTTTTTTGATGTGGTTTATTTATTGTTTATGACTTTTGTAATTACAATGGTACCTCAGGTTAAGTACTTAATTCGTTCCGGAAGTCCGTACTTAACCCGAAACTGTTCTTAACCTGAAGCACCACTTTAGCTCATGGGACCTCCTGCTGCTGCTGCGCCACTGGAGCACAATTTCTGTTCTCATCCTGAAGCAAAGTTCTTAACCCAAGGTAATAGTTCTGGGTTAGCGGAGTCTGTAACCTGAAGCGTATGTAACCTGAAGCGTTTGTAACCCGAGGTACCACTGTATGTAAATCTTGTTACGCTGTAAGCCACCTTAAGCATTGTTTTTTAACTGTGGAAAGGCCGCATACAAATAAAAAATGATGATGATGATGATGATGTTTTCAGAACCCTGATCCCACGGCAAAACAACTGGGGGAAGGTCGTAGCTCAGGGGGTAGAACATCTGCTTAGCATGCAGAAGATTTCAGGTTGAACCCCTGGATTCTCCAGGTAGGACTGGGAGAAATTCCCTGTCTGAAATCCCGAAGAGCTGCTGCCAATCAGTGCAGACAATACTGAGCTAGATGGACCAGTGGTCGGACTCTGTTACTAGACAGCCTCCTGTGATCTCAGCATTCACACCAGTGTGCACAGAATAATAATAATAATAATAAATTAGCAATATTTTTTTTTGTATCCTGCCCTCTCCGGCCAAAGCTGGGCTCAGAGAAAAAGCCGGATGATGCCCGTGAAGCATAACACAGCTCATATTGGTAGATAAACAAGCCAAACATGTTAATTTCCTTTTACCTGGCTTTAGTCCACGTGTCACCTAGAGACACCCATAGCTGTCCTTCGTCACTTGTGACGGTGTAACGCAGGAAGTCTATTGTGTCTTTTGTTAAGAGGGGGCTGAGAACTGTGCTAGCGAGCTGAGGCCCTCCCGTTGCCTGCACCACCTACGACAAAGAGAATTGAAAGCAGGCTTATTGTTGATATGGTAGGAGTGATCATGGATGTTCTTGAGCCTGGCGTTTGAGGAAGCATTGCCAGGGAAGACTCTCACCCTGTGTTTTGTAATTGGGTTCAAGTGTAAAAAGGAAAATCGCTGCCTTCTCCTTTAACATACATGCAAATGAGGCTGGAGTCCTTTCCCAGCTGCTGCTTTTATGTATTTTAAAGGGAATTTTCAATGAGTTGCACAGGCACATGCTTTGCAACTGAAACTATTCAAGCGTTTGGGACCCAGTTCCAATTTCTTTTCAGCATTTTTAACCTACACTTGGCCGAACGGAGCCTTTGCAATTGATCAGACAAGATGTCAGCGAAACAGCAATGCGTTCTGAATCCAACCGGCACAGTTGCAGGAAGTTTTTGATGCAGGGGGTGCCTCTACTAATGGGATCAGAAGGGACATGATGATATTTCCCGATTCCTCTTCTATCTGCGGTGCCCTCACCCAATACCCTCCAGAACAGGTGGAAGGGGGCTTCAGGGAGAAAGCCTACATCAACTGCTACTAGGTAACAATGGCTATGAACTGTCCCCATTGTGAAAGATAGTATGCCTTTTAAAACCAGTTGCAAATCACAAGTGTAGAGAGTTGATGTTCTGCTCAAGTTCCTGCTTGCAGGGCTTCCCCTGGCCAATGTGAGAACAGGATCCTAGACTAGATAATGTTTGCTCTTACAGAAGAAATGGGGGGGGATTGTCTTTCTTCTTCTCTAGTTAGCAGAAGTGTCCCCACGACCCAAAGCTCTTCCACAAATGCAAGAGCACAAACTGGGTTCCACCAAAAAGTTTTTTTTAGTGTAGACAATGCTTTTCGTTTTCGTGGCATGCACCATCTCCACTGTCCATTTCCCATTTGATTAATTTCGAAGGGATCAGGAGCTATAAGCTGGGATAGCTCAGTCAGCAGAACACAAGACTCTGAATCTCAAGGCCGCAGGATCGAGCCCCACATTGGGCAAAAGATTCCAGAGTCAGATGACCCTCATGGTCCCTTCTGATCATAAAGTCTATGATTTTATGAAACATTGTGATGTTTTATATCTAGAAATAATCTTACCATATTTAAAGGGGTAAACAGAAAATGAATCAATTCAGATGCGCTGGGATTCTGGATGTGTGACTTTAATTTAGCCTGCAGGAGAAAAGAAAAGGAAGAGAAAGAGAAAAGTTTAATGGTAAGGATTTGCTGAACTAATAAATTTAAGTGGAATACAAAAAAGGGAGGTATGAGGAGGTCCGGGGAAATAAGCTTAAGGAAAATAAGAAACGGAAAATTAATGTGTTTTTAACTGTTTTTACTTTGCATTTTTCTTTTTCTTTTTTTCATTTTTATTGTAATGTGTGAAAAAAATCTTAATAAATATCTTATTTAAAAAAAAAGGAAGAGAAAGAGAAATAACTATTTTAAAGGCAGTTAATGGAAAACAACAAATCTTAGTACTGAAACATGCAGGCTTTGTTTAGAAGGTCCAGGGCAATATCTGGTTGCTAGTTAAAACACTGTCAGGGAGCAGGAAAGCTCTTTGAGACTGTCTGTCAAGGCAGAGCATCAAACCTATAGCTTTTTATTTAATCACAGTACACGATGTCTCAGACTGGATGATGGGTAAAATGCCTTGGGCATGCAAGGTCCCTCCTTCTTTCTCTGATCCTTTCATAGAGATGTCCTTTGTTATTTTCAGGCAGCTAGGCTCCACTTCCACTGTTGTCGGTTGTGTGCCTCTGAATACCAGTTGCTGGGGATTACGAGTTCTGTTGCGCTCCTACTTCCCACAGTCATCTGGTTGGCCACTGTGAGAATGGGACGCTGGACAAGAAGGGCTTTCCCTCCCAATCCAGCAGGGCTCTTACGTTTTGTTTGTATTTTGCACACAGCCACTTACCAGAAGGTTGAAGCCATGTTTAAATTTTTGCAAACAGTCGACAAATTCGTCTTGAGGCGGAGGTTTGGAGCGGAGAGTTAAGACACCCTCTGGGGAACAAAGAACAAAAGAAAATCACCTGGTAGAATTTCTTGGGAGGCATCCACAACATGTGAAAGCAGAATGAGGTGCCTCTGAAGGTACACAGTAGTGGTACACAGCAGAATGCGCATCAGGGAGAGTGGTCCTAGCTCAGCACTCCCCCTGCAGTGTTAAGTTGGACTCCAACACACATCAGCCCCAGCCAGCATGACCAATGGCCAGAGATGATGGGAGTTGTAGTCCACCACCTTGGTTTCCTCCAAGGCCATTAAGTCCATAGCTTTAAATTACTGAACTGCACAACTGTCTACAAGATGATGATGATGGTGGTGGTAGTGATGATTACTTTATATACCACCCTTCATCGTAAGATCTCAGTGGCTCTCTCCATGAGAGCTTACATAGTCCTCAAGTGTCAGGAGCCAGTCAGCAGTAAATCACACAAAGGTAAGTTTTCCTTTTATTAGAAAAAACAGGATCTGCACAGGGGAGTCAAGCCAAATGAGAACAGCAACTCTTCAGTAGGTCTGGTCAGTTGCAGAGACTGAAGGTCCCTGCCTTCTACCTCTGCCTAAGTCCCCTCCTCTCCAGGGTTTTCCCCAAATCATTCTGAGACTGTGCTTGTAAGTCTGCCTTTGCTCCTCCCACTTCAGGCGTCTCTGAGTTCTGGGAGACCAGGGCAGACACTCTGGCTTCTTCAGCAGCCCGACTCATCACTGCCTCTTGGCCTCCATCCTCTCCTGCTTCTGCCTCTGCTTCCGGACTTCTCTCTGCCACAGACTCTCCCAGCTCACTAAGCCCTGCTGCCTCTTCAGCTTCCATCTGCTCCTCCTCTCAATCTTCTCACTCTGACCACTGATTGTCATCCCACCACCAATCCCCGGGCTCTGAGCCTTTTTCCCTTGAGGGTTCCCCACCATTCCTCTGCATCCAACCAGCCCATGACAAGGGGCATTTGAATGTTGTTGTTTGTCCAAATCCCAGGCTCTAATCAGGCGTCACTTCATGGCAACGGTAGCCAACCCTGTGCCCTCCAGATGTGGTGGGACTCCCAGCTCCCATCTGCCCCAGCCAGCTCAGGGATTATGCAAGTGCCTAATCTAACAGCACTGAAAAGGTTACAGGTCCCTCATCCCCAAAGCTG